>NC_134316.1:48566250-48892730 GCF_964195595.1 Calonectris borealis | reverse complement strand
GATGATTGCTTTTTCATCCCTCAGCTATTCTCTAGTATCGCCATTCCATCTTTGTTCTCCTGCCCTAATCTCACATATTTTACAGACTCCAGCCACTTATTCCACCACAACAGGTTTAAAGTTTATCCCTTTCTTCCCTTCCCTGCATTTCAATTTACACAATTCCATTCTTAATAATACATCATGATATATTAAGCAAACTCCCCTGATACTCATACACATTTACACTACTTAACTTTTTGGAAAGTCTGTACATCATCTAAGGTGATATTTCTCATTTTCAGAGCTGAATCTAATCTATGGCTTTATTATTCTATTTCTGCAATACCTGTTTGACTATGGTATGATACAGTCTCTATATGACAGATTATTGCTTCTGCTAGGTAAGGGGATCAATATTTTGCCTTAATTGTAATGATTCTGATGGAGTGCTAAGTGGTCTTGGTCAAGGAGAAGCCAGACTGATGAGGCCTCATTAAAAAAACTGATACCTGAAAAAAGGCTTCAGTAGTGTCAGTAACTTCATTACCTTAATTTGCTCTAGCTGAGTTAGATTTAGATCAAAAAAAATTACAAGGTGTTAAACTATGTATAAACTTAAAATGCAACACAAGTCCTGATATGTAAAGACTTGATACCTTCATAGATGACGGATTAAAGTTAAAGCAAAACAATTTTTTTCTTAAAAGTGGAGAATGGGAAACACATAAATTAGATAATTTCTTTATGATGAAAACCACGCATCTGTGGCAGTGAGATACACCATTACCTGGGTATTTGACAAAGGCACTAATCACTCCGTACACATCTGCTGTCAGTAAACGATGTAACCCATCCTGCTCATTGCACTTCATCTATTCTTCAAAAATCCACATGCTGTAACATCCACTCCTTTGCTAATCAGATTCAGACTGTGCTGATGAGAGTTGGCATTACCTTTTCCACAACTAATTTTTATGCTAGTAAATGATGAAGTCCAAAGAAATATTTCTGAAATTTCTGCCCCTCAGCCCTAGATTCCATCTGGAAAAGGTACCACCTGGGCTACACGGATTACTGTTCTAGACAATTCAAGTGCTGATGATCTTAACTTTTATATCTAACTGGAAAAAGAAAATTTAGGATATGCTACAGAAATCACACAGATAAAGTGATCAGAAACACTCTTTTAATGGTGGATATCTTAAGTGATTTCACATTTTTAATTGCCAGTGCTAACATCATTCTCTGAGGAGAAAATAGACACAATTTTCCCTGGCACAAGGCCATGGGCTGGGGTTTTTTCCCCCCTCCTCTTTCTTTTCATTTTAGATGTACAACAGGTGCTTGTGGGAAAACCACTATTCTCACCTAATCATGCTCACTGTGATAAAATGCTAAGAGGCAATTCAGGGAGGAGAATGACAAGACACATTCGCATAGTTTGCACTGCAGATTTTATTTAATTTAGGAAGAAAGGCCTGTGAGGCTTACAGCTTTGTCAAAAACTGTAAAAATAAAGGTCCCTTTGGTATTTCTTAAAGGGCTAAGTAAAAGGTCCTTTGGATTCAGAGTTAAAACCAGACTAACGAAGTCAGTCTTCACAGCCTTTTGAGTTGATCTTTGGAGGGAAAGTGTGGCATGAGTAAAATACACTATCTTGAAAAGAGTTTCAGTTACTTCGTTAGAAGAAACATCTCATTCAGCTCTGGACTTCCCAGATTGCATTCAGCTGCGACCACACAAGACTTTTGTTGCAAATTCTAAAATAAATGTACACACAAAATAATAATGTTTTTTTGCCATTTGGTGGAAAGTCCCGAGCGCTTACAAAAAGCACTAGATTACCACCAATGACTTCTTCCAGATTTATACACCTAACATGTAAATGTATTACATCCATATAACATACATGTGAAGTAGTCCATTCAGTGTTTTCTCCTACCTTGGTTGATCTGAGTATCTCGCTTCAATATATATTCAAAGATTTTTCTAGAATATGCTTGTGATTCAATCATCGAATTATCTAAATGCTTTCTAGAACAAACAGATTAACACGGATACTATCCGGATCGGACAGAGGATTCCTAGACTCACTAAAAATAACTGCTCATCAAAGCAGAAACAGAGTAAAACAGCTCCAGAAGGAATCACCGAGAAAAACCTCTTCCAAAAAACCCGCTAAGGGCGTTTACCTCAGGAGGCACAGGGCGCCCTGGTCCCCCAGCGCCCACCCCGCAGAGAGCGGGGCAGGCCAGGCCAGGGGGTCCGTAGGTTCGGATGGGAGCCCAGACTGGCAGAGAAGCCCATGGCGATGAGGGGGGTCCAGCGAGAGCAGCCAGGGTCAGCCGCAGGCCAGGGATGGCCGGGCCGGCCCAGCTGCGAGGCAGCGGGAGCTCCGGTGGGGCCCAGCGCTAGAGCCTCGGCCTAGAGCAGCTCCCCGGGCCCCGGCCGCCCCGCAGCGCTGCCGGGGACCCTCACCCCAGGGCCGCCAGTGGGAGGGGGGCTGCGCCGGCCCGGGCCCCGCTGCCAGGCCCCAGGAGGGGGGACAGGCGCAGGGCCCCGGCGCTACTTCATCTGGACGTCTTACAGCTACACAGGACTGCGCCTGTTAGACCGCTCGGGGATGGAGATTTCTCCACCGGCCCCGCTGGCTCCCTGCATACCTCTTTTGAAAAACCCCAAAGAGAAAGAAAATTCAAACTTTCAAAAAGCGCTTTGGGATATTAAGCTAATTATCCACTCGGAGCTGGGTAAACACACAGGTCAGGCAACAACGCTGCCATCTGCCCTGAGCACAGGGAGAAACTAGCCGTAGAGGGAATGGAAAATCCACCACTGAAGACCAGGACACCTCTAGCCATAAATAAAAGATCTTCAAACACACACATTATCTTTGCACCTGGGAATATCAGCATATATGAACTAATATACAGGTGGGGATGCATAAGGCAACCTTAGGAGTCAACCTGCAATCCTTGGGTCCAATTTATAAATGATGTTTTATTCTTTTAAGAATATTTAAAATCCTTCAGATAGGAAAATTACTCCTACTGGGGAAATTCAGCCCCTGAGAGTTTTACCCTCAGTTCACATAATGAATTAATAAAACGAGGTACAGATACCTTATCAGTTCCATTTGATCAGAGAAAGAAAGGATCGCTTATCCTTCTATGCATGCACACACACGGAGTTTAGATATTCTCTCCTTGTCCTCTTTTGTTCCCGCCCTCTCTTTTCTTCTTCTCCACCCCAAACTCCCCGAGATAAATTTTTCAGATTTATGCCTTGGTCTCAGAAACATGACAGCTTTAATATGAAATCATCTTAGGAACATGCTATTTACCCTAGCCAAACATTATAGCTGAAAGGAAAGTTTTCCTCTTCAGTAGGTGTTCAATTACCGTGTGAGTGCATGTCCTCATATGCTGCCATTTTTGCATTGTAACCTAATAACTTATGAAAATAAATTACTAAACATATGTAAAATTAAAAGAAGAAGAACGAAAAGATTTTTTTATTATTATTTCTCCCTGCATTAGACTTCTTATATTTCAGCATACTGCTATAGCCCTGACAGTTCTTACTTTCAAAAGAATAACTGAAGAACCCTCCTAGGAAATTAAGCAACCTAAACTTGGAGGGTTCTCATGCCCCTGAATTTTTACACAGCCTGTTAGATTCACCTTCTTCCTTTTCAGCTTGACACTATCAACATGGATACCAACTAAACAGTCATGGATTTTGTCAGCATTATAAAATGATTGCAGTTACTGTCTAAATTCTCTTCTCTTGCATATACAAAATCATGAACAGTCGTACTGTGCACTGTTAAGTATCTTACCTGACCCTGTCACAGTGGGAAAAGGAATACCAAGCAAAAAGACACTACGTTCCATTAATTAAGTGGACTAAGCAAGAGATATATCCAGGGTTAGGTCAGGCTGGCAGTACGAGCCATCCATAGTGATCTTTCCAGCAGTTTCAGGTACCTGTCTCTCACCTTTTGGTCCATAGCTCAGATCACAGCTCATTACCTCAGGTCTGGTTTGCATTGCCCTGTTTGCAATGGCTTACCACACTCAGACCTTTTGCCGTGGTCTCAGCTCTTGGCCAAGGCACGGCTGCCATGCGTGTCACTTGGTATATTACAGTAATGAAATTTATAGCAATAAAGAACGCAGTTTTCAAAGTGGTCGCCATTTGATATTTTAATGCAAGCTGTTTTCTTTCACTTTGTCGTATAAGCTATTGGTATTTGTTTCCATTTTTTATCCCAACACATGAAAGGTTAGTTTTCATAAGTTTTGTGCAAGCTAGGATTCATGTTAGCTGTAGTGTTTGTTGCAGTGAATGAGCCCATTAGCACTTGTGGACTTGATCTATAACTCCTTGAAGGCTGCTTCCAGGGCAGGAGTCAGAGCAATACAGTAACTGACTCAGAGCCTCATGCACACTCAGGACAATTTCCAGACCACCAGAGGATAGTTCCTTATAGAGATATGACTTTAATAGTGGAATTTCAAGTTATTATGGCCAAGTGAAATTAAATACTGACTGAACGTTCTGCTGTCAGAAATATGGAAGAAATTCTTCCAAATCCTCAGTGACAGGTAAACCAAAATGTTAAGCTATATAGAACATAACCCGAACACAAAGAGAAAAGTGATGATTTTCAGGCTAACAGGTTGTTCTGGAACTATACTGGGCAGCAAATCACAAAACAACAGGAAAACCACAAATTTTTTTTTTTTTTTCCAGATTTGGCCTCAGATGCTGAGCTAGAAGCTCAACTCAACTGAATGTTACCCTGTGTACTCAATGTATGCAGAGTACTTCATACAATATAGCATGCCAGCTTCCCTGAACGATGCCCAAACTTCTAACTTAGGCATTAATGTTTTGCACTAAGTAAGGGCACAACGCTTGGCACATTTTGACATTGGTTTTATATTTGGAAAATGCTAGATTGCATTAATATTCCAACTGTCTCCTTTTCTTGTACATACCCCCAAAGTATTATTACAAAGGCAGAGACCAAAAATGAAGTGAAACGAGAAATGGCTGCTAGCTCTCTACTAGCAACACAATTCTTTGCTCCATAGATAAAAAAGTTAAGTGCCCTTTGGTGCAGCTGTCAGGTGGATCTAAATCCTGTGTTAAAATACCTAATCTATCTTTGGAGAGAAGTACCTCAGGAGTAAGGATGCTTGTTTACAAGTAGATACTTCTGTTAGAGGCATTTCTGTATACAATATGCTTTTCAGCTAACCAATGAATAAACTCTACTTCACAAAACTTTCTTCTGTTTCAAATAAATTTCAAAAGCCTAGCCTAGATCTGTCCTTCATTCTGGCAACTCACTTTAAGAGAATTTTTATTGCTACCAAAACATTTTGTTAAGGGCCCTTTTCCTTCAATGCTCATTTGAAGTAGCTTTTTGCGCTAACTGAAAATCCATTACTGTTTTTTCACTTGAGACTTGCAGAGGTTTCATTTTGAATGTAAGAGACAATGAAAAGCTGATGCTGTTTTGTTTTTTTTTTGTTTGTTTGGTTGGGGTCTTTTTGTTTGGTTTTTTTTGTTTGTTTTGTTTTTTTTCATCTGTGAAAAACAGACATAGATGCATTCTCCAATCTCCTTTATTTGGCAAAAGGGAAAAAAAAACCCAACAAAACCAAAACCCAGAATTATTCACAATATCCAACATCATGGACTATAAGCCATGAAGGTAAGTGACTCTGTAGACCAGAAACTAGAGCTGCAAGTCCCAAAATGTGCTGCATCATTTTACAACTCATGTTCTAATCTTAACATTCTCATTTGTCTTCTGATAATATTGCCTAAGGGAACATTCCAGCTACTAAAAATAAATGTAATACACAGAAGTGTAGTAAACTGAGAAAATTGCACCCTTGAGCTTTGGAATTTTATACCCTAGAACCATGAAGTCAACAATTTCAGCTAATATAATATGTTGTGCAATATGTTTTGATCAGTTTACAGTACCTGCTCCCTCAAACATAGCATAGGCATGATACCATCCCAACGAGCAAACCAATACTTGAGTGATGAACAAACAAATAACCCATTTTGTTTTGTATGTCCAACATCATACCCTAGCACTTAGTGATATTGAAAACCTCCAAGCCATCCTTCCAAACTTAGTATTGAACATAACAGAAAGTACAACTATCTTCATTTTACCAACTTAGAAAGGATCTTCAATGATAATCTCACCAGTAGGTGTCTTCATCTCTTTTGTAAAGATAAGACTCTTCAAACAACTCAGAATATGAAAGCATTTAAGCGGTTTTGAGGTGTACTTGTCTGACCAAGTGGAGATGGCAGCTGTGTGCCAGCCAGAACAGCTGCTGGACAACTAAGGAATTTTATGCTTTTCTGTCACTTTAGGAAGGTATACATCTAACATCTATATTAGCATAATACCATAAATATACTATACCATAAATATATACCACAGATACATTTTTAATCAAAATCTGCTTTTCTAGCACCAGAAAATTTGTGGTTGACAGTCATTGTTATGGTCAACAACTACAACAACCGTTAGCAAGAGCAGGCCCTTCATTCTTTAAGGCTATACTGTACTGTCTATTAAAAACCCTGTACTGGAAGCAAAGATGTCTCAGCTAAGACATCTGCGTTTCCAATAGAAAGGAAGAACAAGATAAGTCCTTTCTGCAGAATACCCAAGGGCCTTACCACCAGAACCACTCTGACAAAAGCAGGAAAATCATACCAAGTCCTTCCACCAACCAGTGACTACACTCTCAAGAACTCTTCTCCAAAAATTCATAATGCTTCTACCAGGAGGACAATTAAGCAAAATGTTAGTATTTCCATTACCCACAAGATTTCCATTTCCCTTGTCCAACTTCTAGATCAGGATTTGGCACTAGCTAATACAGGCCTTATACATAGTAGTGATGATGATGGGATTCTTTCCAGTAACTAGATTCAGGAACTACTTCCTGATGACATGCTCCAATCCTGAATAAGGATTGGCTAGCCAGTTTGGATACACTAGTCCAAGACCAGGAACTTGTGAAAGTGGTATTTGGTCCCGGCTGTTCTCATGTCTGGTGAGGTAAGCCAAATCTTATCTCCACAGCAAAGCATTCCTTAAGGTAGGCAGACTCAACACACAGAACAGATTCAACACAGAAAGCAGCCAAACGCACGACAGTAAGCAATGATCTGCCTTTAGCCCATACTTGTCCCTTTCTCTAGTACCTGCAATTTGTCTCCTGCTGGTGACCCAGTGGTCACAAAAAACTACATGAAAATTCTGCTCCACAAGACAGGTCACTATTTTTAACAAAATGGATATTTTAAAAGGCTACTTACAAGTCAGCTATCAGTTTTGATTTGCAGCCCAGTTTCCAAAGGTAGAATGTCTTCTGAGTCCTGTTTTGGTTTCAGTCAAAATTCCAAGCTTGCTAACAGAGTTCCACTTAATTTCTGTGGCTACTTTAAGAACTGAAATTTGAGAGGCTTCTCCTGCTCTTTCTTTTCTGCTTATATATCATGCAAGAGTGGACATCATTTAAATGTGAGGAATGGTTTTATAATATTGAAGGAGGCCCCAGAAATATGCCTGTATTTTATACCCTTTTTTTTCCTTGTTCTCCACTTGACCATTAGGTCACAAAGCATGATGAGCTAGCTTTCAGAGATAGTAGTTCTCTTATTATTCCTCATCACATGTCTGCATCCAGAATGATCATCACAGCACAGCAAGGGTTAGCGTCTCTTTAAGTGACGACGAGACAGGAGCCAAGCGCAATAAAAAGCGGGGACAGGGGCCCCTCAACAAGGAAGCAGAGATCATGACAAGGTTCAACGAAGAGTGCATATCAGCAGGAAAGTTCACAACAATGAGGCAGGTCCAAGATGAAGTCAGGAAAACAATCTGCAGGTCGGGAGCAGTTAAGGATAATCAGGATGAAATACTGTCCAGAGATCACTGAGCAGGTTCAAAGGGACAAGACAGGTCAAGCCAGGAAGTCAGTCCATGGATTAGAGTCCAGATCAACAGCATCCAAGTTTAGGCAAGAAATGGTTGAACTAGTTAGCAACCAACACTCCTATAACATAGCTCAGACAGAGGCTGAAGACTCAGGGCTGAGCTTAAATGAAGCCCTTGGGCCTATGGGCAGGGATGTGGATGGAGGCCTCAGGTGAGGCTGGTCAGGGCCATTAGAGCTATTAGTACACTCAAGGCCCTCTTAGTACAGGCAGGGATGTGGATGGAGGCCTCAGGTGAGGCTGGTCAGTACCATTAGAGCTATTAGTACACTCAAGGCCCTATCCGTTGGTTGGAGGTTGCATCCAGAGGGTAGTGATCAATGGCTCAATGTCCAGAGGGAGATTGGTGACAAGTGGTGTCCCGCAGGGGTCCGTATTGGGACCATACTGTTTAATATCATCATCAACGACATAGACAGTGGGATTGAGTGCACCCTCTGCAAGTTTGCAGATGACACCAAGCTGACTGGTGCAGTTGACACGCCTGAAGGACGGGATGCCATCTAGAGGGACCTGGACAAGCTTGAGAAGTGGGCCCCTGTGAAACTCATGAGGTTCAACAAGGCCAAGTGCAAGGACCTGCACCTGGGTCAGGGCAACCCCCAGTGTCAATACAGGCTGGGGGATGAAGGGATTGAGAGCAGTCCTGTCAAGAAGGACTTGGGGTACTGGTGGATGAAAAGCTGAGCATGAGCCAACAATGTGCGCTCACAGCCCAGAAGGCCAACCGTATCCTGGGCTGCATCACCAGCAGCGTGGCCAGCAGATCGGGGGAGGTGATTCTGCCCCTCTGCTCTGCTCTGGTGAGACCCCCCCTGCAGTGCTGTGTCCAGCTCTGGAGCCCTTAGCACCGGAAGGACATGGACCTGTTGGAGTGGGTCCAGAGGAGGGCCACGAAAATGATCAGGGGGATGGAACACCTCTCCTATGAGGAAAGGCTGAGAGACCTGGGGTTGTTCAACCTGGAGAAGAGAAGGCTCCGGGGAGACCTTATTGTGGCCTTTCAGTACTTAAAGGGGGCTTATAGGAAAGATGGGGACAAACTTTTTAACACGGCCTGTTGTGACAGAACAAGGGGGAATGGTTTTGAACTAAAAGAGGGTAGATTTAGACTAGATATAAGGAAGAAATTTTTTACAATGAGGGTGGTGAAATACCGGCATAGGTTGCCCAGAGAGGTGGTAGATGCCCCATCCCTGGGAACATTCAAGATCAGGTTGGACGGGGCTCTGAGCAACCTGATCTGGTTGAAGATTTCCCTGCCCACAGCAGGGGGGGTCGGACTAGATGACCTTTAAAGGTCCCTTCCATCCCAAACTATTCTATGATTCTATGACGTCACGCTCGGCATATAAATTTGGGGGAAGAAGAAGGAAGGGGGGGATGTTCGGAGTGATGGCATTTGTCTTCCCAAGTCACCGTTACGCGTGATGGAGCCCTGCTTTCCTGGGGATTGCTGAACACCTGCCTGCCGATAGGAAGCGGTGAATGAATTCCTTGTTTTGCTTTGCTTGTGTGCGCGGCTTTTGCTTTCCCTATTAAACTGTCTTTATCTCAACCCATGAGTTTTCTCATTTTTACCCTTCTGATTTTCTCCCCCATCCCACCGGGGGGGAGTGAGCGAGTGGCTGTGTGGGGCTTAGTTCCTAGCTGGAGTTAAACCACGACAGCCAGGCACTGGACTTGTAACCAGTAAAGCCCTGTGGGCACTGCTGTTGTTTCTGAAAATACTAAGTATTGTTTCTATTATGTCAGAACTGAGGCCATTCACATTTCTTTCATGCCTAAACCTGAAATGCGTAGATAAGGTATTTTCTTCAGTGTACTATCTATGAGGCCCAAAATAGTAAGCAAATGCTTACCTAAGAAATACCTACAGAATTAAGGTCAAAAGAAAATACACTTGTATTTACCTGTTTCATGCCAAAATTTGTCCAAAAGAGATTTGCCTCTTTATTAAACTTTACTTGGCATGTAGGAGGTTTGGCTTGGTGTCTCTTCCTCCTCTTGTCTTTTCAGAGAAACCAAAGAGCCCTCTTCAGTTTGTAAAAGGAACAACTTATTTCCAATATAAACTGTTCTCATACTGGAGGGCTTTTATAGTTCCCCTCTCATACTTACTGTCATGATAACTATGGATACTCTCCAGATACTGCATATATATAAACCCTACAGTTCAAATGCCTAACTTGGTTGCTAGTCCAAGAGTCAGGAATTTCCCTTTGTGGATCTAGCATTCACCCTGTGTTTTATTTCCTCATCTGTGCAATAGCATTAATAACACCTTTCTAGTTCACAGTATAATGAATATGTTAAAGATTGTGAGGGACGCAGATATTATAGAAATTAGACACAATAAATCAGGGTTGGATTAGGATTCAGCAAAGCACATATAGACTCCCATTGATAAACTTTCAACCATCATCTTATTCTCCCCTTTCCACCTACAAAACAGAAAAGCTTATAATTTTCAACAAGGGGGCTAAGATCAAAGAATCATGCAATGCTCAACCTCAGGAAGCTCCGAGGTGCCTGGATTGGGCTGCAAAATGCGATAAGAAAGTGGTCTTTATCCTGCGTTGACTTCAGCAACAGCCTATATGGTCAGACTTTTAATTAGCTCCTTGACTTATTTCACGTTCCAGACCCTTGCAGAAATATACCTCATACTTTTACCTCCCATAAACCGTTGAAATAGATAGTTCTGAAGAACTGGCATTAGATTTTATTTACGTTTCCATACCTGGAGTTAAGCTTTCTCAGAGCTGGCCTCTTAACTATAAGAAACAAGAAGTCTACATTTTTGCAGTGCATTTGCATAAAGCACCCCTTAATGGCCTGCCAGCCTCCACACTAAACTGACAGTCTTTTTTGCATAAGTAGAGAAGCAGGAAGTGCAAGGAGACAGATGGGTGAATATTAATTAATGTTTATAAGGCTGGGGAAAAAAAGTAATCTGAAATTTCTAAACCCCACTTCCCAAACAACCTTGTCTTATTTACATTATCATGTAATGCTAGCAGACAGAATGTACTAAATGCATAAGGAGCTACAAGCTTTACGTTAAGCATTTCTTGAAAGATAAGCACAGAGAGATGCACAGCTAAGACTATTCCAGTTCAGCTCCTCCAGACACTCCCAGGGGGCAAAAGTAATTTCTTACATGGTAGAAACCTGCTATAACCAGAAAACTATGTTATTTAATCTGGCTATTAGGTGGAAATCCCAACCAAAACTCACCAAAAAATAGAACTGTAATGCTATTACTGAAAACCAGATTTGATTCCTGATTAGATACCACAAATGTAGCTACGAATAGTAAAGGCTAGCATGTCAATGTAAAGCCTTACTGTCCATGGTTTCTGAAATGCAAACCACATATCATATACTATCTTTATGGCAAACAGTTACTAATTACTGTGAAGCTCTTTCTCACTGCCAGATTAAGCACAGCACAGCAGCTGAGATGCTGAATGTACTCCATAGGCTATCTCAGAACACAGCTGCTTCAAGATCAGGTACAACCAACCATCACATCTATTTTAGTTCTGAAAACTGGAGTATGTCCCCCCTGAACATGGCTAGAATATATAGTGCTAGGAATGTGGCTGCATTTTCTCTACCAAGTCAGTGCATATGCTGAATGACTACCTTAATTATGTCCATATACAGCATCTACTGTGCTAGTATATGCACTAGATATTGGCACACTAATGTTTTGCTCATATTACTGCATTCTGGTACAATTTCTTTGCAAGCCTTCATTAAATACCTACTTATCATACTTCAGTATGAAAAGGGCAGATTTTGCATGATTTGAAGATGATGGCAGTATAATAAGTCAGATGAAAGAACAGCCTTGAAATGAGAATACATTTTTCACTATTTTCAGGCTTCATTTCCTTTTTAGGTAGGAAGAATAGGACCTAAAACTGTATAACTGGATAAAAAAAGTTATGTCACTGATATGCAATAGGATGCTATTTTATTCACACCCAGTAGCAACTCAATGGACCTGTTCACATGTAGATGAGTAAAGTCTAAAGTTCTATTAATTTTGCTGTGAATTCATTCACAGTGTGCCTGGTAATGACTCTGAGAAGTTGAGAAAAATATATTAACAGCTGTAGAAACATTTGCAGATAATTTTTCAATTATAGTTTTTCGAATATGAACAAAAATGCCTTCTGTTAATTAGCATCTTTCTTGTAGAGAGATCCCAAACTATTATATATGAATCAGTTCATAAACAGAAGAAAGGCAGCCACAACCGGGACAAAACACACAAGATCATTAAGGGGCCACACCACTTCCACTGAGCAGACCTGCCATTGCTTTTAATAAAGGTAGGATCAAACCTTAAAAAAAAAAAAAAAAAAAAAGGGAAAAAAGGAAAAAAGGAAAAAGGAAAAAGGAAAAAGGAAAAAGGTAAAGGAGGAGGAAGAGGAGGAGGAGAAGGAGAAGGAGGAGGAGGAGAGCTTACACAATATTTTAGTTAGGGAAATTCCTCAGCAAAATTGATAGAGTTTTTTTGAAGGCGCAGTAACCATTTAAAAAATTGGAATTCTATCCATATATCATGATTACTGCTCTTGACAAAACATTGCTGGGCAAAAGTTTTTAGAAATACCTTCTTAATTAATTTCCTTCCTTTCCTTTTCGTTATAACCATCACTTTTTCATGACACTAAAATTGTAACCTCCTGTAAAAAGAATAGGGAATTGTTTTATCTTGCGAGAATATATAGAGAAATAAAAATTATATTTTTGTGTGTGTGTGTGCATGTATTCATGCCTGGTATATGCACATATATACTTATACTGAAATTCAACTATTAAAAATCAAAACAGGAAAAAAATAATTTAGACATTAATTCTACTGTTGAAGCACAACATATTTCCTACAATCTCAGGGAAGTCTTTATTGAAGTGGAAAGCTTTATCAAGCTTCATCCACCATTTTAGTCAAGGAGCAGGTGAGGCAAAGCTGCTAGACATCTGCACGGCTTCCCATTCTAGTGCAACAGCGTCTCCACCCCACACACCTGGGAGAACATGGAGAACTGGCTACCCAGAACTGTGCACCCATGGTCTCTGAGAAAACTCACAAAAAGGTTCAGCTGTGATTTCTTCAAAGTTCATTGACCTGAAGGTGATTTCATGCAACAGTTTTAATTTCAGTCTACAGAGGTTCCCAGCCACAAAATGATGATAGAAGTCTAAATGATGAACCAACAAATACCACTAGTTTAAACACGCAGCTTTTCCTGAGTTCTAGGTCCATGGATGCCGGTTTACAGTATAAAATTTCAGATAAAAATATTAGTTCAAGGGAGAAGGAATAGATTTTGTAAACATTTTCTAACACTAAGCATCTTTAACCTTAAAACGCATAAGACTTTTATTCATCCAGATAAAATACTAAATTCTTACGTACTATTTCTTCCCTTAGATTCCCTACTGCCCTTTAGCTATCTACAGTATTGTGGTAACCATCCTTTCTTCATTCACACATTCTCAGACCGAGAAGTCTTCTCTAACCTTTGTGGTCTTCTTTTTTAGCTGTATGTAGTCCTACTCTCAACACACCTCCTTCCCTCCCTTTCGTTTCTTCATTTTTTTCTCTTGGCTAGCTCAGCAAACTTTCTCTGTTGGACTTTTAGATTCCTACATCAACAACTCCATCTCTCCATTTTTTGGAAGGCTCTCTTACTCCTTAAAACAGTAATTCTCTGCACTTAGGCTGGATAAAAATTGTTGGCATACAGCCGTGCCATTGTTCCATTTAGGCAACAGTTCTTTGGGTTTCGACAGTCTTCAACAGTCCTCCAATCTCCAAACTATGTAGCCTGTTTTCTGTCTTCTGAATACAAGACATAAGGGGCAAGAATATGGCAAAATAATAACAGTTGATTGAACATATAGTCTCAGAGAGAATTCACAGACTCTTCACAGATTGATTCGCAAGTCTATATCTCAATGCAGAAAAAGGATGATGCAGATAAAAACATTACTATATTTTTTGTACTTTTGCTTTATATACAGAAAAAAAGACAATTAATTTCAGACTTTTGAAAGCTGTTGCACTTACTATAAAGGTTACATGGCAAGGCTCATTTATACTTTATTAAATTTCAAGCCCCTCAGAAGATAATAGCTGAGTTATATCCCTCCCCAGATGAGCTAGTTGGCGTTATAATGGAATTAAATATCACTCACTCCAGGAGCACTAGCAGAGTCAAGTTTTCATGTGAACAGTTTCTTCTAAGTATACAGAGAAGACAGAGATTTTACATAGTGGGCAGAAAAACTAGAGAGAAGAGTGGAGGTGGTAAAGCAAAAGCATTAGAGATAGGAATAAATTCCAAATTGCCATTCATTCACTGGAGTACAAATGCAGCTGACCTAGTCTCAGGAAGATTATCGAGTGTTTATCTGTCTCAAATGTTATAAACCGCACATAAAAGGTTTTGCATATGCCTCAGAAGACACTGCAGCCGAATTGATCCCCTAGCAGCTGTAGCACCTGTGAGTATAAGTCAGAGGATGCCCGGTGAGGTGGGATTTGAAATTGAGCGGGAACAGTTCAGAAAAGAACAGTCTAGTCTGCTCTGAGCTGTATTAAAGTGCATGAGTAGCATGGGGGAAGAGGAGGGAGGGGGAATAAAAAAGATTAAGAGTGAAAATAAAATCAAGGCAGAGTGTTACAGAGTTTAAAAATGCTGGAATTGGGGATTATTCCAAACCACACAGAGAGGAGCTGCTTTTCCCTCTATATTCCCTGATAATAAACTTAGAAAAGGACTTTGTTTAACAATAGTGTTATACCCTTTATAACAATTCAATCTGGGTGCCTATTTTAAGCCTCCATTCAGATTGCTCACTATAGGGTTAACAGAGAAGCTGGAGAATGTGAGCTCATCATTTGACAAGATAGCTAGGAATGAGAACTCCTGGATCATGTTTCACCATTTATCACAAGTGCTGGACAATCACATACGTAAATTTATAAAAGAGCATACAACACACAATTTGAGAGTATCCAGAATTATCCTATAGTTTAAGGATTATGTCTGATACCTCTCAGATTCATTTGTTAGACAAACACAGGTAAAGTCAAAAAATAAGAGCACACGTTGCTAACAGGCTTTTGAAGCCAACTTTATTAACAGCTAGAAAATATTAGAAAGTCCTCAGCTGAAAGCTGCAACAAGAAAACAAATAGCTATTTTCTATCAAATTCCCCAAGAGATGCTGAACCTGCAGATTCCAGTATTGGCATAACTTGGGGGTGGCTTTTAGAACAGATTGCACCATTTGCTTTCTCATTACAGAGGCAATCTAAAGAACCACTGTCATCTAGAAAGAGCAAGAAATTTTGAGCCTTTAAGCATTCCACTTTGTTCCAGCCCAGAGGTGAATGCATATTTGAAGGTAAAATAATAAATGCTGTACACACAGCCCTTAGGTACCCTCAAGGAATAAAAGGTTCTATATGAAAGTAAGGGATTATTTTGCTTGTCTGAAATGAGCTAAGAAAGATAATGACTGATCCCATTTAGAAAATGAGATGCGGACAATTGAGAGAGGCTTTGGATCATGTGCGTTCCAATGCTTCTGCTATTACATCCTTTTATGATTGAAGCACTATTGTTTGATGAAGCATTTTCTTCTAAATGACACCATTGAAGACATTAATGAAGCAGGAGACCTACTGAGTTAAATTAACATTTTTAACTTTCAAAAGTTATCCTGATTAATATTAATTAGGACACGGAAAGTATAATAGCTAACACTAAAGAGTCTAGAATAACACAATACTTGGTGATTGTTTATTTGATTGATTGTGAAGCAAAGAAACATCGGGAAAATATCTCTTTGTTTATGCCCAGGTAATTTGCATTACGACAAATTTTAGTTACTCCTCCATTCCAAACATCAGCTGTCTCAGCCTGCTGCATAGCTAAAGGTCATGTATTAACATTAAAATCCATGATCCCAGACAAAAAAAGAAAAAAAACAAAAAAAAACACCACAGCAAAAAAAAAAAAAAAAAGAAAATACCAAAGAAATATGCAAATAGTCTGAATTATGAAATTATTTGTAGAGGACGGATCTAAATGTGATCTTCACACAGATATGCACAACTGGTGACCCTTTGAAAACTAGGGTTTTCATTTGAAAATTTGAAAACAATTGGGGGAATTATTGGGGAATTATTACGAAACAGTTCTTGTGAAACAAAAGGATGTAAAAACATTATCAGAGACTTTGTCACTGGATTTTTCCTTTGCCAATGCCATCTTCACAATAACTCCCTTTTCAAGCCTTAATATAGTAGAATATTTTATACACTAATATTCATGGCAGACTAAGACTTCCTCTCCAGAACCTCATATTTTGTTCAGCAGCTCTTCTATAGGCCTTGAAAACCCAGCTGATCACAGCCCCACGCGTGCAGAATACCACAAGAGGATATCAGTAGGATTCTATTGGCGTTTCTTTCCCTTCTCTTCTTCTCTTTGCATGACTATCTGCCACTGATCACTAATAAGTCAAATTACTTTGGTCTTCTCCAAAGGGACGCTTTGATAGATTACATCCTTAAATTAGCTTCCCTTCACTCAATTCACTGACGTTCACATCACGCCGCTCATTTGGGGCAAAGGTGCTTTTCCAAATGTCTTTTGGACAGGAAAAACATAGGATTACATATAGTTTCTGCTCATTACTGTGCAACTGCTCTGCTGAAAAATAGGAGACATTATAAAGAAGATTTTGAAATTGTGCTCAGGGAAGAGTAAAAATGGTGTCTGTGTGAGAGGAGAGGCACACATGAACGCAAAAAAATACTGCTTGAGCTGAAGCTTTAAAAGCCTTTTGTACACTTCTGTAAACTTCTCAATCTCAACTATATTAGGAACCAAACAGCTGGTGTGAGGAAACACCTGTCTGTACTTAACTGAAAACCAGTTGTGGAATTTTCTTATTGATTGTTAAGTGTTGACTTACTGAAACTATTGATTAGGAGGGTTGGTCCTGAGCAAGCTCTTATTTATCTAAAATTGTTATAACAAAAGGTTTTTAAAGCCTCTGTTCACAAAAAAGAAAATTGCTATTAAGTTTAACTATAAAAATAAACACAGGATTATCTAAAAATTCAAAATTGAAATAAATAGTTAAAACATGTTTCAGAAAACCTATTCTGTTTGGATTTACAGGTTAGAAAAAATTTAGGAAATTTTATTGTCCCAATTTAAAATAAGGGACTATATTAAAATTTTGAAAATGGTTATGAAATGGAAGAAGAGCATTCTTTAAATGAATCTTGTTTGCCTGGCATTCTTATGAGCACCTGATTAAATTCCTACCCAGATTCTTAATTATAATTAACTTTCATTCTCTTAATGGCCACTTGTTTATTTAACGTATTAAATAGAATTTTATCTCCTTTTTTACCAACACTTATTTTATACGTATCCTCTGTTGCACCTCATCCAAAATACCACTAAAGACTGAAAACACATATGAATTTGTTAGAGTTGACTGAAGTTAATGTCCTCACAATCTAAATCCAACCCAAACAATTGTCACTTCAAAACCATGAATGAAAATATTCACCAATAATAAATAAGTGAAATCAGTATTTATTTGTCCAGCTACTGTAACACCTAATCATCTTTAATAGTAGATGCTACAAAAATACAAACACCTAGGAAATCATAATGCCTGCTGCATAGCGTTAGCAATTTAAGACCACAGTAAAACAGAATGGGAGGACACATTCATACACACACATTTGCATATATAATTTTTACACTTCTATGCATACACACATACATGCCATCTTTTAAATACATTGGACAGATCTGTTGCCATCACTTTTGTATCCCAGGAAAACTCAAAGAATCTGATATTCAATCTTAGAGATTATAGTGAGCCAACCAATCCCTATTTTAATAGACAGCTATCCACCTTATCTTTGTTATATTTCAAAATGTTCTCCTATTATACTTTGAAGATAAAAACTAGAGAGGGAATGTATTATTTGAGTGCTTCTAAATTTTGAGGGGGATCCAATGGAGAGTTCAAACTAAAACCCAAAAATTATTTTAGCTATAAAAATTTCTAGACCAGTTCTATAAAAAAAAGTCAGTCATATGAAATCAGGAAATTCTAGAAAATATCAATATATTTGATTTGTTGTGTGATTAGAGGATTGTCTTTTTTATTTATCTGCTGTTTTCTGAACTTTAAATTGCACTTGGAGTACATCTGCATATTTTTACTCCACAGTCCTAATTACTAGATGTTTTTAGCAGTCAGGAGACTTACCTTCATCCCCATGACTGCGACACTAAGGAAAACCAATAAATACCCCAAGATTTTTCAAGTCTGAGAGATTTCGCTTTGTGACTGCCACAAAGCAAAGCACTATCCTGACTAGACTAGATTTTGTGCAGCCTTATATCCCTGAGGTAGTGGAAAGCAAGCAAAACCACATACGAGGTCAAAAAACCTGTAACGCAGAGGCTACCGCACTTTTTCGCATTAAACGGGATGGAGGTAAACGCTCTCTAAATTTTAAGTGAGCAATGAAATTAGTAAATTGATGGTAAAATCCCAAAGCACTGCAGCCAAAATGATCACCGTCCATTCAGATGGAAGCCTTCCACTCCCACTACATCTACTCAGCTTGACAAACTGCTTTCTCTGCTTAAGTAACCCACAGATTTAATTTCGGTTGGAACATTCAGTTAACACTCAGGTCCTTCACTCACCTACCCATCCCTTCCTGATTACAAGATTACCATTTTTAGTTTCAAGGCTAACTTCTCATGTGAAGCTTGTCTGAGCATAACTGTTAGGTCCGTTGTCCACTTAAGGCTACTGCAACTCTATTAAAAGCTAGGACATCTTCCAGCAGGGGTACAGTGCAAGGATCTGATACACAGCTTTTGCCCCAGGCCATTCTCACTCCCCACGTGATCCTGCCAGAACCTCCTGGAGACACTTCTAAGCCAAACCAACTGCTGCCTCCCCGATTACAGAACCCTGAGAAATCACAGCCTAAGGTGGATCCAGACAGTGTACATTGTATTTCTCTTGTGAAATAACAATAATCTGCTTTTATGCTATTACCAGCACTTCTGAGTTACCAGGCATGGGCTTTATCAAGAGCTTTATAATTTCCTACCTGCCTATTATATGGTTCTTTTCCCTTTCAGCAGGAAGAATTCTCAGGGGAAAGGGAAACTCAGTTCCGATACACGAATCAGATTGAAAACCATGAACATCTAGGCTATGCAATTATAGAAGCACAAGACTTTGCACGTACAAACAGGTTACCGTTTGAATATGCAAATTCTAAATAAGAGCCCCACAAGCACAATTATTATCTGCTTTGTCTACTGGGATGAGTGGGCCCTGCGAACACATGTGAAGAGACACAGATGTTCTGAAGTGCAATAGCTTCTCTGAAGCTTTACAGTTTTTCACCTGTCTTTGATTATGGTGCTTGAAAGTAAATTTCTCCCTTATCAAAGTTCTTCCTTTCAAGTTGGCCCTTTATACTGGGCTCACACAATTACCATTTTAATTTGTACAAACAAAACGGAGAGAATGTATTCTGCCTTTATCCAATTGTCTTTCTCCCAGTGAAGAATTAATATTGTAGAAACTTCCTTCAGCAGCTTGTAAGTCCACATATACTGAGAAACCAATCCTACACTGGAAAAAGAAGGGCTTTTTTGACAAAACTATTTCTCGGTGATTTCTGTGAATTTTTGCTAAGGTGGTTTGGCCATCCTGTGACACACAGCAGAGACAAAATTCCACAACTATAATGTGCCACAGAAGGAGAACAGAAGAGATCAAAGATGATTGTAATATCATACATATCCTATATAAGAATGAAAGCAAGGAATACCTTAAATACAATTTCCAGATCACCCTAGAAAATGGACCTATACCCCCCCAGCACAGGGAATGAAGAGAAGCAAAAAAACCCCACCACAATTTAAAAAAGGACAGAACAAAAAAAGACAGCCATACTAACATACTAACTTGACAGCCATTAATTTGAACTGAGGAGTTTAAATTTCCTTCTGAACAAACCAGTTCGGAGAATGTAATCCCAGTGCAAGTTGCCACCATATTCTCTCCCCTTGGATTTTAGTTCTAGTCATTTG
Organism: Calonectris borealis; assembly: GCF_964195595.1. Classification (NCBI taxonomy): domain Eukaryota; kingdom Metazoa; phylum Chordata; class Aves; order Procellariiformes; family Procellariidae; genus Calonectris; species Calonectris borealis. The sequence continues at coordinate 48,872,508 of NC_134316.1, read as the reverse complement.
AAAACTGAATTCTGCAACTGCGGAAGAGAAAGAGGAGGAGAAAAAACCTTCCTGGCCTCAGCAAATGACAAGGAAAGCTTTGAAGTTTTAAGATTAACACAAATGAAAGTGCAAATTGGAGACTGCCAAGACTTCTTTCAACACCCTTTAGGTATACTGGAACATCAGATATCAATATGTTCATACTTCTTATGCCAGGAATTCTTGGACATATTTATATAACCCCTTTCATAGGCTTATTTCAAGCTTCACCTGAAAACTGTTTAGATTCTTTGACTCCACTCTACTGAGAAATCATTTTAGAACCTCACTTCACATCTTATTGCAGACCTCCTTCAAATCTACTTACCATTTATTTATGACCAGTTAATAATAATTTATATGATTTTAATCCTTTTTTTATCCTTTAAGTATTTTTCCCCTCCAATATGTTTATAGAAAATCACTTCATCTCCTCTCAATTTCAGCTGGACTACACTACACGAGCCACGTCTTCTCATGTTCTCTGAACTGCACTATAGCCCTCCCTACTCTGAGCATGTTCCAAATCACATTATTGCTTCTTAGAATAGTATCCGATATGTCACACTACATATTGCTTATTAAACAACAGCACTAATATTCCTCTAAGGCTGCTAATAATACTCACTTAAGGCCTTCGAGAACCTCCTTTGTCGTTTCCCTGGTACCTAACCCTGTCAGCAGATAGTCATTCTCTAACTGACCCGTATGTTCAGATTCCTCCTTCTCCCACCACCTCCTACCGGTAAGTCCTAAGTTCCTAGTAGAGGTCCCATCATGCCAGACTTTACTACTGGATTTCAGGCTAGAGCAATTGTTCAGAACAAGATCCCTGGTTTTCACTGTTGAATGATATAATCTGTGCCTAATGACAGGTCTCACACTTTTGAATACAGCCTTACCTAAGAAATCATTTATCTTATTTAAAAACATATTAAGTCATATTTTTGCCTCCAGCTCTGAATCAAAAAAAAAATATGTGCAAGTTTTATGTTATTACCATTATTTATCTGTCCTTTAATAACAAGTCATGACCTCATTCTTATTAGGACTACTTGTGCACCCATATATATGTATTTACAAATACTTACATATATTTTTAAAGGCCCACCATATCAACAATACAATCCTTACAACTTGAAGGTGGAACACAGTATCTTTTTAACAACTTCCCACGAAAATTAAAAGAGTGCCTCCAAATGCTGTTTTAAAATTGAAATTACTGGTGAGGAAAACATGCTTTCTAGCATTAAAATGCATTAGAAATTTAAACAATCAAAAATAAAATGCATAGAACATTTTCTAAACATTATAATATATTATTTTCATGTTACTGTGTTTGTAAGCAATGTCTTTTTTGTCCTTTTAAGTATTTGGGGGATTTTTAGGAAGTCATCAAAATATTCTGTATAATTTACTGACTATTAAATCAGCCACAAATTAGAAATGCCAATAAATGTTTTCATAACATTTCCAATAAAAATGAATGCAAACAGTATATCTATGGAAAATGCTGAAACAAAAATAAAATGCCAAAAGCAACAGTTCCTTTCAAAAGTGTTATTGGGAATAATGACCTTTTTCAATGAAAAAAATCCTTTCAAAAGCAATCAGCTCTACAAACTATTTAACAGAAATACATTTAGAACGACTGTGAACTAATCAATCAGTCTGAGTGCACAGAAAAATGACATGCTACATGATTTTGACACAGATGACGTCGCTTCATGAACAAAGTAACTCAATGGGCTTAATCCAGCAGATGAGAACGGGGGACTGGCTGCTCTTCAGTCTGGCAAATGTCCAAACAACGACTATATTCCTATGACATTTATTGAAGAGTCACCGTTAGGAAGTTCTTCATTCAGAAGTACACATGCATAAGAACCAAATTTCCACAACTGTTATATGCGTGATCTGAAAAACCTACGGTTATTTTGTACCGGACTTCCAGTGCGCCTCACATCCTCTCCTGACAAACCAGGTTCACAAGACGTGATTTTTTATTACTCTCAAGAGTCTTACCAAATGGGGTATGATGTTTGAATCAAAGTGGGGTGCTGAACGTGTGCCAAAGACGGCAGCAAAAGAACTACTTTATCATTTCAGCACTTCAGCCTTCTATTATGATTGCATTGGCACCTTTCCTAATGTATAAGTGAGTTTAATTTGCAGCAGTGCTATAAGGAAGGTGTGCTGTACGAACTTTGAATTTTAATGTAAAACATTCTGGATAATTTTCCACACAGTATATGGAAATTAGTGAAGTTCATGCACTTGGCTGCCTCTAAATCTGAAAATGCCACAGATCTGCACGAAGAGTTGAGCAATTCTGAAAATGAATGATCGTCACACGTGGACATAAGACATTCCTAGGGAGTTGGTGACTTCAGGTATAGGCGATGTTTGAATCTGCAGCAAACCTGCAGCTTTTCTTTTCAAAGTCACCTAACACCCAAAGCTCAAGAGAATACAGCATAAATAAATACAAATGCAAGATTCTTCCACCTTCCCTTACTTAATTCGCTGTATTTCAACATACTAATCACTGGAACATCAACTCTTGTGGCCAGTGGCTTAACTCTCACTTGCCTCTGTGAGTCTCTGTATGACCTGTTTTAGCTTTGCCCTCTCTTCTTATGGAGACTAGGAGGGCTTGCAGGGGTAAGGGAAAATTAGCACTTCAAAAGTTGTAACACAATTACATGGTTGTAATCACTCTCATTTTATAATCTTCATCCTTTTCTTTCTATCCCTCTGCCCCCATCACGTTCTTCTTTACTTTGCCTACTAGACTGTCTCACTCCTTTCTATCATAGTTATGTTATCACCTATATTACAAGATATATGATAGCCCTGTGAGTCAGAAAATACCCTAACACTTAAGATGTGTACAGGACCAAACGTTCTATCCTAGCACCCTAGCTCAGATCACCCTAAAGTTAATAAGAGTTATTAACAGGGCAGTTGATGTAATAAGAGATAATCTGCAAAACACTAGAAAGTTATGTAAAACTAAATCTTGTAGGCTTCTGTAATTAAACGATTGCACTGCATCCCAGATCAACAACTTTCCTATTGTTTCAGTCTCCAGCTGCCCTGTCAACACAGCCCCTCTGCCTACACCAGATAGTTTTGCTATGCACATTCCTTTCAAGCTGCCACACCAGCAGTTTTGCAAAACAGTTTATCTCCACAGTTTTCAATGGGCTGCAGCATTTAGGAAATCCATCTTGAGAGTAGGCTACGTGAAAGTATCACTGGTATCTCAGACTACAGTTATATCTACAGAAATGGAATATCAGTGGAGTAGCTTGTTTCACCGCTCTTAGTTTCCAAGGCAAGGCTTTTCACTAGCAACCCCCAAAAACACAGCTACGTGCATAGCAGAGGTATATCCCTCCTGTAATTCTTTTCATCCTAAATGAAACTCACTCCTGAAAGATGAATTAACTTGCATAGCAGATAACGGGTATGATGCTTGAACTGCCTTATGGTCTGTTAAGATCCAGCCTGATGGAACAGTCTTATCATTTCACAAGCACATCTTTAAATATTTCATCAGTGAAGAAAAAAAAAAATAGGGGGTTTTTTGTTGTTGTTTTTTTTTTTTTTACTACTTCTACATGCAAGAACCAGCATTTTAACAAAAGAAGCCAGCAGGAAAAGGATGGTACTGAAATATGTGTATATGTCTGTATTTAAAAGAAAGCAAATGATAGGTTATCAGCTTGGATATGCCACGCTTCATCTGATCATTGCTAGATGTGAGCAATGAAAACAGAGTTAATGTTCCATAGTGAAAGCAGAAGTGACAGTAATGCCCAGGAATGGACTTTTACACAAAGAACTCACTGGAAAAGCTCAAATGTCAAGTGTAACAGAAGTTTACATTACTTCAGGTTTTTGACTTTTGCCCCGTGCTTCCTTTTTTTCTATCCATACAAACATACACGGTAACACAATTTACAATCTGGTTTAAGCTTAGCACTTTACTTTTAGTGATAATCGGTACAGTGAATCAGCAGGATCCCCAATATGTGTGAAAACTCCTTGAAGTTGGAAAAAATAATTGTTATTCTGCCACCTTCATGGGCAGCGTGTGCCTCGAGGATCATAGCACGGGCAAAATTCAATTGGACCTGACATTTGTTAATGCTACTTGCCTGAACTAGAAAGGGGGTAAGTTCCAAAATAGTTTTTGAGCCTTTGCCTACTCCCTGCTGGAAGGGAATTGGTATTTAAAGCTTCGGTGGATCCCCACAGCAAAGACCTTACTCAGTTTCCCCAAACGTTTCACAGGCATTACCCAGCCCCTCCATCTGCCCTAATGCATTGTGTTTCTTTACCAGACGCATCAACATATTTTAAAAAAAATGGAAATTGTAAACAACATGGTGGATCATAACACACAGAATATATCTGGAAGCAAACATCTTTTCAGAATGAAACTAGAAAGAAAAAAAAAACAAAACCAGGATTCTCCATAAGCTGAATTATACCTTTGTACCACACGCAACTGTGTAACTGTGGCTAGGTCGGAGGGCTTGCAGAACGTAAGATATAGCAGAATTTAATCCTTTGTTTATAAATCCCTATGACGTATTAGAAATCACAGGCCTGATTTTCAGAGATACTGAGCCTGTCTCTTCCATTTACTTTACCTGGAGATGTGTGTGCTCTGTCAACTCTCCGGGAAATCAAAACCCAGTAACTTTACATGATATTAATGGCCAGATTCTCAGCCTTCAAAGGAGCTACACTGATTTATATCGGCTGAGACTGTGTCTCTCATGCTGTGTTTCTGGGTATGACAGCCTCTCTGCTTACACTAAAACAGTTAGAAGTAACATAACTAAGAAAGATAGAGATAAGAGAGATAAGAAAGATAAATTAGACAATAAGAAAAAAATGATGTTTTTCCCAAGCTCTGTCTTGATGCAAGACTTTATAAAGTTGATGAAAAATAAAGTAAAGCAAACCCAGGGTATTATTATATTATAAAGTAACTTGTTCTGGCAAGGACTTCTTTGCAAAGCTCAAACTGTAAATGTGCAGCATGTGTAAATCATTCTTTCATTTTATAGACAAGAACTAAAGTAAAAGGGCTGCCTTCTGACAGATTTCAGGACCTATGACTATGACATAACCATTGAGTCATTTGTTTATAATGGAACATAACATATAAAATCACTTTTCCTGAAAGATGACTATACTTATCATTGGGGAAAAAAGAAAAAAAAAAAAAGAAAGAAATCACAACATTTGATAAATAAATTATTTATCTCTAAATTCTTTTACCTATCAGAGTGTCCCAGTGATACATCGCACTAGCGGCATATTACTGACTTCAGTTTGGTACGTGCATCTACCTAAATGCCATCCAAGCACTTGAACCCTTGTTCCTGTAAGTATGAACAGCCCTGCAGAGATCAGAGGTAGCTCCTTTCCCTGCTCCCAGACGTAAGGAGTGGACGGGACTGGAAGCACCTCCCTTGCCAAGGAAAGCGAAGAGAAAAACCATTGCTTTTGCTTGCAGCTTCCCTGTTAACTCACGCATCATTAACTGGCTGATGCCACTGCCTGCACCACACAACCTGAGGCTTCGGAAGGGACTGTTTGGTAGACACCTAGGAGCGCTTCTAGGCAGTATTATTTGCTATTACGTGTATGTTTGTAAGAGAGGGGAGGTGCTGTTGACAACGATGCTTTGGGGTCACACGGGACTCGGGCTGGCGGTCCGCAGGGGAGTGAGACTGGGAGGCCCTGCCTCGTTCCACTCCAGCCCTTGCCACTCAGCACTCTGATGCGCATGGCACGTGTCCTGTGAAGATCACGAGAGCTGGCCACCATTGAAAAACAAACTGCTGGGAAGTTCGGTGCTGGTATTTGCTGCTTTCTATCACAGGACTGCTCCCATAGACTCCTTTCCACCCTCTCCTGAAGCTAGGGCTGCTGCCTTCTTCATTTGCCTTTGGCAGGCTGCCACCGCCAACTCCTTCTTACTTCCAAAAGGTTTCCAAATGCAGGCAACCTGACCGGACACAAGCTGACTGCAACGCCTTTGTGCTGAACTCCTCAGCTCCTTGATCTAGACACACAGACGTGCAGATTGGCAGTGAACGGAATCAGCTAAATCAGCTATACGGTATCAGATAATTTATTACTCGAGTTTATGATACTGAAATACCAGATTTTCGACGGTCACCGTTCATGTAAATCTTTGTAACGTTCAGCCGATTTACCCGACAAGAATGTTTTCCTGTCTCACAAGGCTTGATCATACATAAGCAATTTTTGCCTTTTGAATTACATAGGTTATCGGTACTTAGTAGCTTTACTTTTTGGCCTATGAACATTTGTCTCAGAACAACATAGCGTGATGTGGAAATAATGAAGATTGTCCTTTGGATATCTACAGAGGTTTTCCAGCATCCAGTAATGAAGTGACATGATCGAATGATTGCAAGAGACCATGAGGACATGCAATTTTGATGCAATGTACTTTGATCTCTAACTGATAGTTTGGGAAATTCCCCACAGCATCACAAGGGACACTATGCTGTACACGTGACCATCTACAAAAGTCAGTCCTCCATTTGTAAGAATTTTATAACCCCCCAAAATAAGGCATTGAATTCTGGGAATACGACGTTTCAGTTGTGTAGGTTGGAATTCTTAATCCCAGTTCAGATTTATTGTTCTTGCTTCTGGAAATGAGACAGACGCAGACACAAACTCCTGTCAAAGCTGCGCCAGGAAAAGCTGTTTCTCCTGCACTTCAGAATATGAGTGTGCTTGTGTGTTGGTGTAAGATTTGTTTTCATCGGTCAGACGTTCACTTATTCCCCTAGACTGGTTCTGCATGTGCACAGAGGTGCCGCGTGCGGCAATGACACGTGGAGCTCCTCTGTACAAAGAATGCTTTTAGATGGGGTATCTCTGTTTCACTGAACGAGAAAGAGAGGATGTAGAGTTTTATGTTTTCCCTCACTTCATAATCCTTATCAGCAGAATAAATCTCACTTTGTCAAGTCTGTAGAACCCCTTCCCCTTAACTGTAAAGAAAGATGACACAGAATTAGAAGAATTCTATAACCGACTAACTAACTCTGGATTCTCCCACCTTTTCTCTCTCTCATCCATGAAGAGCGAATAAGAGTCCTCAACTTTCAGAGAGGTACCTACCTCAGCTTGCTGACAGACACACTCTGTATTGCCCAGCTCCTCTAGAAATGGCTGCTGGTTGTTACAGATTTTAGTTTCCAGTGACCACCCTTCCCACTAGCTTCTAAAATTATCTCCAAATAATATGAATAACCAGTAGCTAGACATCAGAATTCTTTTACTTCTTCACTATGCAGGTCCTATACCTGCTATCATCCACCACCGCTACCCCTACGTCACTTATTTAACACCTAGCTTCTAGTCATGTCCAATCTCTCTTCATTTTCCCATTTAACCTGATTTCACTCCCCTACAGTGCATGCTTATATTCAGAAGCATTTAAATTGCCTGAATCAACTCAGCTAGTTTCTATTGGGTACCACCTATCTAATTTACCTCACACAGCCATAAAATGAAATGATTCTGTATTTTAACTACATAAACAAAAACAAAGCAAAAAAAAAAATTCACAGGCATTAAAATGTATTTTCAGTTCAGTTCCTTCAGTGTTCTATAAATAGAAAGGGGTTTTTTTCATATGCTATATGAAATTATGAAACTACTTGTTAAAGGGTTTAACAATTTTGTTTCCATGTTAAAGACTTTAGAACTAAATTCGTCTCAGAAATTACTTAACCCTTTTTAGGTCTGCAAAGCCAGCAATTTTAACAACTTGAATCTACAGACTTGAGAAGATATCTATTCTCAGCACGGATATACATATAGCCATGTGAGTCTTACCAGTTGGTCTTTAGTGCTGTTTCGGTTGATGATTCATTTATTCTGTAGGTAGAAATAAGTATAGCTAATGAGATCACAGAAACCTTCTGACAGCTTTGATGTGAATACAATCCCTATATTAAGAGTAGTGTGCGGAGGAGTAAAGGGGGGGGATGTTCTCACTTGTTATTTGAAATAAGTTTGGTGGATCTCAGCACAGTGCATAGCAGACTGATGTTCAGAAAAATCACTGTCAACAGTCAAACTAAAACTGGCACCATTCTTGGCAATAGTAGCAAAAATTAATGATTAAATGGGCACGGTAAGATCAGAACAGGCCTGCAATGCATTTGCTGAAGGGAAAGTGTCCTGGGAAACGATGTCAATCCCTTCTGTGCAATGAAACCATGGTCAAGCCAACATTTTTAATTACAAAGAATTTTAGTTTTTTAAATGTATGGAGTACATTTAATTTACATTTTAATTACAAACATTTGCAATTACAAATAATTTTAGTTCTTAAAATGTATGGAGTAAATTCTCAGATGGCTTAAATCTGTGCTGCTCTATTGACTTCAGGAAAGCTAGGCTAATATTCAGAAGCTGAAAATTCACCTCTAGTTTTTCAAAACTTCTCATGACATTCCTTAAAAAGTATTTGTAGTTACCTACCACCTTACATTTTTATTTGTTCCTATATGGCTATGCCAATTGCATGGTGTTTTTCCCTCAGATCAGTCGGTAGGAAGGATTCCACTGAGCAAATTGAGACGCAAGTGGGTCCTGAATTCTGCTCAGGTAACCTGAAGAGGGATTTATTTCTCCTGACTTTAGCTAGCTAAAAGTCAGGCAGCTGGTCTAAACTACATACCTAGGCAGCCTTTACATTTATTTGGCAAGCACAGGTACCTCTCCAGAGGGCCATTAAATCCATCGAAGCCACTATTTCTCTCCTGTCCACAGAGAGCGCCCAGGCAGCAAAGCTGGGTGCTGCTGAGCAATACACGTATCTGAGGAAGGAGCTGTGAAGCTAACATCACAGGGTTGCATCTCCAGGCTGAGCCCCATCACCTAACAGGGAACTGAGAACCCCTAGGAAGCTGTTATCATCTTCCACCGATGAACTACTCTGCTAACGCTAGTTTTCTAAGGTACGGAGTACGCATCTTGCAGCTCTCAGCCATATGAAGATTTTGGCACCGTAGGTCACAGGATCAGAAAACTTGTGATCCCTGCTATAGAATAAGTGAGTTTTTCAAAACACGTTTTATGTTACCACTATCTTCCACCACAAAATAACAGAGCAGCACCACTGCTGCATGGAAGCTCCTCCTTATATCTGAAGGCAAAGGAGGCTAAAGGTAGAAAAAAGTATTACACAGTTTTATTCTCCACATTCGTCAAAAAAAAACAGTGACAACATGAAAATTTTAATGTGATGCAAACCTTTTGTAAAACAAGTAGCATTAAAGCAATTTTTCTCCACAAAGCTGATCGCCCTTCCATCGTTCTACAGAGCAGCATTGGAGAAAGGGGAGAAATTACTTCTTCTTGTGTGCAGAATCTAGGAGTTTTTAAAATCATCATCCATTTTTCTTTATCTGTACACAGGAACAATAAGTCAAAAATACTTTACATCAGCAGCATGAAGCTGGGAGGAAGAAACCTTCTAAGCTCTCTCTGAAATGACAGAAATGGGAATAGGACTGAAGACACCTTGGGCAAATCAAACAGACAGACTGATCAGCCCCAGACAAGATGCTATTACACTTGTCTCCCCCTTCCTTACATTTGGATCCACTTTGACAGAATGACATCTAAAAGCCATTACCACAGACTGCACCATGACAAAACTTGCAGTTTTGTTCTCTTCCTCTCATGCTTTGGCTTTTCCTTTAGAACACCCTGATCCCCTATTATTCTAAATATAGGAACCTTTCACTGTCAATGAATTGTGTAAAATTCAGTGAAACTTGACTAAACTTGGCCTGGATAGGGGATCTGACCTGCATTTATGAAAAAAAGAAAAAAAAAAAGGCAAACTGGGTTTAGGGAAGTGTAATGGTGTTAAATCTTGCATTCATGTGACTTGCAAAGATGTAAAAGCATTTAGGAAGTACAGGTCGTTATTAAGCTAAATGTAAGGGTTCCATAAAGCCAATCCTTATTTTACATCTACATAATGTTTACCTATCTCACATATAAGAGCATGCAAATGCTAACAGAAACCATTCCTTTCTTCCTCATGATCATACCTGCTTGCTACTCTGAAAGGAGCGCTAACGTTAAAAAACTGCTTCACCTGCACCCCTCAGTAATTACACTCAGCGTCGCAGTCAGTCCTTATTTCCTTGTATCACTGGAGGCTAGAGGATTGAAGGCATTCTAATTCAATGAGAGGGCAGTTCCTCAAAGCACTAAAAAGATAATAAATATGGAATATTGACTTGGCTCCACCTGGAGAATTGCCGTAAGATGCTCGCTTGTCTAATCTGCCCGAGTAATTCCTGAAGCGAAACTCTACTGGAAGGAAGTATGCTGCTAATTCAACAAAATCCCTTTCAACAATGAGCTAACATGCCTCTGGTCAAACCTTATTCTTCATTTTTCCTACTTTTCCCAGTTTAGCTCAAGCTGACTGTGCTTTAACCAGTCTCAAAAACCTCAAAGAATTCAGTGAAACAAGCGATGAGTAGTCAAAGAACTACCTCTCTGCCCTGCCTCAGCCTCCAGCATTTCGTGGATTAATGAGGCTGAGCAGCAGAGGACAAAGACTGCTGCAAGGGGGTTCCTTGCAAATCAGCAGACCTGGTTTGATCGGGCACAACCTGAAGACAGCACTGCTAAAAACAAACAAACAAAAAATACCAGTCTACCGATTCTTTGAGCTCTCTGTGAATCTGCCAATAAATATGCCATTTAGTGTTACGTACCATTTGGTATCAAATCACATTTTCAAAAACATCAGAGCATTTACTCTGAGCCTAACAATCGTTCTTCTCCTTACAAACCAAAATCAAGTTTTAGCTATTAGAAGTTAGTAAGCTCTAGGTACAGACATTCCCACAAATTACTGTCTCCTAGTGTAAAAAATACAGTATTTTAAAGAGCAGAAGAACTAACAAACAAAAAACACCCCATCCCAATCACAAGTAAATAAGAAAATAGAGAAAATGTTAACAAGCCAGAGTCATTTCTTCTAAATGCGCATTTAGAATCAATCCCAAAAGAGGAAAAATTTTCTTCATGGAAAAGAGGAGTTTCACAAAGTGCAGTCTCCACCTGACCTGGGGAAGTGCCTGCACATCAGGAGTTGACCTAAGTCCACACCATCTCTTCATAAATCGCAGACATCTGGTGTGAAGGAGAGATGACAAGGAGAACAAGGAGCTGGATGCTATATCACCAAATGTGAGTGAATACAGTGCTGCATTTGGCAAAACCAGTGTTAAATGACTTTCCCTCATTCTTCTCTCCCCCTTGCTGTTCTGCCTTTTTATTGTTTAGTTATATAAAGTATGCACTTTACTAGATCTATAGCCTTGTATAATTGCTGGAATAATCTCCTGAGTGATCTTCCCAGTCATATTGGCAGTATTCCAGAAAAAGCACTATAGTAAACATTATGGTTTTAGCTTCCCCATTTATTTTTACAAACCTGTTTACAAAGCTACACTTCTTATGGCCCAGATATGTAAGGCTACAAGCATCTGAGAATTTCTTTTAATGCAACTGCTAAAGAATTATAGATTCATCTAATGCTATCAACTATTGCTAATACAGAATCTTAAACATACTGAGTTAGAAGTAACTCTCATTTGCCAAGGAATAGAAGGAACCAGATTAATAGTAATACTGAAGTATAATACATTTTGATAGTAGGAGGAAAAAGAAAATTATATTCTTAGGGTTTCTCAAGTAATCTGGTAACAGATTGCGTAGACATAAAAAGCTTAATGGATTAAAATCTGACATCTGGAAACAGGACAAATAGATTAGTGGATGATAAAATATTTCTATAGAGTTCGGTATTTTTACAGATACAGAACTCACTGAATTTAATTCAGTAATTTGTTATTTTGTTATTCAATTTGTTGTATCTGACTACTAAAAAAACCTGTAATTTTCATGTATGCTGATTCCCATAATGCTAAAATTCATCATAAATCCTGGTTTGAATGGACGGGTGAGTTATACTGGAATATCACCAAACTATATAGAAAGATTCCATTTTGAAAGTACTGATAGGCTTATCTGTCGTGGAGTCATCAAATTCCCCAAATTAAGGCAGCCTGCACAGTTTACATAAAAATTAGAAATACAAAAATCTCCATCAGCAACAATGAATAATAATACTGATACCAATTCTGATGACAGCTATGGTAACAAGTTGTTCCCGTAGTGCAGGTGCAGATGAGAGCTGTATCGTGCTAGCTTTTTACAAATACAGGTGAACTGGATGGTCAGTGCTAAGGAACAAGAACGCAGCAATATGGCAAACAAAGAGCAAGAGGCTACTGATCTAAAAAAGTGTTGATCTCAGTACACCAGTAGTTTGCACACAACAGAAAACTATTACAGGTACCATGAAAAGAAAAGCTGTAAAGAGAGCTTTTAAAGAAGTCAGCTCTGAAGACATTTGTGAGGAACTCATTGCAAGCATAAAGGTTGGTCTGGGAGAAAAAAATCCCAAGAAGCAACCTTACGCTAACAAAAAAGGTATATTTTCAGAAGTAGTGAATTATAATTGGTAAGGCAGGGGTAAATATTTTAAAGCACAGACAAGCTGATGTTTAACAGAGAGGCAGAATACAGTAAATTAATTCCAAATAAAGGTGAGTATGGCAAATCAAATAATTTGCCAGCATTATTATCACATGCATTCTTCAAAATAAATTTTTGTTCTGGAAATCTCTGCATACCACAAACATGAACAGGAGCATTCTCATATTTCTCTATATAAATGCATGGGTACACATCAATTAATATGTATATTTCCAAAATCAATTACAATAGAGAAGTAAATAAGTTAATAGGTCAATAAGTGTTAGATTGGTAAAGATGGTAATTGAAAATCTGTAGTTCTCCATGTACAGAATAGTTAATGGTCGTGCTAACTTCTGCTATACTTTCTTCTGCCTACGTGTCTTAACACTTATCCGGTTGCATCAACAACATGACTTTATTTCCATTCCTACCTTCTGAACATACTCCTAAAAGCTAAGTGCATGCCAGTTGTACTTAGAGATAACTTGTTCATAAAAATAACTTTTGCCATATGAACACCCATCATTCAGAACCTGGAGTGATCACCACGACCATTTTTAAAAAACAGAATTACTTTTCATAATTCTTTATATGAAAAGAAAAGGATAATCTAGAAGGAAAAAGGTAAGCTTCTGGTTACTGGATAGTTCAATCAATGATTTGTTAACACAGAATGTTCTTAAACATATGCTCATTTAAAATATACATTTCCAGAAACATATTTTATCCATAGCACTATCCATATATGAAAATATAGGAACTGAATTCCTGAAATTCTTAGTGCCTTAGCTTCTATTAACTTTGAATTTATAGCAAATCAACAGTGCTGGAAACCAGGTCAATGGCTCAAAAGCATAACCCCCCGAAACTAATATATCCTCCTAGAAGAAGCAACCATTGGCTCAAGCTAGGAGTAAGTTCTTTCTCTACTTCACTCACAAGCCCTTATTTTCCGTGATCCAAACTGAATCCTTTTTTACAGTTAAAGAAATACATGAGCCTACTGACGTTTTACTGACCCAATAGGCTCTAAAAAAATCCCTGATGATTTCTTGGCATTTGCTATCCCTTGTGACCTTTATTTTCTAAGAAGGATTATTATTACCTCCTTGCACTGTACATTTCCCTACAGGATATCACCAGCCATATGTCAGCTTTACTCAGGGGGTTCTCCTATACAGCTCAAACAATTCTTCACATATTTCTAGTGTTCACTGAAAATTATGTACCATTTATTTCTGCAGTAATTCCTAGTCTTTTTCAATTAAGAATTCTAGCCTGCAGTTAAGTACACGCTAACTTATATAAAATACAGAGACTTGCTGGTATCAGTAATTTAAGAGTGCTTAATTTTCATTAAATCACACATATTAAGCCAGATATGTGAATCAAGACAGTAAAAGATAATATTTTTAAAGACCTTTCTAGCCTCGCAACTAGTCATTTGATTATATACCATTCTGTGTGATGTTCCTATGATAATGCATTTAACCATGAACCTTTGATCTTCACTCCTCCCCTGCACTTTGCTCATTGATTCATCTTCGCCGTCTATACTTCTGTCTCATGAGCCACTGCAGAGCCTCATATTCTTTATTTCAGTAATCCTCACCTTCTGTCCCATGATGTGGGAAATAGTCACTCCTGAATCTCTAACTTTTGATATCCTACAATTTTGCAGAGTTGGAAATATGAAGCTTTATGGAAAAAAAGAAAGAAGAAATAAAAAAAAGATAGACAAAAGAGAAAAAAAGAAGTTATCAATACCAAGTGATTTATCAAGGATCTAAAATGCAAAAACATCTATATGCAGACAGATAAGAGAAACAATAGTCATAAGATTATTTCACTACTTGATGTGTTACATTCCAAGATGGGGCCAAGTATCATGTCTATGTTGAATCACACGTCTAACTTTTTGGTTGTTTTTTTGAAAGTGTAGTGAGAGAGTTGTAAATGAAAGAAATTGAATATTTTTAAGAATCGTAAAAGTATATTTAGCTTTAGCAGTACTGATCATTTTCCCAAGCAATGTTATTTGTTTCTAGCAAATGCAAACTTGAAAGCATTCTTCCATAATAACGGTGCCATATCCTTCCACGGGGAATTTAAACTGTAGGAGATTTTCTGAGCAACATTTGATCAGCACCATAATGATGTAGCTTCATGTGGAAACCACCTGCGGTGGCAGCAGGAAGGGTGAAGAGAAACAGTCATTTGAGTCACAAACTTGTTTGATTAGACAGAAAGGCAATATAGTCCACACCTTGAATCAGAAGTAGAGCTGTCCATAAACTTCCTATGCCTCAGGGAAGACATAATACTTATTATGCTAAATATTTCAAAGACACTGTGGGAAATGAGACAAATGGTTCTCATGTATTTCAACTGGAACTGTGCTCAAATTTTCACATTTTCTTTGAACACACACTAAAAATAGAATCAGGGTTATATAGAAAATAAGATGGATGAAAAATACTGATGCTTACAAAATTTCTGTCACTCTAATTATTTTCTTCCAAAAGAATTAATTTTAGTATTTATAAGACACCCTCTAATCCAACATATTTTTACACATTGAGAGGCGTTTCTGTCATAGAATCATAGAACAGTTTGGGTTGGAAGGGACCTTTAAAGGCCATCTAGTCCAACCCCCCTGCCGTGGGCAGGGACATCTTCAACTCGATCAGGTTGCTCAGAGCCCCGTCCAACCTGATCTTGGATGTTTCCAGGGATGAGGCATCTACCACCTCTCTGGGCAACCTGTGCCGGTGTTTCACCACCCTCATTGTAAAAAATTTCTTCCTTATATCTAGTCTAAATCTACCCTCTTTTAGTTCAAAACCATTCCCCCTTGTTCTGTCGCAACAGGCCGTGTTAAAAAGTTTGTCCCCATCTTTCCTATAAGCCCCCTTTAAGTACTGAAAGGCCACAATAAGGTCTCCCTGGAGCCTTCTCTTCCCCAGGTTGAACAACCCCAGGTCTCTCAGCGTTTCTTCATAGGAGAGGCGTTCCACCCCCCTGACCATTTTTGTGGCCTCCTCTGGACCCACTCCAGCAGGTCCATGTCTGTCCTGTGCTGAGGGCTCCAGAGCTGGACGCAGTACTGCAGGATGGGTCTCACCACAGCAGAGTGGAGGGGCAGAATCCCCTCCCTCGACCTGCTGGCCACGCTGCTGGTGATGCAGCCCAGGAGACGGTTGGCCTTCTGGGCTGCGAGCACACATTGCCGGCTCATGTCCAGCTTTTCATCCACCAGTACCCCCAAGTCCTTCTCAGCAGGGCTGCTCTCAATCCCTTCATCCCCCAGCCTGTATTGATAGCGAAGGTTGCCCTGACCCAGGTGCAGGACCTTGCACTTGGCCTTGTTGAACCTCAGGAGGTTCACAGGGGCCCAGTTCTCCAGCTTGTCCAGGTCCCTCTGGATAGCATCCCATCCCTCAGGCGCGTCGACCGCACCAGTCAGCTTGGTGTCATCTGCAAACTTGCTGAGGGTGCACTTGATCCTACTGTCTATGTCATTGATGAAGATATTAAACAGTACTGGTCCCAGTGCGGACCCCTGCGGGACACCACTTGTCACCAATCTGCATCTGGACATTGAGCCATTGACCACTATCCTCTGGATGCAACCATCCAACCAATTCCTCACCCACCGGATAGTCCACCCATCAAATCCATATCTCTCCAGTTTAGAGAGAAGGATGTTGTGGGGGACCATGTCAAAGGCCTCACAAAAGTTCAGATAGACAACATCGGTAGCCCTTCCCATGTCCACTGATGTAGTCACTCCATCATAGAAGGCCACTAGGTTGGTCAGGCAGGACTTGCCCTTGGTGAAGCCATGCTGGCTGTCTCAAATCACCTCCCTGTCCTCCATGTGCCTTAGCATAGCTTCTAGGAGGATCTGTTCCATGATCTTCCCAGGCACAGAGGTGAGACTGACTGGCCTGTAGTTCCCTGGGTCTTCTTTTTTTCCCCTTTGAAAAATGAGGGTTATGTTTCCCTTTTTCCAGTCAGTGGGAACTTCACAGGACTGCCACGATTTCCAAATACAATGGATAGTGGCTTAGCAACTTCATCCACCAGTTCCTTCAGGACGCGCGGGTGGATCTCATCAGGTCCCATGGGCTTGTGCACCTTCAGGTTTCCTTAGATGGTCTCGAACCTCATCTTCTCCTACAGTGGGCAGCTCTTCATTCTTCCAGTCCCCGCCTTTGCCTTCTGTGGCTTGGGCGGTGAGGCTCAAGCACTTGCCGGTGAAGACTTGAGGCAAAAAAGTCACAGAGTACCTCAGCCTTCTCTATATCCTGGGTAACCAGGTCTCCCATTTCGTTCTGTAGAGGCCCTACATTTTCCCTAGTCTTCCTTTTATCACCAACATACCTGTAGAAGCTTTTCTTGTTGCCCTTGACATCCCTGGCCAGATTTAATTTTATCAGGGCTTTAGCTTTCCTAACCTGAGCCCTGGCTGCTCGGACAATTTCTCTGTATTCCTTCCAGGCTACCTGTCCTTGCTTCCACTCTCTGTAGGCTTCCTTTTTGTGTTTGAGCATGTCCAAGAGCTCCTTGTTCATCCATGCAGGCCTCCTGGTGTTTTTGCCTGACTTCCTCTTTGTTGGGATGCATCGCTTCTGAGCTTGGAGGAGGTGATCCTTGAATATTACCCAGCTTTCTTGGGCCCCTCTTCCCTCCAGGGCTTTATCCCGTGCCACTCTACCAAGCAGATCCCTGAAGAGGCCAAAGTCTGCTCTCCTGAAGACCAGGGTACTGAGCTTGCTGTGCACCCTCCTCGGTGCCCTAAGGATCTTGAACTCCACCATTTCATGGTCACTGAAGCCAAGGCTGCCCTTGAGCTTCACATTCCCCACCAGCCCCTCCTTGTTGGTGAGAATAAGGTCCTCCTCGTTGGCTCCTCTAGGGGAAGGAAGTTATCATCAATGCATTCCAGGAACCTCCCGGATTGCTTACGCCCTGCCGTGTTGTCCCTCCAACAGGTATCAGGGTGGTTGAAGTCCCCCATGAGGACAAGGGGTTGTGAACATGAGGCTGTTCCTATCTGTCTAAGGAGGGCCTCATCCGCTCAGTCTTCCTGGTTGGGTGGCCTGTAGCAGACTCCCACCATAATGTCACCTGTCCCTGCCCTCCCTTTAATCCTGACCCATAAGCTCTTGGTTGGCTCCTCATCCATCCCCAGGCGGAGCTCCATGCACTCCAGCTGGTCACTGACATAGAGAGCGACACCCGCTCCCATCTCCCCTGCCTGTCCTTCCTAAAGAGCCTGTATCCTTCCATTCCAACAATCCAGTCATAGCAGCCATCCCACCACGTCTCCATGATGCCAATAAGATCGTAGCCCTGCAGACATGTGCACGTCTCTAACTCCTCTTGTTTATTCCCCATGCTACGTGTGTTTGCATAGAGGCATTTAAGTTGGGCCCCCGATGAAGCTGTCTTACTGGCTGTCATCTTCTAGACACAATTCTTATAGCCACATTTTTAATTTAAAAGTGATATGAAGTTCAAAATTCAAATACCCTGGAACACTATCAGAATTCCTCTGCTTTCAGGTTTCATTACAATTCAAATACAGGCCAAGTTTTCTAGAGATTTTCAAACCATATTGAGAAACACGGATTCAGTAGCAAATGACATCTCTGAAAAGGAAGAAAACCCACGGGGAAAAGTTTAAACCATGAATATATGATGTCTTGTGATCAGGGTAAAATATTACAGCTCTGGCAACACTTCTACTTGCTTGGATTAAGCACTTCAAGGTGTTACTAAGAAAGTGCAAGTTCAAGAGAACCTAATCCTGCAAACATTTCAGTGAAGTGTGCAAGTAAAAGCAGTGAGCTAGCCCCCACATGGAAAGCAGCTCTGTCTTTCTGCAGCTGAACGGTAAGAAGCAGTTGTCATCAGCTACTGGCTGCAAGAGTTTATATTATCTGCCAAGCTACCTTTACCTGTTGACAACAGGTCAGTTCTTTGAGGACTAACTCTGAGCACTTCCAGCCAGTTCTTTATCATTCAGGAATAACAACTGTTCCTCTTGAATATCACATAAGGTCACATAAAAACTCCTTAATCTAAAGGGGTTTCAAATATTTTTAAATGTATTTGCTCTAGCTCTTTGCTTTTGACATTTGGACTTCCGTCCTTTGCTTTTTGGCCTCACCCATTAGTCTCACAGCAATTAGTCTCTTCCAGCTTCTAAGTCTGAGAAGTTAAAGCGTACCGATATTCTAACATTAACGTTTTTAACATTTCTCACCTAAGAATAGAAGCTGTTGCTAAAACAATCTTTTAAATTTCATTGGTCAGTTAGGCCACCATTTCAAAGATTTTTCAAACATCAGTCTTTAAAGCATAGTATATTCATGACCAATCTGATCCCTCTGGGGTATGTTAAAGCTTATCTACAATATTTTTTCATTATTTTATCGCAGTGGATTTTGAAGACTACACTACCTGGATTACAAAGTCATTAAGTATTGAGCCAGTAGTTTCAACTGATGTTTTGTACTTAAAGCCTGCAGAAGCTGCAAGCATAATAACTGCCTTTCTCACAGCGCATTGCTTCTCATCCTGCTTCTTGGGAAAAGCGCCAAGGGAATTTTGCTGATGCTGATGACAAAGTCTGAGAGGACACAGGTTCAGCAGGTCCAATTCATTACCCAAGCTGAGTATGAAATTTTGAAAATAAATGCTATTGACGTGATATGTTCATATCAACCACTGTTGGTGGTTCATAACAAGCATTATTTGGAATGTTTGCCTTCTTTCAAAAAAGGTTAGTTGTCCAGGCTTTGAGATATAATGCGGAATTTGACCCATAAGAGCAAAATGCCTAAGGCACATCGATTTATCTTCTTAGGTGATTGAAGAGAAAGATGTAGCTCAGCCTAAGGGCTTTCTGAGACATATTTGAAAAGATTTGCTCCATCGAAAACAAATTTTAGATGGGCCAATTCTTTCAACAGGGAGCTGCATTCTACATAAGTCCCTTCCTGTTCAATAGATACGAAAATTTTCAAGTTTTAAAACTTCCATTTCCTCAAGGTGCACCAGCTGAAAAAGATAAAGTTACTTTTTGTTGTTAAGGCTTTTATGAAGGGATGTGGTTAAAAATCCTTACTGCTAAAGTACTGGTAATGCATCTGAACATTTTTTTCATTAAAAACTGTCATAAACTCCAATTTTTGTTTCCATTACAACAAAACTTGTTTAAACACTATATTATTTAAAGCTAAGCCACCCATGAAAAAAATGGCAACACCATAACAACTTTTTTATTGTGCTCTACTTTAAATGCTACAGTTTTGTCCAGTTTATGTCCAAAATTACATAACAAGATTTTGTTGATCCTGAAGAAAATGCAAACCTACCATTTGAGCGGAAGGGGGAAAAAACGTTAATGGCTGTAATACACCCCTGCATCATCGTGACAAGCTGGTGGGTTGACCCTGGCTGGACGCCAGGTGCCCACCAGCCGCTCTATCACTCCCCCTCCTCAACTGGACGGGGGAGAGAAAATACAACAAAAGGCTCGTGGGTCGAGACAAGGACAGGGAGAGATCACTCACCAATTACCGTCACAGGCAAAACAGACTCGACTTGGAGAAAATTAATTTAATTTATTACCAATCAAATCGGAGTAGGATAACGAGAAATAAAAACTAAATCTTAAAACACCTTCCCCCCCACCCCTCCCTTCTTCCCAGACTCAACTTGACTCCCAATTTCTTTACCTCCTCCCCCCGAGCAGCACAAGGGGACGGGGAATGGGGGCTGTGGTCAGTTCATCACACGTTGTCTCTGCTGCTCCTTCCTCCTCAGGGGGAGGACTCCTCACACTCTTCCCCTGCTCCAGCGTGGGGTCCCTCCCACAGGAGACAGTCCTCCACGAACCTCTCCAACGTGAGTCCTTCCCATGGGCTGCAGTTCTCCATGAACTGCTCCAGCGTGGGTTCCTTCCACAAGGTGCAGTCCTTCAGGAACAGACTGCTCCAGCATGGGTCCCCCACAAGGGTCACAGGTCCTGCCAACAAACCTGCTCCAGCGTGGTCTTCTCCCCCACAAGGGTCCACAGGTCCTGCCAGGAGCCTGCTCCAGAGTGGGCACCTCCCTCCACGGGTTCAGAGGTCCCACCAGGAACTTGCTCCAGTGCGGGCTTCCCAACGGGTTCACAGCCTCCTTCAGGCGCATCCACCTACTCCGGTGTGGGGTCCTCCATGGGCTGCAGGTGGATATCTGCTCCACCATGGACCTCCATGGGCTGCAGGGGCACAGCCTGCCTCACCATGGTCTTCACCACGGGCAGCAGGGAAATCTCTGCTCCGGCGCCTGGAGCAGCTCCTCCCCCTCCTTCACTGACCTTGGTGTCTGCAGGGCTCCTTCTCTCACATCTTCTCACTCCTCTCTTCTCACTGCTGCTGCTGTTCTGCAGTTGGTTTTTTTCCCCCCTTCTTAAATACGTTAACACAGAGATGCCGCCACCACCACTGATGGGCTCGGCCTTGGCCAGTGGCGGGTCCGTCTTGGAGCCGGCTGGCATTGGCTCTGTCAGACATGGGGGAAGCTTCTAGCAGCTTCTCACAGAAGCCACCCCTGTAGCCCCCCCGCTACCAAAACCTTGCCATGCAAATACAATACACAAGCCTGGGAATTTCTCATTTTATTCAGAAGATAATAGTATGGGTAGTTAGATGATATAAACACTATATATGCCATTTGAGCTTCCTCAAGCAAGGTAAAAACCATATATTTCAAACAGACGTTTATGGAACGTTAATGTTAATTCGTACACAACAATTCTCTTTTGCAGTATAAGAAAGCAATTCGAAAACGTATTTTTAAAAATATTTCTGTAAGTCTAAGACTGACAATGGTACTATCTGTACCCTGACATACAATTTGAGGAATTTTATATATTAGTCAAAAAAATTCCTGATGCGACCTGTCAGTAAATAGTACGCAAAAAAAACCCTGAAACTGTAAGACATATATAAATAAGTGAGCAGAATTCCACCCAGCAGGTGGTACACAGATTGGAGATAGGAATGCGCAAAGACAAGTGACAGTAATCGAATAAATATCTATAGTGCAAAGTTAGTTTTAACCCTTTTTTCCTAAGGGGAAGAGAAAGAAAGACTAAGTATCAAATCAGACAAGTCTACATCCATCATGTTTTCACATTTATTAGATCTAGAAATTAATTTAGAATTTCTATCTTTCTTCAATTTGTCTCTAAGTTAATACTAACCAATGCAAATTTATTCAAATTTACCTCATCACCATCTTTGAAAGTTCTCCAATTGTATTGCATCAATACACCAAAAACTTTCATAAAACACCTCTCAGCAGTCTCCAAAACACGACTTTCATCATTGCTGGTTAATTTCTAATAGCGCTATCACAGAATATAGTAACATTCTACTATAAGGCGTACGAAAAACTGCTCTTCAGGAAAAAGATTTTCTATACATTTGAAAAATACCAAAAAGAAAACAAATTATTCTTTAGAAGAAAATAATGCTCTTCCTTGATTTATACAGATTGCTTTTCTTTGGGTGGAAAAAATATAATTGAAAAAAAACCCTGATGTTCTTATAATATCATTATTTCTATTTTTGTCAGGTTTTTATCTGGAAAGATTTTGTTAAGACCTGGATGGTTGTGGAACTCACAACTCAAAATAATTCTCACTTAATAGCATATTCACATGTAGGAAAAAATCTCAGAAAACTCTAGTACAAGGAAAAACATAATTAGAACTCATTCTTCACCACCAAAAGGTTTCAAAATCCATTTAATTATTTGAAAAGTGAAAATGTAAAATGCCTATTCCAGTGCTGATAGCTATCATAATTCACTTTTCACAACCATGACTGTGCAAAGACGTGAAAAATCAGACCCACGGTACTGAAAGCTCTTTTGTACCCTAAATTTCTCTCATGATTCTGTATTCCTCTGTACAAATACAAAATAAAAGACTGTGCTCACATCAATATACTTTGATGTTCTAGGCTCCATGCTTGCTGCCCCCCACTATCCTTGGACTGCATGCAGACTTTTCTGAATATTAATGAATAATACTTACGCTTCCTAGATAATATAATCAACTTAAGAATAAAATGTCATCTATTGCTTTGACTATGTTTAATGTTAGTTGCTGTAATTCTGTTACTTCACGTAATTTATAAACTCTGGTAGAGTGCCCTGTCTGCTACAGGGATGCCTGAGCTACTACTATCCTGACGTACTCTATTTAGGTGTATATTTCTGATATTATCATGATAAAAAGGAAGGAGGCTGTGCCTTTTTAAAATGCATTCTATGTTGCTAAATATTTTCTCTCTTTAGCGTAGAGCTCAACAGCATCCATCCTTGGCTTCATTTAATTGCTTTATGAAGATGCAGAAGTCGGAAAGAAGAGAGCATACAAGAATTTTCCGAAAGCTTTCTTCATTATTGATGCAACTGGCATCCAGATCCAGAATATGCTTTAAGCACAAACATGACTACAAGACTGACATAGATGAGTCCCAAGAAATCCATTCCCTATAATTTACTTCTGCTACCAATGGAGAGCCTACAGTTACCAATTTAAAAGTCAGTTTGAGATCTGTCCTAAAAATTGATCACCAATCACCCTTTCAAACACTTTTTTTCTTATACAATCATATGTGATTATATGAAAAGGTACAGATGAACAGCCAAGAATAAAGTTTGGAAAGAAGATAACAGCAGACCTTAGTAGACACACAATATTAATGAATGAAAGATTGGAAGGAAAGTGATTTTCAGTTTACCTGCCTTCAGTAATCCATGGTACAATTAATTATCCTTCACGCAAAGTGTAGTCCATTTATTTTCTCAACTGGTATGCCGAATCTTAGGATATTTCCATATTAACAATCTCCATTGCACATTCCTTTTTTCTGGCAACCTGTGCGTGTTGGGGGGAAAAAAGATAACATTTTATGGTGTGGTGTGTCTCATGCTGACAGAGCACCAGATTATAATGTGCTTTATAATGAACATATTTAGAAATCTCATGATTAATTATGAAATAGAAACAACTCTGAAGCACAAGTACTTAAAATCTCTTAGGCAGACCATCTAAAACATACAATTTATAAACATAGAAAATAAAATGGCATTCATCTGGTTTTGACTAGAGGTTATATTCTGTTCTGCTTATCTTCATCAACAAAAATATTAATAATAATGTGGAACTATTTCTTGAGACACCACAGAGCGGGTAGTCTATATCACAGCCATTGTCCCATTTACCAGACAAAATATCCGCATACTGTTGTGCCAATTCACACCGTGACTCAATGACACAGAAGAATCATCATCCTTTTCTGAACTGCATACACTGACATGCAGCTAGTTATTTTGTTGTGGGTTAGGGCTTTTTCCAACGTTTATAACATTTTATAGTATTGGCAGGAACTGCACGTTCAACAATGCCAAATGTACAATGCTAGGGAGCACCTGTGAACTTGGGGATTCTTTGTGCAGAAACGGTCTCTTGACACAGTAGGGCTACTTCCTGACATGAATTAAAAGCCAGGTATCCCCATGACATACATAAATTTTCCCTACTAATTGCAGATCTGAACAATATTTATTTTTTATCCCCTAGGACCACCTTTTCAT
The DNA here is from genome assembly GCF_964195595.1 of Calonectris borealis. Taxonomy (NCBI): domain Eukaryota; kingdom Metazoa; phylum Chordata; class Aves; order Procellariiformes; family Procellariidae; genus Calonectris; species Calonectris borealis. Next base: position 48,848,163 of record NC_134316.1, on the reverse strand, counting down.
CAGTCTGCTTCCATTGTGATTTTATTTATGTGTGACAGTCATTAATGGTTGCTTACATATTTTATTCATCTGAAACTACTTCATGTTATTCCACTGAAGAACACCAAAATTCTAAGGCTGTGTACTCTGTTAACCTACGTTAATTTTGCACATGATGCAGCTGTTCAAATACCTGGAAATGCATTTTCTCTTTTGAAGTAAAAAAACATCTGGTAAATGTTTTTTACATAATACAAACATAAATATATATATATAAATAAATAAACCAGTAAAAATAATGGTGATCCCTAATTAACCAACAGATCACAGATGTATGGTATCTGACAAGTTCATGCCAAAACCTAAATACTTCCATATACTTCTTCTATGCTTGAAGGCAATGTGTGAAAGAAAACTCAGGGAGAAAAATGTGGTAACATTCCTTTATACCTAAGACTGAGCTTAATTTGAGATACTGTAATATTTGCAGTTTTTATTAACTTATTGTGATCCAATGTATTTATTAATTAACTGTAATTAAATTATTCTGTTGTCAGCTTCTTGTCTCTGCTGATAGCTTTCTATGTCAAGATCAGTTTCAGGGTCTAGAAAAGCAATAAACCATTATTTAAAACTTAACTGGAGGGATCTAATAGTTTCTTACCATCAAGAAGAATTTCCATTTGGGCACAGATATTAAAAATAAATATATTCTTCATCAAATTTATAGAATATAAAATAGAAATAGAAACATATTTAATCTTATAGAAAAAAATACATTATAGAGAATAGAATATAAAAGTTTAAAAGTGTTATTCTTTAAAGCGGGGAAAAAACCTTTATACATGCACCTACACCACTGATATATTATTCATCTTCCATAACAAATGAGAATAACCAGGGGACAAAAATAGACACGAGAGACAAAAATGCATCAGACATGTTCAGAGTCACAGATTATACCACAGTTTAACTTATTATATAAGGGAAAGCTACAGAGACTACTGCTGTTCTAAAACTTAATCATTGGGATCATTCCAAAAACTTCCCTGTAGAAAGTGATTTTACTCCTGTGCTGTGTGAAGATCACAATCTGGCTTAATGTTACCATTAAAATCATGAGAGCCACTCTGCCAAAGGAGAACAGGAGGTACGTTTCATCTTACAATAATGCTTTACTAAATTTTAAATGAACCTCAAATATTTTAGCTGCCATCAGTATTTTATCCTTCACAAAGATGTTATGAACTACCTCTGGCAGCAGTGCAGGAATAGATCAGATGGCATTCCAGTCTCCAAACCAGATCACATACTTTCGCTCTTCGCACAAAGATAGGGAATATTATTCTATAATTACAGAAATAACTGCCACTTGGTATTAAAAGCGTTAAGGTATTGTTTCAATGAAACACTTTCTTAATCTGTCCTGTCTTTTTTAATATATCAGGGAATTAATTAGCACCTAATAATAATCCAGCTTTACCAGTACAATAACTCCTGGAAGTTAGCTGAGGTATTTCAACAGCAACACCGAGTTCACACTCACATATGCGCTGTACGTACTGGTGACTACTACCACCGTTCCATTCCTCTTCTGCTTTCAAACACAATTTGGGGAAAGGATGGTGCAATGGTTACCGATGGGACCGGGACTCTGACTACTGAGGTTCAGTTTCTAATTCAGCCATATGTTTAAACTGGGTCACCATGGGCATTATGCATAGAAAAGCATCCAGCACATGGATTTTATCTTTCAGACTATGTTTTCCATCTGTAAAATGGCAATAGTAACTCATCATAGAATTTACTTTATCTTTTTACTCGTAAACAATAGACAGAACTATTTGTACGATGCATATAGCAGTGACAGCAATCTGACACTGATGTTTTTGTAATAAAAGTAATAACAGTAATCTTTTTTTGTAGTTAAACAAGTATTACATTATAATTGCAACTGAAGAGCTGCCTGGAGTATAAATACAATTACATATATGATTAATTACTAAGCAATTTTCATTCTATATTTGGGAATCACTGACAGAATCTTTGAGGTTGGAAGGGACCTGTGAAGACCATCTAATCCAACCTCCCTTGTTTGACCACCAAAACAGTAAAAGTTTTGTCCTTAGGTTTCAATGGAATCTTCTGTATTTCAATTTGTCCCATTGCCTCTTGCCTTCCCTGAAGCCAGGTTTCAAAGACATCTATAATACTTTGAGGAAGTGCTATTAAAGTGAACATTTAGTTTGTTTGTTTCTCATACTCCCTCTAACGTCACGGATTCCTGTTTCCTGATCATGTTCCTACGATCATGTTCCAACGGCCACTGAAGAAAAGAGTGGTCTTTCATCCACCAGCAGTGCAATATTCTCTTGTTAAAACACCTACCACATTCTACTGTATTTCAACAACCTGTTGGTGTCTCAAAACTTTAAATTCATTTTTTGACCCTTTAATTTCGAATTCTGATTGGGCTCTGCTTTCTGGTAGTTTGACAGGATGTATCACCACGTTCTATTTTCTGCTTTATAAACGTTATGTCTCAATCTGATGAGCTCATCTTTCCACTCTTTCTACAGCAAAGACTACATGATTGAGCAAGGAGAAGTGCTCTCATCCATCGCCATGTTGTATTTAAATAAAACCTTATTTTCACAGTCCTGATCATCCCTCACAGAAGTAACAAGGTCAAATTTTTATGGACAAATTAGAAAAAATCCATGGTATTATTGTTCCCTGATGAGTGGTGACTGAGACAAATATTTGGATTTTCCTTCCCCTTGCATAATGCTATGCATGTCTGTGTACTCGTCAAACAAAATGTATTCTGCAAGATCATGCAGTTATCCAGAACAATTTTCGGCACCTTATGCAGGGCAATTGCCTTGTTTTATGATGGTTCTATGCTGAAAAGAATTGGACTCCTAAATAGATTAGGTCAAAGTACCACATTGTAGGAGTCTTGGTTGGATTTATACTTGGGATTTTTATGGAAATCACTCCATTGTTCCTACTAAGCCAATAAATCATGCAGCTTGTTGGCATAGTCACAGTTGCAGAACGTGGCATAAAATGTGCACACATATTTCTCTTACTTATCGCCTGGGGGAAAAAAGATTAAAATGTTTTCTGTAGTGTAATTTGGACATGGATTTCTAGTACACTCCTTGAAGTAAATTCACTATCAGATTTCTTAAAATGTTTTAAATTAAGATTATTTTTTTCTTTCTTAAAAACATTCATGTATTCACACAAAAAAAATGCCTTGCATGCGTGAACCACTATATAGCTTTTAGAGATATAGTTTCCAGCCATGTAAAACTGATTAATTAAAGACACATTGATAAACCATTTCTTTATTATGGCAGAGGGTATACGCTAAACTTTAGGCACTTTTTTTCAAACACGTTTTCTTATTCTGTCACTGCTTTAAACTACCTGATTTCTTTTGAGGGGGTGAGGGCGTAGTTCTCCACTCTCAACGATAATTTCATTTCCCTCCTGTATAACATCTTGGCTGCTACTCCATTCCTAACAAAATAAAAAGTAATGCCAACACAATGGTAGTTAAATTTCACTGCTATGAACCACCCTTTTCCAATTCATTCTCCAGTGTCTGGCGTTCGGGGGAGTCATTAACACCTGTGCAGAATGAACACTATACAAGTCTACACTGCAAGCAAATCAGAACAGGAACATCTTATACCTGTCTTACACAGGTGTAAAAGATTACATACGTTGCAAGGCAGAGTGAAAATTGCTATATTTAATTATAGGGATATCTAATTACAGCCTGGGATGCATTTGGTTCCAAAGGACGACAGCAGCAGGAGAGCCTCGCCTCACGCTTGTGGGGGAAGGCACATGGTCCAAGCCAACGGGAAGGAGCACCACCAGCAGATTCAGAGTGCCCTCTCCCAGGCAGAAGAGGTTTCCTCAGGGGGAATCCTTCTCACGCCATGTTCAAATCTGTCCCTTCAGCTCCTAAATGTAACAGAGTGTCGTGGTTTAACCTGGCAGGCAGCCAAATACCACGCAGCCGCTCACTCACTCCCCCCGCCCCCCAATGGGACGGGGAGAGAATCGGAAGGGTAAGAGTGAGAAAAACTCGTGGGTTGAGATAAAGACAGTTTAATAGAACAGAAAAGGGAGAATAATGATAATAAATAATGATAGAATATACAAAATGAGTGATGCACAATGCAATTGCTCACCACCCGCGCTGACCAATAACCAAGTAGCGATCGCTACTTCCTGCATCACGCCTACCCTTCATATACTGAGCATGACGTCACATGGTATGGAATACCCCATTGGCCAGCTGGGCTGGCTGTCCTGATAATGTTCCCTCCCATCTTGTGTACCTAGCTCAGTCAGTAGGCACGGGAGCTGTCCTTGGACTAGGAGGGCACTTAGCAACAACTGAAAACATCAGCGTGTTATCAACATTCTCCTCGTACTAAATCCAAAACACAGCACTAGGAAGAAATTTAACCCTATCCCAGCCAAAACCAGGACACAGAGACAGCTTGAGATGCTATGGCTTCCAGATAGACTGGGAAACAGGACAGTGCAGCGGAGCTTTTTACTGGTTGTAAAGCTTCTAAATGATGCTTTACATATACAGTTTGCATGAAATTGCAATGTATAGGCTAATGCCATTTCAAGTCTCTGTGTAAACATTCCTAACTTTAACACTGCCTTATATTGATTTAAGTCATTTTTAAGTCATTGATTTAAGTCATTTTTAGCTGGCTTAAACTAAATGAAAATATGACACATTCTGAAATATGAATGTCTGCACTGGGGCTTACACTGAAAGAACTGAAGATATGAGTCATTCCTGGGTTTCAGTACAGATTTATATCTGGACCTAAGTCATCTTCATATACTCTATGACAGATGCTATTCACTTAGGAAAGGCAATATAGATGAATTCTCTTACCACAAAGAAGGAAAGCAACTTCTGGGCACAGAAAGGCAATATAGATGAATTCCCTTACCACAAAGAGGGAAAGCAACTTCTGGACACAGTGAAAAGACATATCATAATTACTATTTATATAGAGAGAAACAGAAACTATTTTCCACACTCTGATCAACAAATTCAAATTATTTAATGTATCAAGACAGAACAATATTTAGCTTTAATCAGAATTCATTAAAGTAAAGGTGGCTAAACCAGAAAGATTTTATATTTATGTTGCTTAAAAAATAAGTTTCATATTTATTCATTAAAAATTGAACAATCAAAATCACAGAATCTATTTGTATACACTTAAAATTCATGAACATCTAAAAATCTTAGTCCATACCTAATTAATGTAAAAAAGAATGATCCTATCATCATAAACATATGGATATGGATAAATGCTATTTAAATAAATAACATCCTACAATCAAATTATCCTGATTTTATAGGAATTGCTATTATATTTTACAAATGTCTTGGAAACAGAATTTGAGCCTTGTAGTAGGATGATATTGTAAAAAGTATTGTATTATCACTCCCTTAGAGCAATGTGTGCTCAGAATTAAAGATAAGCTGAAACACATTCTGCAATTTCTGAATACAAGACAAGTTCCTATCCCTGAGAAAGTCAGAAGAAACCATGCTATCATTATTACTTAGATATGACCGAAATTAAAAACAAAACAAGCAAGCAAGCAAACAAAAAAAAAACCTGAAAATCTGTAACCTAAACTTTTACAGAAATATATTTTCCTTATTGTCATTTGCAGATTTACAAATTTAGTTCTTTATATTTCCTAGTAAAATCAATCCATGTGTACTAGAAATAGCATACATCAAGCAAACATCAGTCTAAACCTCAGTTTTTCTCAAAAGCTTTTGATCCAAGAAGAGATCTCTAACTGGATAGAGTCAGAATATCTTATCTTCTATAGGAGCCTTTCACAGGCAGCGTTATACAGAAAAGTTGCCGTGTGGTCCTGCTGACGCTCAGTATGGTTTTATTTATTTCATAATGTGCAGTTCAGAGTGCCATATCAAGGCACACTTTCAAATACCGCCTTAGGTCATTTCCTGCCCTCCAGAGACTCATTTCAATTAAAAGACATTTCTCATATCATAAAATACCATTGGACAATTTTGGTGAAAGACCCAAGATTTTTTTTTTATCAGTATTTCTTTATTTCATCAATACAGTACCCCTGTAGGCTACAGATTAGGTTAAATGGAAGAGAAAAGCTTGGTTTTTTCCTGAGAACCTACTGGTTTACTTTTCATTCCATCTCCTCTACCCAGATCCATCTATGAACAGATACCCCACTAAGAGGGTCAAAACACAAATATGAGCTCCTTTAATAAATTTTAAAATAACCAAAAAATGAAGTTAAATAAACAGACAAACAAAAATAAAGCAAAAATTAGCACACAAACCGTAACAACCATAACAACTACTCCAATAGTTTCATATAGGAAAGGTGAAAGATTTTATCACTCCTTTGTCCTTGAGTTTCCCCACAGGTGAATTATTATTTCAACAATTTGTCACCTCTTAATCATGATGTTTTCATGACGCAGATGAACTGAGGATTACACATAACTGCCCTTGGAAAAATGAACCTGAGAAAAAGATCAGCCTACAGTGCATTGATCCCTGAAGCAGTCAGCAGAAAATGAACACACATTGACCAATGAGTAGAATAATGGCTTTGTTGACAATCCCTGTGAAGTCCAGCCTCTGCAACTTAGTGGATAGAGAGATAAAAAGATGGAGGTATGATGAAAATCATCTCCCTATCAACTCTGTTCTCTGCTTTACACAATCGTCCCCCTTCAGCCACATACATGGCCAGATGGCCATGGATCAAGGATGGTACCTCACTTGTGATCACAGAAGTTTCTTTGCCCTTCTGGCCACAGATGATACGAAAACACTTCATTCATCAGAAAAATGTTTCTACCTTGTCAAATGGTACTATAGCTTATTGTAATAATTAATATTATTACACCCCTCTTCACCTCTTAATTAAATTCAGATAAAATCAGCAAATCCACAGTGGACTTACGGTCCCAATTTATCCTTGTAAATATTGTAAGGTCCCATGAGTATTATATAACCGCCAATATGCCAGTTGCACGTGACTTTTCTAAATACGTACATAAGAAGAAAAACAAAAGAAGAATAAATCACTGTCTGAGATAGATGCAAAGCAACAAAGAGAGAAAATATTACAAATACATCCAGAGACTAGATGGAATAACATACAAAGATTACTTTTTTTCTGTTTAAGTGAACTTAAAGTAGCCTTAAACTTAACATTGGTGGGGCATTAGAAATTATTAAAATACGTCAACTCTAAAAGAAAATAAAAGCAGCCTATTTTTTTTCAGTCATAATAATCAATGCTGCAGTGACATGGTCCTTATATCACTGCACCAATAAAAAAACGTGTGGAGAGGTGTTTACAACAGTGGAAAGCAAGAGAGCCCTGTAGAGGGATAAAAATTTTAACTATACATGCTTTTTTGCATAGAGTCCATTAATCAGGAGTGTAGGGGTCGGGGATATTCGATGGTGAAGTGGCTGGGCTGTGCAGTCTGGATATCCATATGGGGAGCATTACCCTTTGATGCCAAGGAAGGAGATCATTCCACCCTCTTATTTCAGTCTTTATAGGAATTTAAATAGATTCAGCTGGAAAGCAATGACTTTCTTTTGTGATAATTATTATGATTTCTGATTTTGATACAGCAAAAGCCAAGCTCTCTGAAAAAAAAGGGCAAAAAAGGAAGGAAGAACCAAGATCTTTATATAATCTATTAGCACAGGCATATGTATATCTGATTATAGATGAATAAATATCAAAGTTACTCAAAAGAAGTGGGGGCAATGCTCCCAAGAGCTGCAGATGTGGGAATTTTCAGAGAAAATTCAGAAGAAAAAAAAAATCCAAGATGCAGATACATGAAAAATGTAATACAATGTAATGTAGTTTGACTGAAGGTACATTATCCATCCCTAACCTGACATATTTTTAGTAAGAAAACACCTCGTTTTTTTCCATGTGTCTAAAGTCTGTTTATTTTATCTGTCTTCACTCAAGCACCTGAAAACGGAGAAAAGAAATAGGATGACGTTTAATGGTGCATCCAAGGTGTTTCACTCACTGACTAAAAAGGATTTCAGTTCATAGAATCATAGAATCATACAGGTTGGAAAAGACCTCCAAGATCATCGTGTCCAACCGTCAACCCAATACCCCATGTCCACTAAACCATGTCCCTAAGCGCCTCATCTACACGTCTTTTAAATACCTCCAGAGATGGTGACTCCACCACTTCCCTGGGCAGCCTGTTCCAAGGCCTGACCACTCTTTCAGTACAGAAATTTCTCCTAATGTTCAATCTAAACCTCCCTTGGCGCAACTTGAGGCCATTTCCTCTTGTCCTATCGCTAGTTACTTGGCAGAAGAGACCAACCCCCACCTCACTACAACCTCCTTTCAGGTAGTTGTAGAGCGCGATGAGGTCTCCCCTCAGCCTCCTCTTCTCCAGGCTAAACAACCCCGGTTCCCTCAGCCGCTCCCCATCAGACTTGTGCTCCAGACCCTTCACCAGCTTCGTTGCCCTCCTCTGGACACGCTCCAGCACCTCCATGTCCTTCTTGTAGTGAGGGGCCCAAAACTGAACACAGGATTCGAGGTGCGGCCTCACCAGTGCCCAGTACAGGGCCACAATCACCTCCCTGCTCCTGCTGGCCACACTATTCCTAATACAGGCCAGGATGCCGTTGGCCTTCTTGGCCACCTGGGCACACTGCCGGCTCATGTTCAGCCGGCTGTCAACCAGCACCCCCAGGTCCTTTTCCTCTGGGCAGCTTTCCAGCCACTCTTCCCCAAGCCTGTAGCGTTGCCTGGGGTTGTTGTGGCCCAAGTGCAGGACCTGGCACTTGGCCTTGTTGAACCTCATACATTGGCCTCGGCCCATCGATCCAGCCTGTCCAGGTCCCTCTGCAGAGCCTTCCTACCCTCCAGCAGATCAACACTCTCACCCAACTTGGTGTCATCTGCAAACTGACTGAGGGAGCACTCGATCCCCTCGTCCAGATCGTTGATAAAGATATTGAACAAGACCGGCCCCAGTACTGAGCCCTAGGGAACACCGCTCGTGACCGGCCACCAACTGGATTTAACTCCGTTGACCACAACTCTCTGGGCTCGGCCGTCCAGCTGGTTTTTTACCCAGCGAAGAGTGTACCTGTCTAGGCCGTGAGCCGCCAGCTTCTCTAGGAGAATGCTGTGGGAGACAGTGTCAAAGGCTTTACTGAAGTCCAGGTAGACCACATCCACAGCCTTTCCCTCATCCACTAGGTGGGTCACCTGGTCATAGAAGGAGATCAGGTTGGTCAAGCAGGACCTGCCTTCCATGAACCTGTGCTGGCTGGGCCTGATCCCCTGGTTGTCCCGCACATGGCTCGTGAGCACCCTCAAAACCAACCACTCCATGATCTTCCCCGGCACCAAGGTCAGGCTGACCGGCCTGTAGTTCCCCGGATCCTCCTTCCGGCCCTTCTTATAGATCGGCGTCACATTGGCGAGCCTCCAGTCGTCCAGGACCTCCCCAGTTAACCAGGACTGCTGGTAAATGATGGAGAGCGGCTTGGCAAGCTCCTCCGCCAGCTCCCTCAGTACCCTCGGGTGGATCCCATCCGGCCCCATAGACTTGTGATCATCCAGGTGGCGTAGCAGGTCATTAACTGCTTCCTCTTGGATTATGGGGGGTTTATCCTGCTCGCCGTCCCTGTTTTCCAGCTCAGGGGGCTGAGTACCCTGAGGATAACCACTCTGACTACTAAAGACTGAGGCAAAGAAGGCGTTGAGTACCTCAGCCTCTTCCTCATCCTTGGTGGCAACGTTCCCCCCCGCATCCAATAGAGGATGGAGATTCTCCTTGGCTCTCCTTTTGTCATTAACATACTTATAAAAGCATTTTTTGTTGTCTCTCACGACAGTGGCCAGGTTGAGTTCTAGCCGGGCTTTTGCCTTTCTAATTTCCTCTCTGCACGACCTAATGCGATCCCTGTACTCTTCCTGAGTTGCCGTTCTTCCTGAGTTATATAGTTCAGTCTTATAAACTGCATATGGAAGGACTAAGGTGAAAAGTTTAATGCTACTAGGCAGTTACTGGATAACCAAGACAACGTAGCCATAATGTATCGGGTAGTATTATTCCACTTTTAATGCAACTGTACAGAACCTCATGTGGATTTCAGCAGGTGACCATCCATGTGCAAGGAACGTTAATAAGCTGTAGAAGATAACAGTATCATCATCAAAAGAACCGAATCCAATCTTATAAGAGGAATTGGAAAGTGCTTAGCTCATTTACTCTAGCAAAATGAAGGTTAAGAGAAGATATGATTGGAGTCTATAAATATATTTGCTGGTTAAAAGTAGAAGGATACGGGGAACATTTAATATAAAGGAGTGTCATAAAATCAAATGTGCACACTCTAACGCATTTAATCATAAAAACAGAAGACGACTTCTGAACATTAAAATGGTGAATTTTCTGTAATAGCCCTACACTGTACAGAGAAGTGGGGACAACCATCTACAGTCAACTAAATTCAGAGAGTTTTGTTTCTTAAGACAGGCTAAATTGATTTTAAGAAAGGGAATACATGGTGTGGTGGTCTTACAGAAGGGGAAACCAGTGTCAATAAAGAATATTATAAAAACAACAAAATCATAGTTTTACTTGGTTTTAAACTCTGGTCAGTTGTATTCTCACACAAGGTAGGACTTATCTTGACAGACCGTGGTCAAATACCTATGCTCCATGAGTAATTTCCAGAAATATGCATTTCTTCAGTTTGAGAATCAGTCAGTGACATAAGCCACTTCACAAAATTCTCTTCACGTTCCATTATGATGCTCACAGGATTGCCCTTAAAGTACAGTACTCACTTTGGAAATCAAGAATCTTTCTGAAACTCATTTCCCCTTCAGAAGCAAAACAATGTTTCCAGATAGTGGTACTTAGGCACATTAAAATATAAACAGTCTCAAGACAGCCTGAAATACATGTAAAAATGGAGTTCTACAATTATTCCTACTTGTATGATTATTTACTTCAGTAGCTCCTACCACTAGTCATTCCTCATCACCCCCGGCTTTACTGATGGAGTTGTTATGGATGGATACAATGATATGCATGAACACTGGGTGGGCGTTGCAATACTCCAGGCATTTTCTTTTACTGATTACCTGACAAACAGTGAAAGTTGAACACAGAAACGTATTCTTACTAGATTTTATTCACTAAGACTTTGTTTTCTCTTAATTTTCTTCTAAATATTTCAAAATAGCGGTGCAGCTGAACTACATTAGCAATTCCAACACATACTACTAAAAAGGACACAAATATTAATGTTCTCCAGAACAACAAATTGGCTGAGGGGGAAAACAGAACGGGGTTTGGAAACATATTCAGATCTGCATTCAAAATTTGGTAAATGCTAAATACAGACATGTCACAGTGTCAACATTCAAAGACAGCACTTAATGATCTATCCAGCTAAATATTTCTGCTCAGATAAGATTATGAAGGCCATCTTAGTAATTTCTCAGAGACAATACGCAGATAGAAACAAGGGTGCCGTTTCCTTTCCTTACAATAGAAGTATTTTATGTTTCATCTCAGGACTTCACTTTATTGACTTTGCAAAAGTAAATACCTACCGCTGTCTGAATCCAGTACCCAAAGGAAACAGCACTGTTGATTTATATAATTGCATAGCATTTTCAATATATTTCCTTATTCTTATGTGTGCTAGCACTCTATTTGCTTTCATTTCTCTGCTGCACATCAAACTTTTCCATATTTTCATTGTCTACCGCAAAAGCTAGGTGTCTTTCTCTTGACTGGTTCAGTTAACTTGGAATCTGACAACATGTATCAGCATATTCTTCTCCCTTTCATGATCAATGATATGAGTGGTAATTTTAATTAACAGAAATCAACATTTTAGTCATATGTAATTATTATTAATATATGTATCACTTCATTGGCCTTTCATTCAGACCATCACCTAGCTAGCCAAAAATCAAGTTTAAAAGAGCTGGATGGATGGAAGCTCACCATCCATCACAAAGAGGCTGGAGAATTTATAGACACAGTTGAACTCTCCAGAACGATAATTTGAACAATTTAACCAACACATTACCAAGTGTATTAATGAACTGTTCACTAAATTATTTTCAGCTTATGTTTTCTTATCAGTTCAGTTACTGTAGGATACATGGTAGGATGAACACGTAAGCAAGGCAGTGAAGACTGGTTAGTTCTCCAAAGAAACAGAAACAGTAGGTCTGAGGAGTATGTCCTGGTCTTCCACCAGTCATCCCACAATTATCAGATACTAATAAGCACCAAACCCACCCATCTACAGAAGACTTTGCAAAAAACTTGTATTAAGGAATCATGTATGTGAAAGAGAAAAGAAATATAAAATGTAAATTGTAATGTTTTTTCTATTACTTTTTGTTAAAAAATATATATATATATAAAAATAGTGGCAGTTTTACTACAGTTTCAAAAAGTTATCCAAGTTTTTTGGAAATGTCTCTGGACTCTTGATGAGCAGTTAACCACGGGGATGCTGAAGAGAAGGGGCCATGTCCATCTATAACTATGTACTGCTATAAAAACAACTAGCTTTTGAAGTTGGCATTGAGAAGATACTCCATTCTGCTGCTCTGGTTTATATTCCTTGAGATGCGGAGGAAAAGTTGGAATGTAGCTTTGGAGTCCTTCATTACTTTATGCTAAGGACCCTAGATTGTTTTACTCTAGTGCTTTTTTCCTAAATAGATGGGGCTGGTAGTGGGAAGAGAATATAATAACCTTGTTTGGTGAACAAACTCCCCTGGTCAAATGAAAACACACCTATTCAACGAAATGAAAAATAACTCACCGTTAAGCATTAATGAGATTTAACACAAAAGTGTAGCAACACTGTCAAACCCCTCCACTCCTCAGACCTTGATCTCTTCACCTATACGGCACCTGTATCTTGGTTAAATACCATTGGAAAGAATTGTCTGAAGCAGATTCCCCAAAAATACAGTATATTCAGTTTCTGAATCTTTATATTAAGTGCCATGGGCAAAAGAAGAGAGGTGATAAAGTGTCTCGAGACTCTTCACGTCATGGAAGAATATAGGAAAACAAGAATGTGAACTAGAATGATAGGATGGCAGAGTCTGTAGTCCTCCAAGGAATAAGACAGGCTGAGGTGTCAAAAAGCCCTGCTGTTTCAAGGTTAGCTGAATTGCAGTTTTGCCACTGCCCCAACATATACTGGGACAACAGTCTCTGGCAACAGTTGTATTATAAGGCTACCATTTCCAGTTATTTTACATCAAAAAGAAAAAAAACAACAGCAGTAACAAAAATCTCTCTTTGCAAGCACAGAGATTAAAGGTAAAAATAACCAGGATCAGATGTGTTGTTTATATATCATAACCTTGTCTAGGTAAAACTAACACAACTTATAGATAAGAATTCTTGATATTCAAATGACAAAATATAATTGTATGTTTGTTTTTCCTCCTAAAGAAAAAGATAGCAAAAACTGGGGAAAAGAAAGGATGTCAGTTGTCAAGTATGTTCTTTTACCCATTTGGCAGAAACTTGGTTACAGGAAATAAGAGAAACTCAAGTATAGAGACCATCATAAAGAAAGAGGATGTTATGAAACACCTGTGGAATAGCTTAACCATTAATTTGTTCCATCTCCCTAGTACTGTCTGAAACATCCATTCATATCACATACTTTTACTTACTTTCTAAAGCACATATTCATGACATGATATTAAAATCAGATATCTTCCTTGATAGGTAACTCTTAGTCCTCCTCACTAGCAGTAATATGCTCACTCTTTCGATGGGCTTTTATTGTGTTAACCCTAAATCAGCAGAAAGTCTTCTCCTCTTGCTCTCAGAACAACATACGAAATGACCATGCACCTGCATTTAACAAGACTTCTCTAGAGCATGAAGTGGAAGTCAAACCAATTCCATAATCAAAACTTACTCTGCCTACTGAGTCAGCTCAGAGATATGATAGTATCTGTTTGGAATATTAGTTTTGCCATATTGATGCCTGCCACATACAATGGCACAGGGCATGCCAGGTCTATATGGTTTCAACTTTCAGTTAATAACTAGTTGTCCTAGGTCCATTATGAAAACTTCCAAAAAAGATAGGGAACAATGAAGAAAAATGTCACTAGGAAGAACTTTGGATTTTTTTCAATATAGTAAAGGATGAGCATATAGTAATCTGATGAGCATGGTAAATGGATGTTAAAATTCTTATTCTAAAAATGCTTGCTTTTGCTTCTCCTTACCTTTTGTAGAAACAATTGTTAAGCTTAATGGAGTGATGCTGGCATGCAGTCATATTCCTAAGTTCAGCTTATTCTCCTAAATTTGTAGAGGAATCCAAATCTAAAGTCTAAAACCCTCTGATTGCTGTTTGTATGTGCTCAGATTTTAATTCATCTGTAGGTATCATATATTCCTGTATGCTGATATGCAATGGAGAAACACCTTTAGAACTGTTACAAAGGACGTGGAAGACTTGTACGTGATTTCAAGATTTGCACGTCAAGAAGGTTTGAGAGGTACAATTTTCTGATGTCAAGACACACACACAAGGTGCTAAACTGTATGAGAGATGAATTGCATATTTTTTTCTCCCTTATTGCTCTTTAACTGTCCTGGATTCGGCTGGGATAGAGTTAAATTTCTTCCTAGTGCTGTGTTTTGGGTTTAGTATGAGAAGAACGTTGATAACACACTGATGTTTTCAGTTGTTGCTAAGTAGTGTTGACCCCTAGTCAAGGACTTTTCAGCTTCCCATGCTCTGCCAGGTGCACAAGAGGCTGGGAGGGAGCATAGCCAGAACAGCTGGCCCAGCTGGCCAACGGGGTATTCCATATGATGTCATGCTCAGTATATGAATGGTAGGTGTGTTCCAGGAAGTAGCGATCGCTACTTGGTTATCAGTCAGCGCGGGTGGTGAACAATTGCATTGTGCATCACTCATTTTGGATATTCTATCTTTTTTTTTTTTTCTTCCCCTTCCTTTTCTGTTCTATTAAACTGTCTTCATCTCAACCCACGAGTTTTCTCACTCTTACCCTGCCGATTCTCTCCCTGTCCCACTTGGGGGGGGGGTGGGTGGAGTGAGCGAGCGGCTGTGCGGTGTTTGGCTGCCTGCCGGCTTAAACCACGACAGTCCAGACATTCCACTGGGGGAAAAAAAACCAACCAACCAATAACAAACTTTTCCACATACTATTAAGTAAACTCATCTGTGTTTACCATTTTCAATTCCAAGCATCAATGCTGACAATATCACCGAGTCAAATATTATGGCTAGATATCTAAATGCTGAATAACTGCATGACTAAATACATCTGTGTTCATTAATGCTAAATCAAGGATAATCAACATTCTTGTTTGTGCAGCAAACAAACTGCTACTAGAATTATGGAGAATTTTAGGTCTTCACAAGTTCTGCTGTTTCCATACAGCGTTATGGGTTATCAGTTCTGTTGCAGGGCTTGTTTTGAGGTATCAGATCAGATATGGCTACTGGAACTGAATCAAGAGACTGAGACATGAGTGTGCATGTCTGAAATGACAATCACACACTCTTGTTATATTTCCTTTGTCTTTTAAAATGCGAAGGTAATGAACAGAATTTAAAGCGTTATTACCTAGGCTTGAATCATTGCTTTTACATACCTAGAAATATCGCTACAAAATGACACAGAGATAAAAAAACATAACAAGTGCATCTCCAGTATCACACTCACTTTGGCTAGATCTAACCCATTGTCTATTTATTGCATATATCCTTATGTATCACAGAATGACTCACAGAGCTAAAATAATAATTGTAAAAATATCTGAATTTCATGCTGGATTGACAGCCCTGGAGACTTAAGTTTTCTCTTCATCCACAGAGGCAGAAACAGTATAAGTAGCTGTAGTACAAGCTCTTTCTCACCACCACCCACTTGGAGAGACTATTGTTAAAGGTAAAAGACTTCTCAATTTTACAGGATGATGCCTACAGCCTTGAATCATCTGTGGCCTCTTTTGCAGGGTTGATAATCACCTGCATTTGAAAATGACTTTCAAAGAAATTAAGGGCAACTTGAACCTATGGAAAGAGGAGAGGCAAGTCCTTATTGTACTGAAGTGAGACACCTGAGATTCTAGGAATCTAAATTAGCAGTCTCCTCTTGTAAAAAAAAGAAACCCTTTGTTTCTCAACTGAGATCACAAAACAAACTCAGTCAAGTAATTGCTCCAAAAATGGGGGAAAACATATTGCAAGATATTGGAAAGCATATTGCAAGAAAAGAAGCTGATTATATCAATTTTGTAACCAAGGGGAAAAAGACTTAAATACCAGCATATATATTTTATCAGTGTTAGTTCAACTAACCAATCATCTATATTGATTATTTCACATGTGGACAATTTCTTACTTACTGTTAAGTGAATATTAGACTGTGGTTCAAAACTTTATTGAGGATTTCAGTGAGATCAAAAGGAGCGTATGAAAATAATAGCAGTGAAAGCAAGTTCAGCCCAACTTCATTTCAATTAGCTAATGTAACAAAATCTCGCAAGTTTTCTGTAATTTTAACAATACAGACTGAAGCTTCCTCTCTTTTGCAACTGTGCTAAAGTCAAAATATCCTTCAGTTAGGCAAACTATCTGGTATCACTCTGTTAAAATTATGGACATAACGATATTTTGAAGAAAATATCTTCTCTCAAAACCAGGAAGTGCATCACTACCAAAATTCTCCTAGAAAAAATGCTGCCATATTTATCTATTTCAAGGTTAAGCTTTGATTAATATAAGTATTTCAAAAGAGTACATCTATATAGATGCAAATATATATGGCATCACCTTTCTGTAAAAAGGTCTAATTAAGATTAAACTTGCCCCTGTGGTAAATGTGAAATTATTTAATTACAATCCAAATGATCAAAATTGAATAGCTTCTATTTCAAAGACTCACTTGCATGGTGCTAAGCAGCTCATTAAATTCAATTAGCAGTAATGTACGGCTGTCATGCTTCCTTTCTGAACGCAGTATTATAATGAAGTTCTTCGATTATTTCCCTGTAGGGCAATATTAATACCACATAACATACAAAAGAAAAGCTTAAAATAATCTTAAAGATCTACTTACCTTTTCCCCTGGTTTTAGACATTCAGTTTCAAATAAAAGAAATATTAATGGAAAAATGATAATACCTTAAGTAGATTCAAAGCAAAAGTACCTTATGATAAAAAGTGGAAAAATGTAATAATTACTAAAAATCAAAAACTGTCAACAGATATGAATGCCAACAATACAGCAGAATGTTCCTACACAACAAAAATTGAATCTATAATGATTTGCTGGCAAAAGCTCACATTTTTTTGATGACCGCTGTACACAAACAGGTTCATGTAATGTTCATTAAATTCATTTTAGCAACCTGTATTCATTGTGCATTACTTAAACCAAACTTTAAACTAGACTCATATACCTCACACCAAAACCCTTTCAGTCTTCCTGTAACAATGATGTCCATATAAGCCTATTGTTACAATGTTCTCTACAGACAATATGGTTTTACACGTAAAAGTTTGCATTACACTGACAGACAAGCCCGTGATGTCTTGTTCACTTCTAGCTGCTGAAGAACAGAAGCAGCTTCTCTTTTCATAATGGCAGAGACTCTGAAGCAGAAGTAAAAGACATGAGAACACAATATTATTAATTTACCTAATTCTGCCATGTGTTTGTATTTAAAGCCACACTTTGCCGCAGAAATACTTGAGTCAGAATTATACGTTGATGCATAGCTTGGTAAGGGCAAAAGAGATCTGACAACACTCAAGATTCTTGTAAATAGTTTACTCGATGGCACCCATTTGTGACCTCCAAATTGCAAGTTGGCAGTGCAACATCATTCTTCTTGGGACTCCAGATGCCGAGGACAGCTGACTGGCTGCTCCGTGCCCGTGCTCAAAAGAGGGTCACAGGTTCCCCACGGGTAGTTCTGCACTGTGGCTTGTCTTCTGACATTGTTGCTATCTCTTCCCCATAGCGTCCTATGTGTTAGGCTAAGAAAAAGTTGAGGTGTCTCAGAAAGGACTGATGGAAAGAATATTTAATAGAATAGACCAGTATCTGGATTTAAAAAGAAATGCGTTAATGGTATAGGGAGAGGTGAGATTCCAGCAGTGTCCTGCCTTCTTGGGGCCTGGGTTCTGACGAGTGTGCTGGAGGGGCTATTACTGGGAAAACATTGCAAGGAAGGTATAGCTGAAGAGAAGGGTGACCACTTGAAAATACCCTGTTTCATTGGCACCATATGTTATCCATAGCTGTGACAGTTTGGTTTTTTTTTTGGGGGGGGGGAGTGGTGTTTATTAACTGTTAGCAACAGAAGGGCTGATCCTCAGATGAAGAAAATATACGAAATATCACTAATTATGAGTAAGAAACCTGCTGGGCAAATGAGACAGAAACTTGTTAACATAGTTACTCAAGTCAGAGATGCTGAATACTGCTTTGGGCCACAGGGCAAAGAGAATATTCAGGCTCCAGTCCATGCTTACCATTCGGGGGAAGGAGAAAGAGGGGGGAGAGGGTGTGCACATAGGGAAAAGTAAGCTTTGACTTCATCTGAAACATCCTCTTAATTTTTACTGTCATTACTGTTGTGACGTGGCCTACTGAATAACTGAATAACCACAGATGTCTAGGGTCTTAAGTTGTACGAGGCAGTCTTCTGTCGCAGCCCCAACGTTTGATTCAGAAACGATGAGCAGAGGGAAGAGCACCACCTGCTGAATCACGTATGCCACTAACAGGGAAATTTTAGTGCTCTTTAAAGTTTCACCATCCAATGTCTAACCCTGGGATTGTTTTGTACAAGCTACTGATGTTAGAAAACAAGGCAATACACCATTTATTTCTTTCCCGTACACACATTAAAATTGATCTTGGTCAGGTCAGGCAATTAAGTCTACAGCTTTTTTTATAACTCTTTTGCTTCCTGTTTGTCCCCCAATTCTTCCTGCATTCAGTTAACCATTTTGCATGGATGAAAATTCAGACACCATGGATACTAGTATAATTTTTATTTTCTGTTTTAAAAGCAGATTTGATGACTTTAAACTTCTTAGCAATATGCATCTGAGGCGTTAAGTCTTGGGGTTAGGTTTGTCCAGCCATGTGTTTATAACAGAGGGGTAAAGCTCAGAACTTGCAGACAGAATTCTCAAAATATTAAAAGGAAAGACAAGTGAAACCAGAGATACCTACAGTATACTCCACTTCCACAGACGTTCAGTTGAATGAGCACTGGAAATTAAGCATAAAACAAAGACATTTTTATGTTTTCGCTCTTTTTTTGGCAGAAAATACAGCAATGTCCCTGAAGACCTTGTTTCTTATTTATGTATCTTTGGATCAGTCCTCTGTGAAACTGTTGACCAAGCACATTATCAACGCAATGTTCATGAGGAGTACTCACTGCTGTACATTAAGGGACTCATGGAGTCCTGGCAGATGTTTGTTACAAGCTTAGGGGAAAATATTTCTGGATGGATTCCAAAAGCAGAGCTTCAAGCATTTTTTTTCTTTTTTTTTTCATACAGATACACTGGAGTCAGCACATTAGAAGAAAGGGCATTACACTGTGACAAGCAGGTCATGGCTGGATGAGAGACTGAAAAAGTTTTGCATCCTCCTACAAACTCTGTTGTTAATCTCCCAATCCTCTGTCTTCTTCAGCCTCTTCTCTCAGTTCCCGGTACCATTTCAAAGTTGAGAAAGATAAGAAATTTTGAAGAAGCATTCAATGGATGAGAGGTGTAGAGTTGAAAATGAAAGACAAGGAAAAGACGGATCCATTTGGCAACCCTACCACTGCACCTGTTATAGTGCTCTGGAAATCAGAAGGGAAAGATGCAGAACAGAATCCTTATGTCTCACCCTAGTCAAAAGCTACTTCAAACCTCTGTTTATGAATGTGTCAACCCATTTTTACTATAACCTAAGTTTATGTCTATGCTACTTTCCTCTGACTCTTCAAGAATCTAAAATGTTCGTGGAATACTGAATCTATAAATTAGGTTAGCACTTGGGACAAGAAGGTCACCGTTTTTCTTGGTCAAATGAAATGTATATACTTTTAAAAAAGATATGCATTACATCTTCTTGGAAGAAGCAGCATTACATAGTAAGTACATATCAAAATAAAATCACTATTATTAATTTAAAATGCAGTGAAAGAGAATAGTTGCTGAAAGGTCTCAGGAATGAGCGTCTAGACACTTAAGAAGAAATTTTAGGCCCCTTAGTTCAGCAGTAACACTGGTATTGACTTAATGGAACCAAGACCACTTCAGGTTCTAGCTGTGGATCAGCCCCTAAATGCTTCAGCAAAAAAAATCCTCCTCTACCTCTCTCCAGAGCGGTTCACTTTTCTGTGACCTCACATTAATTTTGACACAGCACAGGTGCCTACCATTGGCTAGGACTTTTTAGAAACCCACTATGTTACAGGAAAGAGCTGTGACAAAGTACATAGCCTAAAGCCATGCAAGATGTGAAAGGTAAAACTGCAGGCAGAGATAAAATAGTGGAGAAAAGGATTGTCAGCAGCTCAAGGATTCAAGGGAAGAACTAAGGATGTGAAAAAAAAAAGTATAAAAATCTAAGTGGAAAGCCAGAGCTGGAACATGGCAATCCAGGAGCATCACAGATCGCCCCATTCCAAGCAGCAGCAGCAGGTGACCCTTCCCCACCTGGCCAGCAAGGACTCACCAAGTGCCTCATCGAGCGTGATGAAGCATATCAGTGGTTAGCCTAGTAGATCACTACTTCTAGCTACTTCCTTTCTGTCTCAGCCAATAAATTAATTGCTTTCTACTTTTAATTGGAGCGTATCCTGCTCGCAGTCTCTTTGTGTATAGCAAAGGTCATCCAGACTGATCCAGAGAGTGTAACACTATTTCCAGTGGACCTTTTCCTGCTTTCTCGACACAGATTATACCAGTATCTCCATGGCACGCCTCACATGGCAAACATTTTAATCAGTCATCACATCACAATTTGATCCCAATTTTTTACAGTAACTGGATCATATTTGATGAAAATTTTACCAGAATTTTTTCAGATTAATTAATTTAGGTTGTTGTAGTATAAATACCTAAATAAAGTATGCATTTCACGATTTGAGCCAACACCAACACAATGGTGCAACACTAAATATACAAAAATAACAATGAAAAAGTAAGATTTGTTTATTTTCTTTTGGGCTTGATTTACTAGAGAAACACTGTAGAGAAGGAAGAACAAAGGTGGATGGTTGCTCTTACTCTAAAACATATAATTTAATAGCAATTTTTTAAAGTGTGAGTCTCCATATTTTGCATGCTGTTCTTCGCTTTCACAGAAACTAACAAAAGACATTATGAAAACTCAGATATGAATCACTTATTTGGACAAAACACATAGGCTATTTAAATGGTCAGTAATTCCCTTCTGCTGTCAGAAGACAAAGGCTTACAACTTTCTTCCGTATAACACTTTTTAAATTGTGAGAATGTCATCATGCTCTTTAAAAGGCAGAAGAAAAAGGACTGGGGAGAAGCACATAATTCCAGGGCTATATCCTAGTAGTGAAATGGATTGCTGCCAATTGTAAACATACTTAATTCATGTCTTGTTATAAGGGCCAGTTGTTAGATACATTATATGGTACCATACAAATGTTGGCAGTATTTTATAGTGCTGTCATATTCAGAAAAGCGATAACTGAAAATATGACATTTTAGTACAATTGCTTCCTTCCTATCTTCAGAGAACTATCTCAAGCATTTTTAGCAATAATTTTCTGCTCCTTTGAACTTTGCATAGCAAATATCACTACTGGAGAGTAAAGTATGTTATACCAAGCTTCACCTCCTGAAATCATCGGCATTATTGTCAGTTCAGTTGTGAAAGCAGTTCTGAAAGCAGAATCTTGGGGGGGGGGGTGGCAGTGAGTAGTGAACATTAGGAAAACATCGTCTGACAACTCCTACCGAATGCAACTGGTGAAACAGTAGTACTTCTACAATATCTAGAACATAAAATAAGAACTAGACAATGATTCCTGAATTTTGAACACTCATTTAAATTTCAGTCAAAATATATGAAAATATCTAACAATATTTCACAGAGATTCCAGCTAAATATTAAGTATTTCCATTTTTTTCCCCAACTTGGAATTATAACCTAAATTAACGATATACAGGAATCTTCACAGGAGTTTGACCAATTCTACAAATGACAGAAATACACCCAATTCATCTCTGTGGCCATTGGTCACCATTTAAAACCAACACACAGAAAAAAAACCCAACCAAACAAAAAACCCCAAACAACAAAAAAAAACAAAGAAGCACTAATGAATTGCCATTGTCTGCTGCCAATGACTATTGACCACAACTACAAGCATTCTTCCTCGCTTCTAAATTAATTTCCTATTTAAGGAATGCATGCTTTCTGTGCTGTCGGCTTCAGATTTTATTAAATATAACAATGGAAAAATCAGAAGCATCCCTGATTTTATGATGGAATGTCACAAAAATCACAAGGAGAATAAATATTCTAAAGCACTTAGTACTTTCACAGACCCACACACTGCAGGATGATCTGAAAATTCCCTAAAGCAATTTTTACTGAAATTAGTGATTCATTTTTTTTAGCCTATATAAATAATTTGGCATTCATAATTTGAAAACTTCCTTTCTGTCAGATTCCAACTATTTCCTGTAATTCTGCTCTAGGAACAATAATTATATTACCATATCTATATATAATGGGTGGCCCAGACCGTACTCTAATGGATATCCTCTCTTTAACATGGAAACCGAAATACTCCATCAGTCAAAGGCAGAGGTAGTCTCTTACTCACGCATATTTACTTCTCCCTCTCATGTAATACTGGACAAAAATGTTCCATAAGGAAATTTCTGTACTCCATAGGGACTTATTAATTTTTTATCTTGAGTGATTTAGGTATACATACTCTATGGAAAGGCCATTTCATCACCAAAAAAGCTTAATCTTGACATGAACTTAGATTATCAAAATCCAATAAAATAATGGGGACTTTTTGGCAGATCAGTACTTTTCAGGATCAGGATAAAATATCTTGCTAAAGAAGATTAGAAACTTATTCATGAATGCGGACAAAAGCATTCTTTGAAGAACAGCATGACCATGTTTCTGTGAGCTGAAGCAACTTGATATTTTCCCAATAACACAATCATTTAATTAAACCAGGATTAATTTTTATTTAATGTTTTTAACTTGAGATATGCAGTGCTTTCTGTTGGCCACAAAAAAATTTAAGAAGATGAGAGCCTGTACAGCTTTGGTGTCTCCTCTCCAAGAGAGAAGTTTGTCCTATTTTTCACTTCTTAGTGTGGGCCTCCAAAATGGACTGTCATAGTAATCAGGAATTCAGAGGAGAGAAATACATGTAAAATTGATTTAATGAGAACATGGAATTTTACACAAAAGAAGTAGTCAAAGGAATAAACAAGCAGGAAAATGTATTTAAGTTCTAGCTGGCATAATTAGCAGCAATGTAAAAACATTAAGAGGAGAAAAATATAGATAGCATATTACACAAGGGTGGGGTGGAGAGGCAAAGGTTTCCTAAATGGAAGGAAGGAATACACTGAAAGATTTTACTTCTTTGCTGGTTTTCTATAGTTCTAAACAGGGACTTCCTTCCAAGGTAAAAATGAGTCTAATTGCAATAAACAGGACCGTACCACATGTTCAGAATTGTGCCATGTCTTTCATTAACTAATATTCTCAAGCAAATGTGGTGATGGCAGGCTGCTCCCTTCCCTCTTTGCAATGTGGAGATTCATTTCAATGCAAACTTGCATCTCACATTAAATTTCTCATTAAGCATATATGATTCATGATTTTGATTATCATTTTAATAATCACGAGCTCTCTGTGTAAATCCGTGTGCCAACAGCAGGATAAACTAGCAGTTAGCTATACTAACAATTTTACTCATTATTTTGAAATCTGTTTCATCATCCTGCATGTGACTCGTCCATTTATACTGCCAGATGGTAATTCACTAACATTAACAGATGTAAAGATCTTACAAGCTTTAGTTTTTCATTTGAACTTTTCCCCGTCCTTTCTATGAAATAACTTTGCATACCTTGTATCCTCTCTTCCATTTATGTTCTCCTCTCTTTCTTCCCTTCCTATTTGCCATAACTCTCTTCTTCAATTTGAATGGAGTGACTTTTCTAGCCGCCTTTAGCAGAGCTCAAATCCAGCAATACTTGAGCATGAGTTCAGTATCTCTCACAACTTGGGGAAGTTGGCAGCCTTACTCTCTACAAAGGCTATTGCCTCTTATCAAAACTGCATTTCTTGCTTAATTTCTCAACAAAAAAACATCCTTGTGAAGAAATAATAAAATCAGTGTGCATCAAAAAAAGCTTTAGCAGCAGCAAAGTGACTTTTCCTTAATGGACAATGTGTAACTAAAATACATCATTTCATTATTATTGAATGAAAGGGACTTTGTGACTCTCTCAATAGTTCTGTTTTATCACATGCAACTCACCACAAAATACTTTAAGAAACCTGCTAAGTTTGATAAGTTGTCTTTCATATTATTTGCTTTAAAATTAATCAAATACCTTGCTAACAAATCTTTTTTTTGTTGAATATAGGTAGGGGGGAGAGAGGGGAAAAAAAAAGAAAGCCTACACAATACCTACAAGTCAGAAGTGAATAGGATTCGTATTGTTGTCATCCCATTAAAAATACTCACTGGGAAGCAAGCGCTGATAAAAGACTGCAGGAAGCCAACTATGCCAAACTATTAATACCTAGTATTTGAAAAGAAACTCACCAGTCTGCCATACTATTGGCAATAGGAAGGAAAGAGAAAAAAAGAAAAAAAAAGAAGGAAGGAAGGAAAGAAAAGGAAGGAAGGAAAGAAAAGGAAGGAAGGAAAGAACGAACGAACTCCTTTTTAGGAAGGTCGAGTATTTTAATAAGACACACAATGATGATTAGTAAGGGATTTTAAAACTATATCAGAAAAGCCAGTGGAGAAATTTGGTTATTGGAGACTGTTTGCCATGCTAGAAGAAAAAGCAAAACCACAAATCCAATGTCTAACTTGAAAAATAATCATTAAGTTTTCTCCAGTTAACCTCTGAATTTCCCAGTTCTGATAAAGTGCAAAGAAATATTGAGACAAGAGATTGAACCCTGGCTCCATTTCAATCCAAGGCAAAACTTCTACTGAGAAGAAAATTTCTATCAAGTTTTAAACATTCTGGAGGACCTTAATCAAACTTTCCTCCACCTCAGAGCATTCGCAACCTGTTTTTTACATATATACTAAAAAATTCTCTTCTAAAAACGCACTTGAAAAAACCGATATAACTGCAGAGCATTAAAATGTTTCAGTATTTCTGTAAGTAGAAAGGAAGCCTGCTTAAGATCAAAATTTGTCAATTGTTAAAAGTCTTATTTTGTGAGCAGAAACTTTAACTTACAGATTAAAAATTCTGCACACATGAATGTACCCTTTATC
Source organism: Calonectris borealis (assembly GCF_964195595.1). Lineage (NCBI taxonomy): Eukaryota > Metazoa > Chordata > Aves > Procellariiformes > Procellariidae > Calonectris > Calonectris borealis. Next base: position 48,822,476 of record NC_134316.1, on the reverse strand, counting down.
TCATTATGTACCTACGTTCATGAAAACATTAGAGTTGCTGAGCATGAATCACTTCTGTTCAGTTGTGACATCAATTAAATTAGGCTGGTTGGGGCAACAACTTCTTTGCTTGAGGTTAAAATGGTTGCAGAACATCCATTCTAAATAAAATTGGCAACATTAATACAATTAGAGACACTTGCATGAAAGTACTCTGTTTGTTTCAACACGTAAAACCAATAAATGGCAAAGAAGAAACCGAAGTACTAAAGAAAAACATATGGTATAATGTTTGTTTGTGACAGAAGTGATGCTTAATTGTATTTGAGAATATGCCTTCCTCCTTTTACTCACTATTACCAGTTCAACATGTGTGTAAAATGCCACTGTCTTTGATGAAGAAAACGTGAAATAGTGCAATAATTAGTCTAGATTGGAAAAAGACGCTTCAGTCTGCAAATATCCACCTCAGGATACAATCTTCACCATGCAAATAGTTTTCGAGATACCTAAACTTACAGATACAATTATCTAAACATGCTGCTGGACCCAAGTATGAACCTAGACTTTTCATTTTAAATTAAGAGAGTTTGAACTGTGGCTTTGGTCAAACAATTGCAAAAAGTGGTCTATGGCTGTCTATATTTCTCTTTTCCACCCTAACAACCTCCTCATTACAGATTTCTGCCTCACAACAGAAGTAACATGTAGATAAAGTTCCTCATCTGCATCGATGCAAATCACACACACTGCTTGAATGCACTATAGTGTGCTTTAATGCAAAACCACACAAAATACATGCAACTGCTTCTGAGATTAACTGAACAATCTGTCCCATGGTCCAAGAGATGGGAGGACAGAGCGTTGTTAAAAATGCAGTTTAAACATCTCTGTCAGTTTCTGCAGCAATTACTTGACCATCACCCGCTTGTCCTTATAAGCCAGTAATAATTTTGATTGACCATTATACACTATATTATAACCCTATACACAGTAAAACAAAAATTGTATTAGATTTTACAATCAAATGTATTATTTATATATTCACTTTCATTATTATTATCTAAATAACAATCATTAATCATGTAATTTTACATGATATAATAATTTTAAAGATTTAATATGATTAATATCAGTTATAATTAATCTAATTATTAATAGACAATATTTATAGAAATTATATTTCTATATTCGCCTTCACTTATATCAGTAAGTCAAGTCTCTGAAACAGTACTAAAAGACTCCTCACCTTTCTCAAAATGTCAAGCAACTGTGCAAACAATAGGAGGGAATTCGCAAAAAAAAAAAGGCCTATAAAGCATTTAGAGCAAATAGGAACAAAACGAACTGAAAATAATTTTGCAGATACTATTTATTGAAACTTAATGATTTACACATGATGGAGAGATTCGTGTTACCAGCCTTTAAAGATGATCTCTGATACATAAGGCAAGAACACCAATCAATTGACACCACATCCCCTATTGTTAATACTACTTTACATAGCTTTTTCCCTTCAAAACTCTTTTGGCATTACGCAATATGTTTGATTACTAGCTGGATCCTAGAGACATATAGCCATGCAAGCAAATGCTATGCAACAAACCCTGCTAGTATAATTTCTCTACTTCAGATACAATAATGATAATATATTAGACATTGCGAGCAGTAAGTAAGTTTCATTCTTCAAGGTGAAGCATTGTACTTGTCCTAATGTTTGATACGCAACAATGCAGTTACCAAAGCAGGTCCACATTATGATTTTCATACTGATACACTTCAACAAAGTGCAATAATGCAACATGACACAAGACTTTATTTGAGGCCCACTTAAAACCCAATGAAATAAGTTATTTATTAATTAATGACAATATTTTTAAAACAGGTTAAAAGTTATTTATTAATTAATGACAATATTTTTAAAACAGGTAAAAATATAACATCAGTCAAGAGTAAAATCACTACAATCAATGAGCAAGAATTATTTGCAGCAACTTTAAAAAATATCTATTCTCTCATGAATACTCTCATGCATATAGGTATAAAATTTGGCATGGTTATATACCAATGAGACATATATCTTCAGTATATAGAAAAAATTATAATGCACAAGAGAGGTAGCCAGGAATGAGTTATAAGTCTCGTGATAAATGAGGATTAATGTCACAGAGCTAAGTTAACATGTATTATAATGATATAACAATAATAATAGTTCCTAGTGCTATAGCATCTTTCATCCGTGGAGCTCAGAGCACTTTACAAGCACTAATTGAAACTCACAACATCCCTGCAAAGTAGGTGCATTTTATTATCTGGGTTCTACAAGTTGGAAAATGAAGGTACAGATAATTAAAACAGCTTGCTGCAGGTCACAGAGCAAGCCACCAGTTAAGCCAGAAATACAACTTTCAACTTTGTCTTTGAGTTGCCAGTTTTAATTCTCCTCCTTTAATCCTATATGCATAACAGTAATATTAATTAAAACTCCTAACAGAACACAGTACTTCTCTCATTTAAATCAATGGCAATACTGCTCATTTCATTGGTGAAAGTTCAACTGTATCACTAAAAAATTCCAAAACTATGCTAACGTTTTAACACATAAGATGGACAACACATGCATGCATGTGTACATGCATGGCCGCATGTGTGTGTATGTCTATCTCAAATTTGGATAAATTACTTCTCTGGGGACTCATCATCAGATGTTTGATGATCTCTACATCAAGAGAACAATATAAAATTATAGAATCACAGAATTGCAGAATAGCTGAGGTTGGAAGGGACCTCTGGAGGTCATCTGGTCCAACTCCGCTGCTCAAGCAGGGTCACCTAGAGCAGGTTGCCCAGGACAATCTCCAGATGGCTTCCGAATATCTCCAAGGGGAAAGACTCCACAACCTCCTTGGGCAACCTGTGCCAGTGCTCAGTAACCTTCACTGTGAAAGTGTTTCCTGATGTTCAGAGGGAACCTCCTGTGTTTCAGTTTGTGCCCATTGCCTCTGGTCCTGGCACTGGGCACCACTGGCAAAGAGCCTGGCTCCATCCTCTTTGCACCCTTGCTTCACATATTTGTAGGCACTAATAAGGTCCCCCCCAAGCCTTCTCTTCTCCAGGCTAAACAGTCCCAACTCTCTCAGCCTTTCCCCATAGGAGAGATGCCCCTGTCCCTTCATCATCTTCATGGCCCCTTGTTGGACTCTCTCCAGCCTGTCCATGTCTCTTGTACTGGGGAGCCCAGAACTGGACCCAGCACTCCAGGTGTGGCCTCACCAGTGCTGAGTAGAGGGCAAGGATCACCTCCCCCGACCTGCTGGCAACGTAGCCCTCCTGTCTAATGGCAGCCCAGGATACTATGAGCCTTCTTTGCGGCAAGGGCACATTGCTTGCTCATGTTCAACTTGGTGTCCACCAGGACCTCCAGGACTGTTTCTGCAAAGCTGTTTTCCACCTTGTTGGCCCCCAGCATATAATGATGCATTACATGTGCCTCAGAGCAGATAAAGACACTTGTTATGGATTATTTTAACCAATTTTTTCTGAAGAGAGAAATGGATGCATGAAGAATCTAAAACTCAAAACTGCAGCTAAGAATTTTTCCATTAATTGCAAAGCCAAAGGATTAGACCCCAAATCCAAGGATGAAGGAATTAGGCATATAATACCTTCCAATTTTGGTGATAATTAAATGTCCAAGTAATTCCAATGATCTGAATGTAAGCTCTTTAGACAATATTAGGATGACTCCCATTATTTCCACCAATCGTTAGATTATTACTTCCTCCAGTATTTTACATTATAACAAAACAGCTGTCTAGCAGATATTAAACAGAAGATTTATTCTGCTTGGAGTATAGAATGGGTTATTATTATTTTATAGCCACTTTGGAAAAATGCTTACAGAAATATTTATTTCAAAGGCTTCTAATGTTTTTATAATACAAACTTGGTTTTGTCTTTTCACAACCATTTTTTCTCCCCATGTTTTCACTGCAAAAATGTTAGACATTCATGTTAAAAACATAAATAAAATAAGAATATTTTCAACAATGTTAAAATATGTCAATTGTTTTCCGAGATTTATCACTTTGTCAATAAAGCTTCTAGCGCACAAACTAGCCAGGAGTAATACTCTCACAGTTACCATCTCGGATCTGAAATGCTATAATGGGCAAGGTGACTGTTTTTGTCCTGTTTCAGCGCAAAGAACAGCTTTAGCATAAAGAACTACACGGATTTTACTCTGTGGTAATGTAAACTAAGGTCGCTCACAGAGAGACTTACTGTGCCTTCCCATCGCATATTGAAGTACATTGGAGGGACAGCAATGGAGCAGGTGAAAGGAGTAAGGTCTTAAACTGCAACTAAGGAAAAACATATTCGTTTACTTCCCAAATTCTTTCACAGAAGAAAGCCTAAAAGATGGACATTAACAAATCTAAAAATCTTTGCCTCATTCTTCAGAGTGTAACAGACTACATTTAAGTTTTCCTGTAAGCTGCTTTTAAAAGCAGGGCTTCAAATGTTACCACCACGTACATTTTCCACTTACCTACTCTTCTAACAGCTGTGATTTTTTTTCTCTGAAGACACAGAAATGTTCTTCTGAAAAACTGATAGCAGGTTTGATATCTTTACATTTAATTTTTCAGCTAATTTGTTCACAAAAAAAAAAAAAAATCAAATTTTAATGAATTCATATTAACCTTCACTTAGTTCCAGATTTGATTCGCTTCTTCAAATTATGTACTTTGAATCCACTTCTTCCTGAGCAAAAGGGGGTGAATGACCAGTGCATATTCAGGAATGGTTTCTTAATATTCTTTTTTGATACTTTTCTCTTTACTATACTCATTTAGAACGGAATTTAGGTGTTCATCTCTCCAGCAAATGTTACAAAAACAATATAAAGAATCACTTTTTCTACTTAGAGCCACATTCAGAAAATGAATATAGTTCATATGAAGTCAAACATTAAAAGGGAGGTGATATATCTAAAGCACTTTAAAGCATAAAATTTAGGGGATCATTCTGAAAAGTAAGTGATACTGAAAAAACCAAAAAGGTAAATAGAATCTAGATCTCAAAATATGAAGGAATGCCTCAGTCATTGCGGATACAAGTGAGGCCACTGTCTCTAACCTTAAGTGGCTTAAATTGAGTTTATCTGTTTACGTATTTTTACATTAAATAGCTGTCTTGGCCATATGATTTGATTCATAATTAAATCTTTTTCTCTTTTTTTTTTTTTTTCCCCATGAACAGGAACTCTTGTATAATTTTTGGTTGAGTCATCCTTTATTTTTCCTGAGAAACAAAACTAATTATTCATACAACCCAGCTGCTGTCTCAAAGCATATGCGTGAATATACCAGTATACATAGGGTACTCCTGATTGTTTCCCTAAGTAAGATGTTTTAAAAGTAATTGAGAGGACAAACTATCAGAACTCTCTTACAGGAAACGATGATTGTAGCATTTAAGGAAATTGAGGGGGGCCAGGGGGAGACTAAAGCACCTCTGGCTACAGGATTTTCTCCTATAGTATAATCTTGCGCTATTTTATCTTGAATATTCCAATCAGTTCTGGTTATTTCAACTCCTACACGTCAAGCATCAGTGGTCCAGAGTATTATGGGAACAGCACACAGCTAAAGGCAAGAGACAGGGCTAAGAAAACCACCGAGCTATTTCTTCGCTACAAGGAAAAGCGTTTACTCTACTGGAAGAGGCAGAAGTGCCTGTAAAAAGCTATGCCCATTAAATCAGTGAGCCAGCAAGGTCCCTTTTGAAAGAGTAACATGGAAAACATCTTCTCCGGTTTTACTTAACTTTCTGTTCAAAGGGTGGATGCTGAGCCTCAGGGATCCGCAGGTGACATGAAAATCTATCTTCCGAATCACTCGGGTGTTTTTCAGTAATGAGTTCCCACTTCCCTATCCCTGAAAGGCACGGCAAATAGAGTCGTAGATCAAAGCAGCACGTAGCCGCGCGAGCACAGCTGTGGAAGCTGAAATGGCAGGGCTGCCGCGTGGTAATGAAAAGGGCCATCACTAAGGGTTTACTCTAGAATTCAAAACTGTCACTTACCATTTGAAACAAGGGATCCATTAGCTTAGTGCACTTTTTATTGTTATTGATTTGCAATCCTTTACTTTCTTTTAATTTCAAACTGTCATTGAATGCTTAACTGTTTTTTACTTCACAGAATAAGCCTTGATGATTTTGCTTTCAAATAATTTTTCTCAAACCACATTTTCCTCCTGCATCAGCTTCTCAATGAGTTTCATTAATCTAGGCTTCCATTTACCTTAATTATGTTTTTGGCAGATTTGCTTTTAGCCACGTCTCACCTTACCACAGTAACATTTTGTCACATCCCCTGGTTAAGTCAGTGTGGCCCTGAACAATTACTTCTTTTCCTAAAGTAGTGTGGGGGGGTAGGGGACTAAAGTGCATGGACATATTTATTCATGCATAATAAAAAAACCCCCAAAACTGCCACTCTCTCATCTAACTTAAGTTGCAAGGAAATCGGCTACTTTTCGCCTTGTCTGCTAAGGGAGGAACCACTCAAAACAGTTCAACTAAAAGTGGCAGAGGAGTTCCAGAGCTGCAAGCCCCAAATATCAAAACTATGCCAATAATCTGAGCCACATATCAGACTGAATTATATTTACACAGGACCCTACCATACAGCTGTAACACTGATATTTGCTTCACACCTTTGAATGGTTATTTCTTGCCTCAGTGCACTCAGGTTCAGCAAAGCAATGAGTATTTTTATCCCAGTCCAGTGAAGCACTCACATACACACCTAAATTTCAGTATAAAACTAATATAAGGACGTTATTTGTATAAATTAAATATATCCCTACACACTTCACTGGATCAGGATCATAGTTCCCTGCAAGACCGAAGCCAATGTCACCAAACCTTAATCTGAGAAATCAATTTAGCAATGCTGGAGATAAGGACTGCTTTGCAAATTTCATCTCTGCTTCTGAATGGAAATTTTAAGTTTCCCAGATACAAGCCCTGACGATGACACAAGCACATTTATATACCTATATATATAAATTTGTATTTTCATATATATATATGCACACCAAAAACAGACCTCACATTTTTCAACTAGTATTGCTTTTGCATCCTTTCCCTCCTGTCCCCACATTCTTTCCTTGCCTTTTGAAGCTTCACTAACTTGAGTTACTCTCTACTCCTTCATGGCATGGAGTAGAGAATGAGACGGTTACTCACTGACACAACAGACACTGTTTCAAAGTAAAAATTGCATCATTTTATGAGGCAGCACGTGTGCTTTTCACAGCTTGGTCAAACCAAGTTTAAGTAATTACATTCTTCTTTTCTAACAATGCCTCACCCGTTGCAAATAGATATTAATCCTTTTCGAAGTTCAATCTGACAAACCCTTTCTATTGTACATAAGAACTGTACTTGTGAATCACTTACTGGTATTAAACATGGCAGAAGTTTACACTGAAGTTTATGCACCTTCACTGACCTATGATCCATCATTTTAAAACAAATACCATGATTCTGTCTTAAGGTTCTTGCATTTTTGCTATACATTAAATGATTCCATTTTTTAAAGCACCAGCAGGAGATACTGCCCTCTTGGGGAGGAGACCATTGGATGGAGAATGGCCATTCGTTACTGTTAATAGTATTAGCATATTATTAATATAATATTAAATTATGTTTATTTGACTTTTAAATATATTTTAAAATACAGTGATACATGCATCTATTTCCTTCAAAGCTAAACTGACAGACCAAAACCCAAAAGTATTTTGTGATATTGTAGCTCTTTCCATGAAGTATCATCAGAATATGCCTGCAGCACCAGCTTTTAATTCGTCATTGCCAAATATCCACGGTTAACCAGAACAGTCTGGTTTTGCTTCCTGTACTGGGTTTCCGTAGCTGAAAGTACTTGGCTACAGAAATTCCTACCTTAAAAGATGCAAAATACTTTATCTGCAGCTAACTCAGTCGATCTCCAAATTCTGAAGTCCATGTACTTCCAAGACACAACTCTTTATGTTGATGACATAAATGCAACCTGAGACCTAAAAATTACCTTAAAGCTGGTGCTGGCCACAAAAGATCACTACCCATTTACACCGGCTTTCTGGATTCCTGGGCCTGAACAACACCTCAATAAACTTCCCCATCCCTGGAAACATTCAGGGTCAGGTTGGACGAGGCTCTGAGCAACCTGATCTATATGAAGATGTCCCTGCCCATGGCAGGGGGGTTGGACCAGATGACCTTTAAAGGTCCCTTCCAACCCAAACCATTCTATGATTCTATGAAATCTTCAGACTTTAAATACTTCACTGTAGTCTTATCTTTAGCCTTACTTAGACACTTAACTGCCACATGAAAGTTCAGGTTCACTTTATAATCAACAGAAGAGAGATACTCCACAGAACATCTCAAAATGTGATTTTAAAAAATTAATTCTCCCAAAGAAATATATCGTTAAATGTTCCCCTGAAAAAAAGGTAATAGTTATTCTTCTACAGACTACATGACTTTGTAAAAAAAAAAAAAAGTATCACAGAAGCACCTGTTTTTGTCAAATGAGTAACATTTCTCTGCTATAATATAACTCATGATTCTACAGTATACTTTTTATTTTCTAGTGGTAACGAACTTCCAATGATTTTTAGGGATCGGGATGACTGCATTATTCCAATTTCTTTAGCAGCCATGAAAAATAACTCTGTATAAACTCTAGCCAATTTTAGATCTTCAGACCATTTCAAACTATCCCCTCATGTTTTCTTTCTCCATGCTCTCTCTCACTTCATTGCAATCTGTATTATTACATGAGGATTTACATTTGGGTATAGATATTTTAATGACAGCAGATCAAATACAGTCAGCCACGTAAGTTTTCTATTTATTTGTTCTATGGTAAACTAGAATAATTGAGGCAGATGATATTTCAAGAAAATATTCCAAATAGGAGTTAAATGAGAACTATTGAATTTTCCAACAGAGTTTTCTCATATGATTCATTTGCTAAATTATTTTTTCTGTCGTTCGTTTTCAGCATTTCCTCTAAACCTATCTAAACCCCAAGCAAAAGGAATCCTAGATTAAAAACAATCACTAGGAATGTACATTTTATAAACAACTGGGCCAATGAGGTGAAATGCATTATACAAATAACTGTTTTACAAAAATATGCATACTACCCTCTGATTTACTAAAAAGCAAGGGAAGAATAAAATAAAAAATCCTGCTCAAAGCATTTCCTGGTTTTCTTCAAAGTTGGAAACTGAATTCACCCACATCAAAAATGACAAGATAAAGGTACAATACAGCAAGCAAGATGCCTCAAGTCCTCCTGAATCAACTTTTTTCTCTCTCAAGTATCAGTTTAAAACCTCAGACCCAGGAAATGTTTGGGATCTCACTTTATCAGAAAATTGAAGACATAAACACAAAAGCTGGTAAAAATCTTGGGCCTCGACACTTCAGTTCTAATCCAACAGATTTTAAAAAATAAGTAAATATTAACTGAGTAATTTATGCCTATGCATATTAAGAGTGTTAAGGTACCTTTTTCTTTTGTATGGCAAAGATATTTTCATGCACGTTCCAGAGCATAAGACCTAGTTTTAATAAGTCACATGTTTATGTAAAATGGTGCAGTTTGGCAATTCATTTGCATTAACTGCTTATCAAACATATCCCTGTTGATTCTCTGTAATTGTTTCCAGTGCACACAGTTTCTTCTGAATCTCCTCACACTTTCTGCCCTTAATATCGCAAACACATTTCCCAGACATTCATTCTCTGCCAGTTACTAAATGGTGTCCAGCAAATCTACTGACTGCCTTCCAACATACTCTAGTAAATTAAAAATAGTTTCCAAAACCTCAAATACTCGAGCAGTCTTGGCTTACACAACAATAAGTTCAGCATGGATTGGAGACAGAATTTTTGCACTGGTTTTTAAAACATCCTTACTCTTTCTTCAGTACAAAAATAGTAACACCCCACATACATTTATCCTTCCACCCAAAATGAGAGAGACTCATGTATCCAAACTTTTGATCCTACAGCCAGGGAAAAACTATGAAACACCTTCAAAGACACAGGCCAGAAACTAAAGTGCATACCTCCACAAAGTATGAAGATCATGGACTCATTAGAGAGATTAACTTTATGGCACATTATAGTATCTGCCCCTTAGCTAACCACTTCATGTGCCCCAGCCTTTTCTACTACACAGATAACAACCACGTTTCCCTAGCAGATGGCCTGAAATCAAGTTAAACTTAGATCACTTGTTCTCAACTTGTATTTAACTTGCTACTTGCTGTTAATGCCCTGGCTACTGTGCATTTCACTTCATTTAGACTTGATCCTGTGAAGAAGTTGACACCAGATGTACAGAACAGATTTTTAAAACCATGTCAACAGTTGACATGCCTGCTTTCCATGAAAATTTTACAGATTCCTAAATTTCGCCTTGGGTACCTAAACAGCTTTTATAATATAGCTATAGTCAGCTGCGCTATATTCCCTTTTGGTACATGATCTGTTCCATGTGCATAAGTGTGCCTTCCTGGAGTGTATTTGATCATCACGAATCTAATTTCCACAGCTGCAATTATCTGTCCTCCCAACTTACATTAAAATTCATCCATATAATCTTATTTGAATTTGCAGGAATATCTCATTCCAAATTTTAAAAAAAGCTTGTTTGTGGGGGAAAAGTGTATAAAATCAGACATACGTTTAATGGGTATATGTAGACAGTGATCTTTAGACACCACTGAAACATATTCTTTTCATCATTCAGGAAATGTCCACTACAAGCATATTTTGCTGCAGAGAGGAATAACACGGAACTAACACAGACATATAAAACAACCATTTTGACAATTGCTTATGTTTTCTTGTTCCTTACTGATATGAAGAATTTCAGCACCAGCAAAAAACCAAGCAGCTTACATTTCCTTTGCCCTCCCTTTCTGGTGATAATTCTAGCACAGGAAGGGAAATTTCTCTACATGCCACTGTAACGCTTGTGCTGACAAACACAGAGAAAGCAGCAGTCGCTGGCTTTAAGTCAAATTTACAGCTTGCATGCCTGCTTTACAAAAAAATACTAGTTCAATCTGAACTTTCCACTCTAGGAGAGACAGTGCATGTTAGGTATAAAAGGGGTACTGGTTTAATACGTTCAGCTTATTTTCTCAAATGTGTTTATGATTACCTCAGTACTATACAAATTTGTTCCTTAGGTACTGATCTGATAAAGAAAAGAGTTCTTTTAAAAAGCAGCAATGTCAATGAAAAGGATTCTTAGCAGCTATTAGGGCCTGCTCTTAAGTGGTTTGCACATAAAAGAAGCTGGAATGTATTTTAGGATCAGAAACCTCTGTATATCTAATTACTGCTCCTTGCTTAGTACAGATTGTCTTTAAAAATGTATTTTCTATAACTACATCCAAAGCATTTTTAACTAAATCAACGGACTAGGCTTTGTCTACTTTCTTTAACAAATATATCCTGCAAATTAATTTGTTTCAAATTCAGGAAGCTATTTAGAAGTCTCCTTATTTTTTTCTACTTTAAAATATATACAGAATGTGTATATGTTTCTCTCATTCCACAGTGTACAATTAAGTTGTAAGTAAAATTATGAGACCTTAATGTTTAACCAAGAGTCATGCTTTCAATTCATCCTCTGCACTAGTTCTTCCAGCCTCCCAGATACACCATTTGATAACACAAATACTTTATTTCAAACATTTAGAGGAGTATGCTGGATATATGAACATATATGAGCAATAATTGGCTCTAGGTAAAAAAAATCATATAAATCTCTGTTTAGTGGTAGCCAAAAGTTTAATTTAAAAAATAATCTTGGTTTTGGGAGAAGTTTTTCATGTTTAAAATATTGTTAAAAATAATACAGAAAGAGCCAGTGATATAACTTTTAAAACAAAACTAATTTCTTATCTTTGACTTGAAACTATTTTAAAGTATATTTAGTAATTGTTAATAACTTATTGAGTTCAACATTCAAAATTAGTAATGTTGTGTAAAACATTATATTTAGAGCAATTAAGTTTTAGAGTAACTCAAACTATCCATCAACTTGGGGAAACACAGCACATCATGCAAGGGAAAGGGTCCTGTTTGCAGAAGTGGGATATTATTTCACCTGTCAGCTGAGCTCTCTAAATACCATTTTCTGGGAGGGTGATAGATATGTCATCAGCACAATCATTACTTCTTGCTCTATTTCAAGTCTTCATACAATTTAGGCATCTGTTTCAAAAATTCCACTGCTTTTGTAGAAAAAAAGTCTGAAATTAAGCATTTCTGATGGGTTCATTCAACCTGACATGACAGATGAAAAATTTTCATGTTGGGAAAACCTAAAACCATTTAATTATGTTATTTTTCAGCTTGGCTACTGAACAAAGAATCAAATTGTGTGAATAAATTATCAGCATAGCTCGACATGTTATTAAATCAAAATGTGACCAAATGTAAAGCATTTTTCAACTGGGTGCAGTGAATCTGTGCCAACAGTTGAATACCATACCATAAAATACCATTGAGAATTTAGTGGGGGTCCTTCCACTTGAGCATGCTTCACCAGGAGTTTATTTTTCAAGTGTAGGAAATAGCTACTTGATAATAAATAATCAAATTTGATAACAAGTAATCAAAATGAACAAACAGACCGCTTGCTGCTAGATAGCAAACAAAGCAGGTTTCTATTCTATTATGGTTTCCCCTTTAGGACCTCAAAAGCTTACAAGTGTTTGGTAGAAAAGCCACTCCCCTTCAAATTTTGACTAATAAACTAATAGACTAACAAGTTAAATGTTTGTTGCGCTTGCTGCCTTTTGAAAGTAATTCCATGAGAACAAGAATTGAAACAATAAAGAGACATTTTTTGTTGATTCCTGTCTAGTTTATTAGTCTTTGAAGTATTGGATCTGTAACTTAGGCAAAGGAGGAAGTCAACAAACTATTGCTAGACCTCATGATTGTGAAAATAACTTTCTGTACGCAAACTTGATATAAGGTAGTGCTGCAAATAGACAGCCTGAAAAAGTCTGCGAAGATACCTCAGAGAAAAGATGTTTTCTCCGTTCATCTCAATGGAGCAGTTCACATTAACGACCATCTCTAGAACATAACAGTCAGTTTTAGTAAGTTACTTGAGAAATATGATGTGAAAGTCACAAGTCTATCTTCACACTTCACTGATACGAAGAATAAGAACCTTGCAGAATTTCACAGAAGCTCGTTTGCACTTAAAGTATTGCATTATCCGCCACTTCAAATCTGAGGGTTGCAAAGGCAGCTTTACTTGAGTTGAATAAATTTCGCATAGGAAAGTACCGCGGGAACATAACTGAGTTCAGCTCTATTTCAGTAACTGCCTCAGAGTACTTCTGAGAGCAATGTTGCTGAAGATCAACTATCTTAAGTGACTTGTTTTGTCTGGCTTACAAAAAGACACTACATCTGCACAGAATGTGGCTGTATTGTTCTGTATTTTTCTGATGTGATAAGGGTACAGGTTGGCATTGAAATGTCAATCTTTCTAATGCGATTTTCTCTTAATTGTTTTTGCCCACTCAGAACCCCTAAAACGTTCAATCCAATGTCAGCAAAAAATGAAATACAAGCAACATTATAGTTTATACACTTGTGGTCAACTCAGGCCAATGCATGTTTTAGTTCTTTTCAATTGAGCACATGGGTCTCCTTTCTTAGTAGATGTTCAATATGTCAAATGAAAAAGTTTTATTTTTCTTTTTGGAATGCTTATTGATTTAGACATTTGATAATCAAGTAAAAAATCAGATTAAATCAATAGGAAACTTCAAAAGCATATATAAGTCTCTCAATCGGTTGAGTTAACCACGGTTTGTGCAGTGTTTTTTTGTGAACAGGACTGTGAAGTAGTAGTTGAGGAATATTCAGAATATGGTCCTCCACAGAACAGAGCAGAAGAAATAAGGAGTCAGCCAAACAAAATAGGAACTTCTGAAGCTAATCTAAATGCTACAGAAAGACAGCCTTGTTTCTTTACAATTATGTAAATCTGTGTCTTTACCAAACTGCAGAAATTGTGTTGCCCATTACATAAAAACAAAGCAAAACTCACCACTTTTTGTTTGTTAGTTTTCACTGTAACTCAGCTTGAATTACTGCAGTTTTTTAAAGTTAACTAACAGCTGATCAAGGGGATTTTAAAAAGTGATTTATTAGGGCAATCAAGCAGGACCCCAACTGCTACATACTCTTTAAATTCCTGAGCATTTAAAAGATAAAGTGGGTATGTTTTCACATAAGCTATTCAGGCCTGTTTGAAAGTCTAAGAAGAAGAAGAAGAAACATCTTCTGAAGAAACAGCTAAACAAGGAAAGCTCTCTGACAGTATAATTGGTAAGCGTACCTGAAGATTTCTAAGATTTCTAAAAGACTGGGTGACTGTTCTTTTTGAAAGTGTGTCCTGGTTTCGGCTGGGATAGAGTTAAATTTCTTCCTAGTGCTGTGTTTTGGATTTAGTATGAGAAGAATGTTGATAACACACTGATGTTTTCAGTTGTTCCTACATACCCTCTAGTCAAGGACTTTTCAGCTTCCCATGCTCTGGCAGGTGCACAAGAGGCTGGGAGGAAGCATAGCCGGGACAGCTGGCCCAGCTGGCCAGTGGGGTATTCCATACTATGTGATGTCCTTCTCAGTGGTGTTTGGCTGCCTGCCGGGTTAAACCATGACAAAGTGAAATACTTGATTACACACAGAAAATAATGCAGGGAAAAAACTCAAAATGTCATCCAGTCTATCTTCACAAGGTATGTCTATTCTTAAAACATTCCTGATTGTTATTGTTTAATATACCCTTAATAACCTCCAGGAAGTGAGGAACCTTAGTTCAACAACCTTTTCAGATCAACCTAGGTTTTAGACCTCTACCTCTAACTTTGTTTACAATGTACCAGTGTGTTTGAGATTCTGACGTGAGGAAGAGAACCTGAGAATTAAAATACTTCTTTAATAAATATAGGCCTTCCTGTAGGAAAAGTAATCTTTTTTCACATTCCCCCCCACCCCAAAATATTTCCTTAGTACTAGCACATAGGACAGAGGTGACACTGTTTAGTCCTATCAACAGACTAGGAGTTTGAGCACGCAAAACTTCAGTTGTTCAGGAGACTGTCATGATCAAAACCAAAGCCACCCAGGGCAGGGTTTCAAAAATCCTCCTCTTGGATTTAGGATTCTGAATTTACCTATGGGGATACTGGAGTCTTCCTTAATTTTAATCCCCCCATACATCTCTGAGCAGGAGGCCTATTGAGGTCTGCCAAAGCAGGGAGGCGGTCAGTTGTCTGGGCTGACACAATCAGAGCAGTGTATGCAGGTGGCACAGAATATGCTGCAACGAACCCTTAACTGTAGATACCTCTATGGCTAGGCAATACAGATATTTTACTCTTCCTGTTTCTACGCTCTTCTCTTGAAATTGAGATTTCAATGTTAAATTAATACATTTACTAAGGAGTATAAAATGATCAGGAATTCAAAGAAAACATAGGGGAAAAGGTCTGCAAAGTTTATGGAAGTTTACTTTCTTCCAGTAAACATCTTGGTTTCCTGCCAAAGAATTAAAAGCCAACTTTTCAGGAGAGTAAAGAAAAAAAATATCATCCTCTAGGCTTCTTCCTTGCCAGAGGAAAGCTTGGAAATATACAGCTTCATAGCTCACTGATGCTAACATTGAAGTTATCATCTCTGAAAACCATCAACAGCAAGAGTAAGAGATCACAGACTGAACAAATAAATACAATAATATATCCTGAGTTTTCTTGATGGGTGTATATTTCTCTTAAAAACAGGGGGGGTTATCTCTGTGGACCTCTGTTGGTAGCCAGAAGAAAAGTCAAGACACTCTGATATATTGTTAAGTTGTAAAGCAAAACAGAACAGCAGTAGAGAAAGGAAACATTCAGTTGTCTTTGGGAGGTCTGCAGCCTCTGAGCCTGTCACCTTAAGAAAGTGATTCATGCCATTACTGATGTGCTGTCACTCTGTACAAGTTTTATTAGAAAAGTGCTCTGAGACTGCTTCCTTAAAATTCACACTGGCACAGAAAGACTCACACATGCTATCTAATATGTCATTTGTCTTTCATTCAAATGACTATTAATTACATATAATGACCAAATTTACTAATCATTTTGTAGAAAGCAGACTCTCTGAAAAAAGCATGAGTCGTGCATCATTAGTAATGCTGACAGCTCCTTTTGTTTCAGCACATATTTTGTTATGCTGGGTTTATCTTTAAAGCACTACTCCAAGAATGAATTTATTTTGCAAAATCTTAATTTTCACACTTTTCTCAGTAGCCAAATTCTAATGCTACATTTATAGACCGGAGAAAAAAACAAACAAACAAACAAACACACACCCCCCAAAAAACCCAAACTTGAAAATACTATCCAATTACTTAGATACTCAGAAAGCAAGGGAAGAGAGGTTTTTAGGATCTGATTCAGGGTTTTAAATGCTTGAAAGGGTGGGAATGTTCAATTGTGTTAATCCAGTTGAGCACAGATTGTCACCAGCTTCTGTATACTCAAATAAAATCTAAAAAATAAAATGTTATCTTACGCCAGGAACGAGTTTTCTTCATTGAAACAGTTCAATATGGCTTTTTCTGACATGTTTAATTACTGAAATATTTTGCCACTATATCCCTAGAATCAACAGTGGGTTTTGCATAAATTGTCCCAAAGAACATAGTTTATCATAGATTAGTTTTTAGCAGTGACTTAATTCTTATTACTTCATTAAATTAATTGACTTAGCTGGAACCGCGCACAGTAGTTAATGTTTGCAGCACTGCAAGAATTAGCTGCACTGAAAGAGCTGAGAACAACATAACTATTTCTGCCTATAGTGAATAAACCTACTGAGCTATTTGATTTATGATGCATCAATCCAACAAATTAACTGAAATGATGTAATTGGCATCGCTTTTATAATGACAGTCCATACACATAAAGAATATCAAGATTTATATTTTCTGAGCTTTGCTAAAGAAAGTAGCAAGTGTATTGGAATGCTTCCGTTTTCTTATCTAAAAAATCAACTAAACAGATACATTTCTACTCAGAGCCACTACTTATAAGGAAGAAAGATGGTCTTATGATTGTGGTCCTGTCACGGAACTCCTTCACATCTGTACTCTATTTCAAACTACTCGTGCAACCTTAGGCAAGTGGCTTCATTACATCGGGCCTCAGTTTCCTGAAATCCTGTCCATGTGAAAAATTTAATTGGCTTCTGCAAGAATTTTGCTGGGTTTGGATGACTTGAACATAACACAGCAACACCAACATAACACAGCTGCTCAGTATACATACTCTAAATACGGAACTGGGTTTTTAAGAAGTCTAAGAAGCTGGTAGTTAAAACATAATTAATAATAAATAATTATAAATAATATAATAAAAGAAATTTACAGGCACTAAGCCCGTTCTACTCAAGTTTTGTCTCAGCTGTTTTTGGGAAAACAGACTTAACAACATTTTCTTAAATTATCTTTTCATTATGAGGATAAATTTACTAACATTTGGAGCACACACTGTGCTCCAATATGAAGTAGGAAAGAAAGCCACAGAAGTGTCAGCCCCTTCACAGATAAGACGCCAACTTCTCTAAATAGATTTGCTTTTAGGGTTTAATTTTAATTACCATAAATCCAAGCTTCAGATTTTCCATCGAAATTCACAACTGTGACGTATCATTTGTGCATGTGCTTTTAAACACAATATGGACATCACTGCCATGAGGTGAGTCAAACTTTGACACAGTCCAAAGTGGTCTGTCTTCCATGAGAACAAATGGGAGACAGTCAACCAAAATTCAGAAAATCCCATTGCTGATCCTTCATCAGAGAAATATCTTTGACAATAATCCATTTCTAAAGAATTCTCATCGCAACTTGGTGACAATACCCCTGCCATCTTCTACTTTCATTTCGAAGGACCTGTGAGTGCCCTCAGTAGGAAATCACCTTTCTTTGTCTGCCAAAACTGTTTTATCTCGTCTGTATATCCCTTTATGTCTCCTTTTTCTTGTATGGATAATTTATGATCTATCTCCCTCTTGGGCAGCACCAGCCTCATTAAAACTGACTCCTGTTGCCTTGGCTGAGCGTGGCTTCAGTGTGAAAGCAACATCTGAGTGCACTGGTTGACCCGAAACTTACTCTTTAACTCCAGCCCAACCAGCTGTCAGATTTCTATCAAAAAGGAGGCACACTGTAAGAAGGGAAAGCTTTATCTACACTACTTAATTAGACATGTTTTAATAAAGACATGACCTGCTGTCTCTCTCCCCACCTGCAAGCACTATAATTAAAGTTTCTCTAACAGAACCGTAAGCTATTTTTGTTCTCTCGCCATTTTTAAAAATTGAATACAATTCCGCAGGAACTTGAGAAGTAAAAAATGAAAATATGTTAACCCTAATACTTACTATGAAAAACCTGTATTTTTCTTGTGAATGCACCATTAAGCATTTAAATAGGTAAACAACCAACCCACCAACCAAAGGTAGCAACTATTCCAGAAGCTCTGGGTGGCACCTTGGTCTTTTCACTCTAGTCAGTAGGAACATTTGTTGTGTAGAAGCACTGAAAATCAACACACTTTTGTTTATTTACCCACATATGGGTACTCAAGGTGCTTAGTATCAAAACTATCTGGACTTTCACAAGTTCTAAATACCTAATGCTTCTTACTTATGTCAATACATACGTAAAAAAACCAACTACACACATGATTCAGTGATGGTTTTAGGAATGAATCTGTGTATATTGTTTTGTTTGGTTTGATGTAGAACTGACAAAACAACTAACATGGGAAAAAAAACCTCTAAGTGAATATGAATTTCACTGAAATGGAGGAAAACCCCACTTTTTCATTTTGGAGTGTTTCTATTCCTGAAAATAAATATCAACGAATAAAAATAAGAAAAAAAAAATCAAAGTTAAATGTTGCAAAAATGGAGATGTTCCAATTTTGAAAATAATAAAAGAAATAAAACTTCTCAAAATTGATTTAGTTTACCAAATTCAACACAGGATAAATCCCTAAAATGCCATGTTAGGAGAATAATTGATTCACAAACACACACAAAGCAAAATGAATGAGCAACTTTACCCCAAAATTGAGAATCTCTGCTATTATTTATTATTGATATGCAGGTCACCTAAATTATGAGAGTTTCCAACCAGAGGAAAAGCAGCTCATTCCCCAAAGAACAGGAATATAAAGATTAAAAAATGTAATCACAAGCATAAGTTAGTGAAACCCACTTGTGTATATATTGTGATTACATTTTGTGTTTCTTGCCTTTTCCACAGACTAGCTGACAGAGCTAAAACAAAACCTGTCTCTAGTACAGATGGCCAATAACCTGAAGATCTCATTCCAAATGGCCTTATTTTTATTCTTACAGTAGCGTTATTCAAGGAGACTAAAAGTCAGTGGGTTTCAAAGAAAAAGGGTTTGAACTTCCTTCATATCCGTTTACTGACATACTGCATGAATGACAATGATGAGATGAAGCCAACCAAAACAGACAAGATGTGTTACAAAAGGCCCGCAGACAGGTTGGTACAGTACCAGACACGCAGCACGTTCCAGGAACCACGTATATAAGTCAGCGAGTGAAGTTATTTCAAATGAAGTGATGGAAGAGAGTGTGCCTTAGCAGACTGCCTCTAAAGGGCTCAGCACAAAACCAGCGTTCGCAGCAGCCATCGATGAGCCACTCTAAGTAAAACAGTTCCTGGTAGCTGAAATACTTAATGGACAGTCAGCTTCAACTCTCACATGCAGAAGAATTGTTAAGTCTTTCATTACATTTCTGAGCATAAAACCTGATCTTATCAAGATGTACCAACAGATAACACAGAATATTAGCTACGGTCAAATAATTCAGACTGAACTGAAGTCTTCTCAGAAAGGACTGACCCGTAAAGATCAGCAACAAAGCGAATATCATGGATCAGAAACTGAAGCCAAGTCAAAATCAGCAGCCTTAATGAAAAAAGTAATTATGAAACCTCAACATACAGACTAGAAATTGTCTGTGATGCAAAGGAAATTGTACTTTTACTCTAGCCTGCCCTGGTAAGGCGTCAGCTCAGAATTATCCCTGTAATGGGAAGCCACACTGGTAGAAAGATGTCGATCACTTTGAGAGAGTCAAGAGAAGAAAAGCGAATATTGGTCTAGAATCCATACTCTGTGACAGTAAATGAAAGGAATAGCCATTGTTCAGTTTAGAGAAAACACGACTGAGGAACGTAAGAGACCATTGCAAACAGAGTAAACAATTCTCAGTAAGCATTATGGATAGCTCAAAAAGAAATATTATGTACTTGCCACAGAGACAACGGACTTGGGAGAATTTCTGCAAGTAAGCACTAGAACACATAGCCTCGTCTGCATCACTGATTTTCTAAAATCCAGTTAGATGACCATATTTCAGCACTTACATAGTGCAGGTGAGAACTTATATAGTTCTCTTCTAGAGGAAGAGGATAGAAAGATGTCCAGAGATGGGCTGGAGGATCTTCTGGTATCCTTTTGTGCTTTTTTATGAGTCAGAGAGCAATTGTTTCTGATGTTTAAAATGTTATTTAAATGGTAATTTTTGTTTGACTATATCTCATTTTCAGAGTCTCAGACAGAAAGTGAAAATTGGAAAGTTCAGAAGTGCAGGTTTTCTCCTCTCTGTCATTCTCTGTTCCTCTACTTTGTTAAACAAGGCCCCTCACTTTGATGCAATCATACTACTAATTCTGAAATGTATACATTTCTTTTAACAACTGTCCTGGTTTCAGCTGGGATAGAGTTAAATTTCTTTCTAGTGCTGTGTTTTGGATTTAGTATGAGAATAATGTTTATAACACACTGATGTTTTAGTTGCTGCTAAGCAGTGTTTACCCTAGTGAAGGACTTTTCAGCTTCCTGTGCTCTGCCAGGTGCACAAGAATTTGGGAGGGGACACAGCCAGGACAGCTGACCCCAACTGGCCAATGGGGTATTCCATACCATATGATGTCATGCTCAGCATATAAAGCTGGGGGAAAAAGAAGGAAGGGGGAGATGTTCGGAGTGATGGCGTTTGTCTTCCCAAGTCACCGTTACGCGTGATGGAGCCCTGCTGTCCTGGGGATGACTGAACACCTGCCTCCGATGGGAAGTGGTGAATGAATTCCTTGTTTTGCTTCGCTTGTGTGCGCGGCTTTTGCTTTACCTGTTAAACTGTTCTCTCAACCCACGAGTTTTCTCACTTTTACCCTCCGATTCTCTCCCTCATCCCACCAAAGGGGAGTGAGCGAGCGGCTGGGTGGGGCTTAGCTGCTGGCTGAGGTTAAACCACAACAACAACCTATGCCCTCCAAAAAATAGGGCTTTTAAGTGATTGTCTTTACTTCTTCACTCTCTGAAAACAGTGTAAGAAAATCAGGGTTTCTTACTGCATTTCCCAGCTTTATTTCATCTTTGGATTTACTTAGTGCAATGCGACAATCCGCATTTATGACAAATGGGCAGAAGCATTAAATGCAGCTCTTGCATAGAACATCCAATGAGATATGTATGAGATGTGACTGCCTGTATCCTTCCCTGCTAACCTTGCCATTCTCCATTTCTCAGAAAAAAGATGCACTTCCATTATTGCACTAGTGCTATCGATTTACATTCAGTAATATCCCTGCTAAGTATTTGACTGCATTACAAGAAGAGGAAAGAAACGTAGTTTCTTCTACAAGCAATGAATACACTAATACCGGCATAGTAATGAAGAGCAGTAATACTCCCTTTCAAAAGTAGTCAGCGTGAAACCCATCCCAATGGTCGAACTGCCCCTGAGACGGTTCAGGTCCTGTGTAACAGGATGGATGCTCACACGCTTCTATCTCAGAATAACGCTTTACACAGGGTAAAATGTAACATACAGCAAAACCAGCACCGTTCCAAAGGGACTCCCACTCTGAGAGCAACATAACGCTGGTCTGCGTCCAGCAGAACGCACAATAGGAAAGCCCACGGTCAATCCCTTGGGAGACAGCAGAATCTGCTATGTTAAACAAAGATACCGGTTCAGACTCTGAATGATTCAATCTGTTTTAGAACAGGGAGGGGAAGGGTTATGTCAATTCATATTTGCATTTTGGGTTATTCTGGGGAAGTCCAGACCTCCAAATATATCCAGAAGACAACAGAGAATCGGATTGGCTGTAAAAAAATCAAAATCAAATTCGAATCCAAAGTCAATCTTCAGCAAAGCTAATAAATGTTGTGATACAGAGCTAGTATAGCCCTTTTGTTGATAAAATGTATGGTGTTATCAATATCACAGGGCAAAGCAGGCACAGATAATGTTACCTACAGAGCAGCTGGGAACTCCGGTTTTTTACTGAGCTGCCTCTTGCACTAAAAGTGACCTCTCGCAAAGAAAAAAACCTGTGATCTTTCCAAATAACGGCAGTTAGGATTCTAAGTAAATGAAAATGTCAAATGTCTTACTTGCAATTATCTATCTTTTCATTCATCGTCTTTTTTGAATATTAGGTTGTCAGGTACAGGCCCCTGAAGAATTTCAATTGCTGTTTAGAGTCGTGACTTGTGGAAACTCACATCTTAATGTTTGGTCTAGCCTCCTAGCCATGATTTTTGTGAGGGGCCATCATTCATCACCAAGGTTTCCTGCAGTGTGATGAGTTAGGATGCACTAGTGGAATAAGTACAAAACAGTCATTATTTAGATCAACCTTGAGAATTCACGCACCTGTGTACCATAATAGGAAGACATGGGTGGAAAGGTGGTCTCACCTTCTTTACTTATTTGTAAACTCTAAATGACTGTGGTGGGTTGACTTTGGCTGGACGCCAGGTGCCCACCCAGCCGCTCTATCGTCCCCTCCTCCATCAGGAGAGGGGAGAGAAAATATAACATAATCCCGTGGGTCGGGATAAGGGCAGGGAGATCACTCACCAATTACCATCACAAGCAAAACAGACTCGACTCGTGGAATTAGTTTAATTTATTGCCAAACAAATCAGAGTAGGACAATGAGAAATAAAAAAACACACCTCCCCCCCACCCCTCCCTTCTTCCCAGACTCAACTTGACTCCCAATTTCTCTCTCTCCTCCCCCCAAGCGGCACAGGGGGATGGGGAATGGGGGCTGTGGTCAGTTCATCACACATTGTCTCTGCTGCTCCTTCCTCCTCAGGGAGAGGACTCCTCACACTCCACCCCTGCTCCAGCGTGGGGTCCCTCCCGCGGAAGACAGTCCTCCACGAACTTCTCCAACATAAGTCCTTCCCACAGGCTGCAGTTCTCCATGAACTGCTCCAGTGTGGGTCCCTTCCACGGGGTGCAGTCCTTCAGGAACAGACTGCTCCAGCGTGGGTCCCCCATGGGGTCACAAGTCCTGCCAACAAACCTACTCCAGCGTGGGCTCCTCTTTCTCCACGGGTCCACAGGTCCTGCCAGGACCCTGCTCCAGCGCGGGCTTCCCACAAGGTCACAGCCTCCTTCAGGCATCCACCTGCTCCGGTGTGGGATCCTCCATGGGCTGCAGGTGGATATCTGCTCCACCGTGGACCTCCATGGGCTGCAGGGGCACACCCTGCCTCACCATGGTCTTCACCAGGGGCTGCAGGGGAATCTCTGCTCCGGCGCCTGGAGCACCTCCTCCCTTCTCCTTCTTCACTGACCTTGGTGTCTGCAGGGCTCTTTCTCTCACATCTTCTCGCTCCTCTCTCTCTGGTTGCTGTTCCGCAGAAGGTTTGGGTTTTTTTCCCCTTCTTACATGTTATCACAGAGGCGCTACCGCTGTTGCTGATGGGCTCAGCTTTGACCAGCGTCTCTATCAGACATGGGGGAAGCTTCTAGCAGCTTCTTACAGAAGCCACCACTGCAGCCCCCCCGCTACCAACACCCTGCCACACAAACCCAATACAATGATGCCCATCTTTAATCTCTATCAGATTAGCAATTGAGACCATGAAGGAGGTAGCATTTATTTTCCCTAGTGTACACTCTATCGTTTAGCATGTTCACTGAGAGAAAGAAGAGTAGCAAACAGTTTAACTTGCAAAACCTTCAGGTGAACCACAAGCTTTCTTTGTATTACCGGTTTCTCCATAAACTCTCCCGCATCTAAATTCTGAGGCAGGATATGTCCTATTTGGGCTTCTCAACATGCTTTGGCAGTTGAGAATATAAAGTTCATGAGGATATATTTTCATAAATACATTATATCTGTGCTGACTAGTCAGCTTTTAATTTTCTATTGAACTGTGTGTCAATATACACAAACTGTAAATATATAATTTCTCACATGCTTGCGTAGCCTCAGAAGTTATCACTGTCAGTGATTGTCTGCACTAATGTATGAAAATTGAGATCCTTAAGCAGTGAGATAAATGGAAAAATGGAGGAAGTAGAAGGCTAAGTGATAGGCCTATCTGACCAAGGCCAGATATGATGAAGCAGTGAAGTGAGTTTGATTTATGGCAGGGTTGAAAATGGAAGCTTTGACTTTTCAACTCCCATTTCTGCAACTTGCCAACTAGCCTTAACTTGCTATGCATTAAAGCTCTGGTGGAAGTTTAGTATCTTCGTTCATCTTTTTCCTAATCTTTCATTTGTTGTGTAAATTGGAGATAATAAGATCAGAAAAAATTACTATACTACTATATACTATATTATATTACACTACTATAAATCACCTAAAATGAAGTAATTAGACCAAGTAAAGCCCTATCCTGAATTTTCTCATCAACATCATTCTCTCATATCACAATCTTCTTCATATTATTCTTTGTTTACATTTGGTTCAAATGTAAACAAAGTCCTAAAGTCAAGATGTACTTGAGCTGCTGTCTCCACATCCAGTTTTGCAGATTCAGTAAAGCTAAAGAGATCATTTTCTTTCTGTAGGATTTATGCAACTAAAACCCAACACTTAAGAGCTCTTTCAAGCTCTAGCTATTACTGCTCTCTTCCAGAGCAGAATAATGCCAAATTGTTTTCACAGGGAGAGTGAGGAGAGGTAGATTATTGAAGCCACTTAAGGACATCATCAGCTTCTTCACAAACAGGGTAATTCAGCAGAATGACAGGCATGTACTCCATTGCATCTCTAGTGTGTCCTTTGAGAAAGAAGCTGAGATTGCATTTTCTGTCAAAGATGCTTTATTGGAAGAGATAAGTGAGGGAGGTGTTAGGCCATTTGGAGGGTTCACAAAGCAATATAGCACATTCAGTCAAAAAAGGAAAACTTGACCCTCCAATGACCCTAATGCTTACTCCAGTCGATGCAATAATGTTTGCCACAATTCACCTGCCAAACCGTCAGGCAGAGCGGAAAAAAAAGAACAGATTTTCTTAATGTCACTCAGGTGATTGGTTTATCTGGTAATTCCTTTTGACACTAAAACCAACAGATTAAACAGTAGGAAATGACACAGCAGCCAACTTTCACACACCTGCTGCCCATTTCAGCTGGGTTGCTGAACCCCTCCAGAATCATACATCTGCAACATATGTAATGTCCAAAGAATCACTGCTAGAGTTTCTATTCTGATAGGCTACAATGGTTTTTCTCCCATTAAAAAAAAAAATCTTTAGCAAAATAAAGAATACCAGATACACACTCATGCAGGACTTTTAGGGTGAATGTGCAAATAGATCTCAGATCCCTTCTCTCTAAAAAATTATCTCCGAGGAAAATCCCCCCTAGTTACTATCAGTATAAAGTTTATGAGATGCAGCCAAGCAGTGCCAACTTAGCTTGATAAATTTATGACATATATACCACTTCATTCAAAAGACACCAGTAAGAAAACACTCATACTATTGCTATGTTTTGCACAGTAGTTAACCTATAGCTAAAATAATAATTTAACTCTCTGTAAAGCTGTATTTATAAGTTTGTTAGAAAAATAACTTTCAGATAACAAATTAGAAGAGCTCCAGAGGGAACGATAATAATTGAGTATAATGAAGTGAGACAAATAATCAATACCAAGTTATTATAAGTCTGCAAATTCAGGGGAAAAAATAACTGAAATACTGTCTTCACAATGTTCTTTCACACATATTGCAAGATCTATGATAGGAATTGAATTTTTTTTAAACAATTGTAACAGAATCATGTAAGACAGAGAAAAGACCTTTAACAAAAACAGGTAGCCTATTTCTAGATCTTCGTTCCACTATCTGCTATGTTTAAAATGCAGCTTGCATCTCTAAGTCATATTCTATAATGCATTCACATTCAGCATGCCTCTTGGCAGGCCGGCCAGACTTCTCCTCGTACAGCATCTCCTACATCTCAGCTTGAAATCTCATGACCTATATTTTACACCTTTTCCAATATATATTGCATGCTTTTTCTTTATGCCCGACCCTATTTTTTCAGGCTTCTCTAGCGGCTTAGAACTCCAGTATGAACATCAGAAGAAACAGTACTGATTAGAGGAGACTGTAAAGAACAGTGGAGATGATGTTTAGCGAAAGAAATACCAGATTCACAATCTTTTACTGTTGGACACTTTCCAGTCCCTCCACACAACACAAGGTTTTCTGTTGACCTTTGCTCGCTAGATGCTTCCTTCTGTCACTCCTCGCATCATACGGGTGATTGTTACTAACCTGTCAAAGAAGTTGGTAATAAAAACGGTAGCAACAGCATAGAAGGCAGTAAGATTTGCACTGCTTCGACCTCATATTCTATGTCCTATACTAAAAGCATGAAGAAAACATGAGATAAAGTGATAGTCTGTGTGCAATTACATAGGGGAAATGAAAATTCAAAGGCAACACAGGAAAATGCTGTTGTATGCATTTTTCATAGAAAAGACAAGGTTTGAGTCTGAAATATGGGATATTTCTTATAATTTTGGTTAAAAGCCATAAAAAATAGGCTAAGGGAGAGAAAAGAATTGCCTATTTTAGTATTTTTAATCAGTCAAGCTACCTGTTAGGAAAATTAACACTACCATAGAATACACAAAGGGAAGGCATAATAATATTTTAGCTTGGTGAGTTTAAACTGCCTGATTCTACATATGTGCTCCTCTTTACCTTCTTAAGATGTTATTTTCTTTTTTGAGATGGATACAATGATGTTTGGATTCCGTAACTCCATTCACAGGGCATTTCTATAGAATACGCTCACCTGGAAAAAGAAAATGTCATCACCAATTTTTATCATTCCTGGTGGCTGATCTCTCAGATCTTAAATCACATTGAAGGAAGAATGTGAATCTTCAAACTTGTTTGCAAAATGGGGGGGGGTCTTTCCTTTGACATTTGGAGACATAGCAACAGATTACTCTCCTCAAAATCCTCCAGAAAATGGATTTACTTAAGTGATCTATGATCACTCAACTCAACAAAGAAAAAATCTTTAGTGCCACAAGCCTCAAAATACGTATGTACACAACTATACATTTCAGTAGCACTATTAAAACCAGTGGCCCTACCTCAATATAAAAGTTAAGGATGAAGAGACGTTTGCAGTGCAGAGGGTGAGAATTCGTAAGGGTGTTCCTACAGTTTCTGATTGTGGGTGTATATGGGGGAAATGTGTTTTACTTAAATGCATGCTGAGAATGAAAATGCAGCCAAAACATTTCTATATGCTTTTGGAAATGTTTTTCATAATTTCTAATTATTTTCAAATGAAACAAATGCTAAGGACTAAATTAAATGACAACAGAGTAGTGTAAACACTACCTTCTGGTGATCCTTCACAAGAAAAGCCTATTATGTGAGAGACTATTTATCCCTGTACGAGGTAGGTAGTGGAAACAATCTAACACTTTATTATAAATGTGTCTGTTTGCAAATATTTGCTTTCCCAGGCTGACAAGCTAAAATACTGATGTTCTAAGAAGACAATTGGTGCCTCATATCAGGCTTAGTTTTAGAAATTAAGCTGTACAAGCTTTCAGTCACTGTCGATTTTTTTAGTGCTACATATGCAATCTACTTTTTCACCATTATGTGTATATGTGCCAAACAACAGTCTCAACTTGGAGAATTTTTACTTGATTTAACTTACTGCTAATTAACACCAACTTTTGATCACCAAGTTAGGTATGGGGGAAAAAACCCACAATCAACCAAGCACTTAAGTAAACACCCTTCCTCCCCCTTCCCTAGGTTCAGCTTAACTCAAACATCTCCTCACCACTTCCTAGTCTAAGCTTGCCTTGTTTTCAAGGTTACTAAACCCATCCCAATTCCACAGGGAGGTGAGAAGCAGCATAGGATGTCAAGGTCATGCGCACAATGGTTTCTCTCAAATGCTCTTTGCTTCTTCCTGGTTTCCTCTCCCACACTTTGCTTCTTGTCCCTTTTCTTTGCTCCTTCAGGTTTTCCTGCAGCTCTGTTTCTTAGCGGCCGCGCCGCAGCATGGGTCACTCATGGGCCGAGTCCTTCAAAGCTGTTCCTGCCCAGCGTGGTGCCTCCTTCCAAAAGCGTGTCTCCAGACGGGAGGATTCCACCCCCTCAGCTACCTGTTTCTTTCTTAAATACGTTTTTGCAGTGGTACCAACACAACAGATAACATTGCGGTTGCTTTTTTGCCACCAGTAAACTTGACCTAAAATAAATTAATTAAACTCATCTTTAGGAGAGCACGAGAAAAGTTTTTCTCTACTTTATAGTTCCTAAGATCACAATAGTAATTTGCATCCGTACTTCTGCAACATTTACATACAGCAGCAGGAGAAATCCTGTGTGCCGTTGTCTCTCTGATGCATTGCCCCTGTTGCTACTACCAGGAACGATGAGAGACTGGTGGAATGACTGTGTCCAAGTTTCTTGTGATGCTTTGCACTGAAGAACCGCAAAAAAAGATCTTAACATATTGTTGTGGGATTTACTGAAATAAGTGCAAAATAGATTTCTACAAGCAAAACCAGAGTGGTGACAGAAAGACACTTTTCAGAGCCATAGGGAACCCAAAGTCCATATGGCTTAGCAAGAAGATTGAGAGAATGGAATATGATCCCACACTAGTTTCCACTCAGTAGGGTTACTGCCAATTTAGAACAGAATCTAAGTCCAAATTTACAGAAAAAAAAATTTTTCAGACATTCAAAACTATTCATTTGTTGCAAGTTGTTGCTTTGAAAAGACACTGTGTACCTAGACATTTCCAGGAGGTGGTGGGGGGGGGGGATCAATAAAAATGCATATTGAGTGCTGATATGTGCATTTTGTAATCAAAAATGTGCATATGTAATCACAAATCAGTGAAGACACTTGTGGGCTTTATGGCTTTGTTTTCTTGCATTAATCTCAGGGTTCCGGCTGAACAGTGACCCACACTCTATGTGCTATTCAAATCCATTCATAATCAGCAGTTCTCAGGGTTTAAAAATGGAATCGGGGAAGAGGGGACCTGTTTGGAATTCATGCACACATGTTTTCCTTTATGTTTGTCAAGAGATTTTGAAATGGCTTTTGCTAACCGAAATAACAGCTCGAAATGTACTTGACATTTCACTTATATTTCAGTATTTGTAACCTTGGTGCAAATGTTTCATCTCTTAGATTATCTTGTATACTGGGATGCAGTTCATGAAAAATTTATCTTCCGTGTTGCATCCAATATTTGGAGATTATACCACCTGGAATCTATTTATTCAAACACACCTGGTGCTGTCTCTCTTTTTAGCCTGTAATACAAGTTAGCCTTGCCACTACCATGAATCATAATATCTGGGCTGTAGAGAAGCCTGTTTACTTCTTTTCCAATATGTTACATACCACATATTGTGAAAAATGACTGAAAATTCATGGATACCATGAACTCCCAGTGCCATTCTACCGGAGTTTCTCTACCAATTTGAACAAGATTTTTGGTTTTTATATTTTTTATGTTTGTTTCATAAATGCCAGCAATGGTGAAAAGGACTAGGCACTTTCAGTATCAGAAGCCAAACTTTTGTTACCACTGAGCATCTTTATTGTTTTGCTTTCTCTTTAGTCTCACTGTTCTCCAAACACTTCCTCATCAGTGCACTTCCAGAAGAAACCACAAGCCCTGAAATAAGAGGGTTTTTTCCTACAATTACATGACAGAAGGTACTTAAAACCCTGTGCACCTTAATGCAAATCTTACTTTGGCAGCTTATATAAATTCCCTCTGCTAGGACCCGAACATCAAAAGAAATTTTAAATGGGCTCATAGTAGATTCTTCACATGAATGAAATCATTGTTTGAAAGCCAAATACCACAACAATTGCAAACCACATAGAACTGAATATAATGTACATCATTAGAAGCAACAGTAATCCATTTATCATCTGGTGATTCATCTTTGCCCTTCATTTCATTACAATGGAAAACAATCTGTGATCCTTTTCCTTTCCAGTACTCTGGCATGGTGAAGTCCACGCTACAATATTTTATCAGTCCACTTTTGCCTAGCTGATTGTTTTTCAGATCATTGAGTAAAGAAGTAAGTTTTATTTCAAAATTGCCAAATATTCAATATAAAGTAAGAGTCCAAGGAATGAAAATACCCTCTCACTGCTACTGCCCCAAAATAAATCTTTTACATGCTATTTTTTGAATCATTGTCTCTGTAATTTGTTTCTAGTTGTTATGCTGTCTTCTGCTATTGGTTTGTCTGGAAAAGAAATTTAAAATCCTGGCAATTCTGTCCTCTGTTTGTTCATGAAGAATTAGCAAAATGTAATAGGTTCATATTGATCATCCATCTTGCAGCAAGTACAGGATTTTTTGGCCTAGAATATTCCCTTAATGGTTTGGGTGGGGTTTTTTGTGGGTTTTTTCCTTCTCCCTGCTGAATACCTAAGGGGGGTTTTCCAAAAGCAGTTTGTGAGAATATTTCAAGGTTAGTTATTTGGGGCTAGCCTTCCTAAAATACCTCTGTTCTCATTTATCCTCTATTTTTATATCTTTTAGTAAACAAAAAAAATTGTTAGTGGTAATCAAGATCCTGGCAGAACACACACTACCTACACAGAAATCCAACACCGACCTACAATATCATCGAACTCCCAATGTAAAGTCTTAGTAGTAACCCACAACATTTTAACATCCATTTTCTCACTGTGTCACCACATCTGACTGTCACACAATTCAAGCATGTTGAAAGTTATCGTAACTTAACACCCACAATTTCATGGTTACTGCTCCCATCAGACTTCACAAGTCTGACTACTTCTTCCTTATTCAGCACTAACAGGTCTACTAGAGTGTCCTCCCTGGTCCAAGAGTTGTCCTTGATGCTCACCAGAGACCTGGACTGTAATGGCGTCTTTCCAGACAAGTTCCTCGGTTTCAGCTGGGATAGAGTTAATTTTCTCCCTAGTAGCTGGTATAGTGCTGTGTTTTGGGTTTAGTATGAGAATAGTGTTGATAACCACTGATGGTTTAGTTGTTGCTAAGTAGTGCTTACTTAGTCAAGGACTTTCCAGCTTCCCATGCTCTGCCAAGTGCACAAGAAGCTGGGAGGGAGCACAGCCAGGACAGCTGACCCAACTGGCCAACGGGGTATCCCATACCATATGACATCATGCTCAGTATATAAACTAGGGGGAGTTGGCTGGGGAGCAGCGATTGCTGCTTAGGGACTGTCTGGGCATCGGTCGGCAGATGGTGAGCAATTGCATTGTGCATCGCTCGTTTTGTATATTCTATCATCATTATTATTATCATTATTATTATCATTATTTTCCCTTCCTTTCCTTTCCCTTCCAGTTCTATTAAACTGTCTTTATCTCGATCCACAAATTTTACTTTTTTTTTTCCGATTCCATCCCACTGGGGGGGGGGGGGGGAGTGAGCGAGCGGCTGTGTGGTGTTTGGCTGCCTGCTGGGTTAAACCACAACACCACAGTAAGGATCGGTGCTTGTGATCACGACACTTTCTCCAAAAAGTTCTCCAAAAAGAAGCTTCATCTACTTGTTGATCAGATTGTCTATAGAAGATGCCTACCAAAATGTCACACGTGCCGATCTGGTCCTCACTCTTAAGTTCCCAAATGGCTCATCATCTATTCTGAAACACAGCTCCAGGGCTCCTCTTTGGACCAAGCACACCTCCTCTTCCTTACCTTCCTGACCCTTTCTAACGAGCGTGTATGCATCCAAAGCAGCACACTAATTATGTAACCTATTCTATCACCACTTTGTGATTCCAATGAGATCATAGCTCTGCAACTGCGCATTGACTTCTCATTTCTCCTGTGAGATTCCCATGCTGCGGGCATTCATGCACAGCATAAATGAAGCTTAATAAAGGGAAATGCAAAGTCTGTGCATTTAGGATGAAATAACCTGGGCAACAGGACAGGCTAGACACTGTCTATCTGGATAGAAAGAAAGACAACAGTGGTATGTCCTTGCGGTAAAGATGACTGGGCTATGTACAGTACTAGTGCTTGCAGTCAGCAAGTTAACAGAAGTGATTATTTCCCTCCATTCAGTATTTTTGAGACCACATCTTCAATACTGTGTTTTATTTTGAGATTCCTAATATAAGAAAGATATTGCCATACCAGAAGGGGTCACCGTTCCGGTAAATCCAGCAAAGGGTCACCAAGAACACTGGGGGCTGGAGCACCCGATGTACTAGAAGATGCTGAGAGAACTGGATTTGTTCAATCCTAAAAAAAAAGAAAGCTAATGTGGGATCTTATTGCCATCATCAACTACTTAGTGTGAGGGTAGAGAAGGCAGGTCCAGAATTATCTTGGAGGTACACAGTGCCAGGGTGAGAGGCAACAGGCGCAAGCTGCTACAAAGGAAATTCAAATTAGATATAAGGAGACAAACATTTCACAATGACAGTGATCAAACACTGGAACAGGTGCTCAGAGAGGCTGAGGAATTTCCATCCTTGGAGATGTTCAGAATTTAACCGAACAAGACTCAAGAGCAGCTTCATCTAACTAAGCTGGTCCTGCTTCAAGTGAGCAGCCAGACAAGACGACCTCCAGCGGCCCCTTCCAACCGAAATTATTCTTGGATGCTACTGTATGATATCACTACTGAAGTCACTAAAACATGTCAGATAGACTTCATTTTTTCTGCTTTGTAGTTTCATGAAAAGGGCTGAATTTCCTTCCCACAATACAGTGAAAAAGACCCCTGAAATTCCAAATTTCCTGAAGTTCTTATGCAATGTCATACAATGCCGCATTAATTCCTCATCTGCCTAAACCTTAAAAAAGAAACAAAACTAGGAGCCAAAACCCCCCAAAATCCCAGTGAATATATTTCCTTGCTATTCAAACACCTACTGTGTATTTCTAAAAAAAGTGGCAAGATAATTCTCAGTGTACCACTTCTTCCTCAGGATTTCTGTTTCCTGTAAAGAGCTAAAAAGAAATAATAATGCTAATGAAAATGCCAACATATATTTTAAGTTTTTTCTCTTTTTTTTAGAGGGTAAAAGGGTTGAGATATTTACCTATCTGGCAAGCACTCACAAATATTTTACATCCTGACAGACCTCAAAGCACTTCACAACTCTATAATAATAGAATCATTCCATTTACTGCTGAACTGCAGCCAAGTCTGAGACAGAACACAGCAGTGGTTTAACAGCACAGATGAACACTGTCAGCCCTTTAGAATAGTAGGTAGATGTAAATATCTTATCCATTTAAAAACCGTAGGGCGCTTTGAGACAGACAGAGTAGAATTAGCCAAACTTCTAAATAGCAATGAAACCAGAAATAATATCCCTGTTCTTTGGAGGTATATTCCCTTTTTTTTTTTTTTTTTTTTAATGTAGAATCAGTAGGAAACGTTACTAGGGATACATAAAAGCAGGTATATCCTTATTCCAAATGAGTACTGGATTTGATCTGAGTTTAGACAAAATTAATTCCATCTACTAGGTTCCCCTTTGAAGGCCTTCAGTTAAATCTTGATCCATATCGGACAAACCTACTGAATTTGTTCTGATCCCAGCTCAGAAATATTTTACTTTTCCACAGAGCTTCTTAATGTCCCTCAGTGAAATTTAAGTGACGTATACTGTTGGTATTTAAACATACAGGGCTCAATCTGTTGCTTAAATATAAACGCCTAATGCTATTTGACATACCCCAGGATTATGTGAGACATTGTCAGGAGCCCGGCAGATACAACAGGATCTATGGGAGACTCATGCCCCTCTAGAAAGGCAGCTGCAGGCTAGACGTAGGCAACTAAATCAAGCTTCCGCTGCAAACTCTTAAAAAGCAGTAAGCTGGTGCTACATACACCACCTCTTTCCTACAATTTCTCCCCATCTTATCTAGTGATACAAATAAATAGAAATTATTATGAAAGTGCCAACATAAAAATTTCTTTTGTTTTTAGAGACTGGAAGGACTTCCTACAAGCGTATCTGTTAAATGTTACAGATTTCACTGGCAAAGTTCTGCTTAAAAAATGTGTCCTTGACAAATTAAGTCATCAGAATCTTAGTTGGCATTATAATTAGCCAGACATAGTTTTATAATTAGAGGAATAGATTAATATTGTACCGATATTTGTCAAGTGACAGATGTTACAAGCATTAGCTGGTAAACTAATCTGGTAAGTATCATCGTTCAAAATTGAGAGCAACCAGACTGAAGATGTATTTGACTGTAGCCACAAGGACTCATATTTCAATTTCATCATTCTGCAAAGACAGTTGAAGATGGATTATAACTAATACAAGAAACGCAATTAATATTCTCCTATTTTGTGACAGTTTAAGAGGTTTAAGAGTTAAATGCTGCTAATCTGAAGAAAATAAATCTGGAGAAGTACTAGCAGTCCATTGTTCAGCCATGCAGTCTACGTCCTTAGGTTAAATATGGTGCGAAAAATGAAAGAGAAAGTAGTTTAGGTTTAATTTAGTTTGCTACAGAAGAATATTCTTTTTTTTTTTCCTGTGTCTTGCTTTTCAATATCTTAGAAGAGCTAGTTTGTCTGAGTCATTCAGCACCTTTTTTCTCCTATTTCTGCCTCTCCATCCCCCTGCCTTTTCCCTAATTTCAGCAGGTATGTCATGAATCTTATCATATTGATCAGAAGGTCAAGGGATCTGCTACCAGCTCCTAGGTAAATATGTACAAGAAAATAGCATTACAGAAAGACCAGATGACACAATAAGTAGTTGTTCCCACAGACTCGCTATACCGTGCATTGTACGTACTCTATCTGTAAAAACTTCTTTTAGTATGTCACACACTTAAGATGCAACTTTTTTTTAATAGCCAGAGTGCGTATGAGATACTCTCATACTTCTTTACTGCGCTAAAGTAATTCCTAAAATTTAAAATTAGAGAGGTGAAAAAATAGATTTAGCAATAATCTGTCTTACCTCTGAAATGGATACATGGATTGGATAAAAGATGATAGAGATATTTAATTCAAAAAGTATGGTAATATATGCACATAGCCATCAATCTTTAAGCAATCAAACTACTTAACCTTAAAACTGTGGGCTTTTTCTTTCATTTATGGAAAAGTCCTAAACCAACTACTTTTCCTCCCATAGGCTGTGTTAATTCACTGTAGTTGTAACGAAACTTTAAAAAAGTCTATCTCTTTAAAAGTTATATATGTATTTAATAAAAATATTGCCCACTATTTTTCTAGTCAGGGATGGAGATATCTTTGATGCAGTTCAATCTGAGCAAGCTACCTAAGATTTTGTGCTTGATTTTTGACTTACTCTTAGACGGACATACAAACAAACAAAAATTATGCATATTTTTAAAGGAATGAATGTGTTTGGTCATTTTACACTAGGGTATTAGCAGCCAGACATGATATTAATTCCCTGTGTAAACTCTTATCACGTACCTCAGCAACACAGCACCTCAAGAGCACCTCAACTGCCCTATTTGAAAATGAAAAGAATAATAATGTTTAGCTACCTTATTATCTTTAGATAATATTTTAAATGCAAAGTGTTGCAAATCGATCACAGAGGCAATGCAGCAACTATGTACTGCTGAGTGCATTACCTATTCTGTTGTTCAATACATTCTATCCTTGATTCTAGCAAAAACACGTACAACCAAGTAACCTGAGCACCTGGGCTGCTTTTTGTGGAAGGCTGTGTTTGGGGAGCAAGGCACCACCAACTCAGAAACTCAGAGCAGTGATTTTCCCTTTGAGAAATGAACGTTGTATCATGTCCTTTAATACCGAACACAGAAATTCAGGCTAACTTTGATGTGGTGCAGAGAATAAAACAACAGCTAAGCAAGCAAACCAAAACAACAACCTATCATCAAAGACACGTTTCCTGGTTTGGGGGAAATTTTTAATTAGGAGAGGTCTCAGTGACATCTCGGTGCTGGAGCAGGACACTGGCAGAGTGAACAACACAGAGCACTGTAAAATGTCCCCAGTACCCTGAAAAGTTTTCCAGTGAAGGAGTTTTCCACCTCTCCATCCCAGAGAGATGACTCACCCGTCCATTGGCACCCCGGGGTGCCGCGTGC
Source organism: Calonectris borealis (assembly GCF_964195595.1). Classification (NCBI taxonomy): domain Eukaryota; kingdom Metazoa; phylum Chordata; class Aves; order Procellariiformes; family Procellariidae; genus Calonectris; species Calonectris borealis. Next base: position 48,785,888 of record NC_134316.1, on the reverse strand, counting down.
GCCGCTCCGTGGGGGCACAAAGCCTCTCCATCCCCCTAGGAACTGCATCTGTGCTTGTGCTTTTATCTTCTGCACAAACACAGAGACACACGCAGGAACTGTTCCACTATTCTGACCCAATTCTAGAAGGGCTTTCCTTGCGGATTAAACAGTTTCTAATTAAAACTTAGTGTTGCTTTTGTAATTGCTTATTGCAGTTTGTCTTCGGGTTAACACGAATTTCACTGAAAATATTTTTCCTTTAGAAACTTATTCTTTTTCCCTAGAAATATTGTAAGGCCTATTAAATTATTTGCTCTTACAGGCTATTTATGCTGTACTGTTGTTCTTTTTTATAAAGGCATTGAATGTTGCAATTTTATTATTATTAATCTGCAAGGCCTTTCCCCCGCTCTCTACAGAATTAATGCAGGAAAGAAAGCACTACTCCATGTATAAACTGTTTTCAAGGTCTAAAAGTGCATTCCAGGATTAGAACAATAAACTTGATTTTTTCACTTTTTTTTTTTTTTAATTTGAACATCTTAAAGCCATAGTGACTTAATAAATTATGCCAGAATTTATATAAAGAATTTAAGACCAAACACAGCTCTTTTAGCAAAGGCTAAAAAAAAGCTGGCTAAAACACCTTCTAGCATAGTTGTTCTTTCTACACTGGGCCATGACTGGCTTTGTAATCATTAATCTTGTTAACTTGGTGAGGAATCAAATTAACTAAAAAATTAATTGAAATGCAGCAGCCAGCCACTATGAGTTACATTATAACAGCATTTTACCAGTGATCTTTTGGTATCTGTAAATAACTGGCCACAATTACAATGCCAGAAACTGTGATTTTCCTGTTTGAACTCAGATAACGTCAGCTACAAATTCAAATACCAAATGCAAGTCAACAGATATATAAATATTGTATACAAACAAGAGACAAGTGTTTTTAATTTGAATCAGTTTCAAAATTCTGAATGGTTGTGCATAGCACAAATTTGCTAGGGGCAAGAACGTGTGTATGCGTGTATGTTGTTTAAACCAATAAATAAAGTCCACAACAAAGCCAGATTCAGTGAAAGCCCCAAAGTGAAACTGAGTTCAAATGCAACCCTCAAAAAGAACAGTGCAAATTGTCTAGCACGGTACAATAGCACGGTACAATAGTATTAGAAGGATGCAACCAACACACTGAAGAGCTCTAGGCTATCAATCAACTATTTACCTCTTGGTTTCCTCATTTATATGGAAAAAGCTACTGTAACCATCTGGTGATTGCAGTGCTGCTTAAACAGAAAAACCAGAGGGATGAAGAATACTTCCTCTTAAAACGCCTATAAACTCTGCAGTAAATTGGTTGTGGAGATGGAGCTTCTTCAGTTTATAAACAAGGTTTCAATGGGTCAGGCTCGAGGTGCGCTGACAGTTTCAAAAACCTCGCGTTGCATTTCTATACCCTGTACTTGATCTGCAGACAGAGGAAGGATTATAGTCTTCAGGGTTGTTGAGTGATAGCTTTCACCAGCACAAAAGTCATCAGAAAGGAAAGGACAATTACAGAACTACTGAACCTGGTGAAGGAGAGAAAACTGTAAAGCATACACATCTGTGGCTGTGGCTGAATGAAGCATCACTCGTTCGTGTCGTGAGCGCTAACATAGGCCACCTCCGTTCTCTGCACCAAGCAGCCAGTTCTGCACGCTCTAGCATTTAAAGAACCTAAACAGCGGCGTTTCTTCTTTTTCAATCTCAGAGAAACTACTATGGAAAGACCTTTAATATATGACATCTGGTAGGTCTATCTTTGCTTCTAAATTAGCTAAAATCAGTAAAAATTTCAATTCTCGGATACTGCTGAATCCAAGCACCTTTTCAACAGATTTCAGATTAGCTGAAGTATGGCAATCATGAGCAAGGAAGAACATGAAATCCTGACCATATAGAATCCTGCTCTCCTACAAAGCCTCCAATATTCCAAGGGAAATACCAAGGAAAATAGCCATAATACACAGTGTTGGCACTTAAAAATGTCCTTTTCCTTTTTGAAAATTCCAACAATTCAATAGCCCTCAAAAGCATTATCAATTGTCATGGTTTAACCCCAGCCAGCAACTAAACCCCACGCAGCCACTCGCTCTCCCCCCTCCTTCAGTAGGATGGGGGAGAGAATCGGGAGGGCATAAGTAGGAAAACTCGCAGGTTGAGATAAAAACAGTTTAATAATGGAAATAAAACAAAGTAGGACAGTAATAATAACGAGAACAACAACAATAACAGAATATACAAAGCAGGCGATGCACAATGCAACTGCTCACCTCTCGCCAACTGATGCCCTGCGTGTCCTGAACCGCAACAGCCCCGCCTTTTCCCGGACCACGTCTCCTAATTATATACTAAGCATGACGTCACACGGTATGGAATACCCCATTGGCCAACTGGGTCAGCCGCCCCGGCTGTGTTTCCCCTGCCCAGCTTCCCCTGCACCTGGCAGAGCATGGGAAGCCGAAAATTCCCAAGTGCAAGCGCCACTTGGCAACAACCAAAGCATCAATGGGCCATCAACGCTCCTCTCATACCAAACCCAAAACACAGCAACCCCCAGTTACTGGGAAGAAACTTAACTCTGTCCCAGCTGGAACCAGGACATCAATGAAGAACAAAATTAGCTGTAAAAGTTCACCCCATCCAAGGCCTTTTCAAGTGCATTCTGAAGTGAATTATTAACAGATGAAATTTGAATTTCAACATTTGTGAAGTAATTCAGCCCTGTGTAACAACGGGTTCTCTGAGGATTCCTTCAGTTTTGCTTATTAACCTCTGCAAATAGAGGTAAAGAAAAAAATTTCTAGCACGTTTTTCCCTTTAATATACCTACTTCAGTGGTGACCATATGGTTACAATCCTATCCTTTTAATCACTTTTTACTCTCCAGTGTTTGTATGTGTTATTGAAGAGCTGCCATACATCACCCCAGAGGAATAGCTATGCTTCAGTTTTGGATAATGGACTTGCTGTAGCATAATAATTTTTTACAGTTATTTACCTTATCAGCAAAGTCCTTAAAGACTGACCCCTTCTGAAATACAAGACATTTACACGGTATCAGCTTGTTACATCCATTTCTACTATTAATCTTTTTAGTTTAATAATTTTATTTAATGTGATTTGGACATCGAGAATAAAAGAAAGGTAATAAAATGTAGTGCTCCCAGGATGCTTCCTATATGGAATAGAGATCCACTGTTCCACAGGCTTCACCACATTCTCTTTTCAAACCATGCCCTGTTGGCTGAACCCACAGAGGGCTGTAAGACCATTTATATTTGCCTACAGTCTATCTACCAAGAACATCTCCCGAACTTTTAAAATCATCAACAGATATAGTTTTAAGTTGGTCCCAACTGTTCCGATACTTTCCATGAGAGCACTCAGCAGAACAGCTGGTTTTACTCATGTTTGTAGCCTTCCTTTTGCAGTTGTCCTAGATAAGACCAGCTGACTGAAGGGAAAAATGAAGCAAAATCCTCTTTTTCTCAGAAAAGTAGACAGACAGACAGAGGCAGAGGACAAGATTTTGCATATTGAGATGTCAGAGGTTAGAGGAAGAGAGGCAAGTAGACAACAGAAATATACCTGAGAAAGCAGAGGTCAGTGGGTCCAGCTTCTTGCTGCCGAGCAACCACAGTCATAATTATCAGAAGCTGTCAAGCATTGTGTTAAGAATTATTAGATTTCTCCCTTTTTCCAGAAAGTTAGCTCTTTGCTAGCTAGAATATAGAATTCCTTTTAAAAATATTCCACCTAAACATATTCATGCTTAATTTCTCCATTTATTTATCTGCCAGCACTATGCTTTAATAGTTTTCTTCCTGCTCTGGCACTTTTGTCTTCATGCATTTAGAGAAAATCAGCATTTTTCTATGTTAAATATGTCATCCTCTTCCAGATCTCTCTTGTAATGGAAGTCACTATTCCTCTGAGTATCGTAGATGCTATTGTTTACTCTAATTTGAAATCATCACATGAATATGGAACAGATAGAAGAGACCTTACAGTATAAACGTACTACTGAATTTGTATTTTCCTACCTCCACTGGAAATTCCTCCTTCACTGCCCAGAATATTTTAAGATTCAATTTGCCTTTGGTGATCCTGTAATCAGGCTCAATGAAGTGAGAATTTTCAAAATTGCTGCCCTATTTATACGTGCTGATATTAGCCAAGAAAAAAGGAGTAACAAAGAAAAGCAAGAAAAAAAAAATGCATTAACTCTCCATCAAACATTAAGTAAACAAATCAGACTTTAAGAAAACAGTAGAATTTCTAAACATTTACACCCTTATGAATAATACATGGCCATAAATAAGTATATAACCTTAATGCTGATTTCTTGACAAGGATGGCTGGACTTTGCTGTATATCAAGCAATGTATTCCTACTTCAGATTGTAATGTTATCTTTGCCTACCTCAACAATATGTGACTAATGATGTAATAAATGAAAAAGAAATATTGGATAACAATTACCTGGTATAGCTAATATTGAAAAGATGACTCTCTAAGAATGGTGGAAAAGAATCCCTAAACCAGGATTCTTTTAAATTGCCCTATAAAAATTGTACAGTGCTATGAAGTAAAAGTTTTTTTCAGCAAAGATATGAAAGTCGGTCAGCTACTGTAACCTACAGCCAGTTGCAAGAGAAAAAGTGTGTGATTCAGGAGTTAGCAATAGGAATCACTAGGCTGCTGCTCTTTGGGTCTATTTTGGCTAAAGGAAAGCATTTTTATGGGTTTTTAGCTGTTTCTGTGAAATGCATTTCAGGGTAGTAAGCACTTCCCTAATGGACAGATATCTAAGTAAGACGACCACCAAAGCAGCATATCACAAATAGCACAAAGTTCATCTTGTGGTCTGTGTAGGCAAAAAAAGCAAAAAAACTCGAAATACATTTATGTAAAATTTCCTCTAATTACAAAACCTCAACCACAGTTAAGCGCCTCTGACACAAAATGGTTGGGAAAGCATGAAGCCATGCTACGCGTGTCTCCAGGGCTCCTAATACCACACCTTTAAAACAAACAAAAAAAAACCTTTAAAGGACAAAAGCAGATCTATTCTCACGTGAATAATGCAACCGTGATGAAAGCAAAGAATACTTATCAGAAGAATTCCTTTCTCAAATTTATTAATAGTGTAGGTTTTTTTGATCCCTCTACTTCATAATTTCGTTGTTTTGTTAACAGCATTAAGTCAAGTTTTATACAGAACCCTGTGACTAGCATCAAGAGATGAAACTGAAAACAGATTTAAATCCTACCTGAGAAGCATTTAGATAGAACCTGCCAAGAGCCTGATGTCTATCTGGTCTTTACAGACACATTGCCGCGACAGAGCAGTCACTTCCCTCTACTCCGCTTGGGAGGCGGCAAGAAACAAGGTGTAGGAAGCCACTGGGAAGCTGCCAGATCTCTGCCCTTAGATCAGCAATTTTCCTCTGAATCAACATAAGGTTTTTAATACGTTCCAGTTTTGCTTGGAAAAGGGAACACGGCATGAGTATTTCTCTGATCAGGTCTTTCAAGTGAAAGACGAAGTGGGGTGATCAAAGAAGGGTGCTGGTGACCTGAAATTGAAAGTTAGGGGGAATGCACTTTGACCTAAAACGACACAAAAATAACTGCCTTTTAGTGCGCTCCCGTTAAAACCAATGGAGCTGAACTGTCAGTGGCTCCATATCGCCACCTGATCCACCCACATGGTCTTCCAACTGTAGTATTTGTTTTCAGAGGCACAAAAAAATATGTGAAACCTAACACTTCAGACATGACAAACCTTAAATGCTGAACACAGCAACGGCTGCAAAAAGTTTTTGGGGATTTAGTAAACTGTTTTATTCCATGTAGGAAACATCATTAATGATTAGTTCAACTCTGAAAAGGGAAAAAGTCATTTGCTACATAAAGCAAGTCCTGTATCTCTACAAGTGTTATTGCTTATTTCTATTTTTCCAAAACATAAACATACTTAAAAAGAAATCAAAACTATTATTTGCATGGAATTTTCTCAGGATTTCTCATTTGATTAAATCATGTCATCTTATCTTCTCCTTAGGTTCACCATAATTAAGGTGGTTTTTAATTTTCCTTGCCAATATCCCAAGTAAAAAAATGGAGCATCTAGTGAAACATCATATCTGTGTCTTCTGCACAATAAATGCTAGATAAAGGCTGGATGGGCGAGTAATCTATCTACTATTCTGAAAATTAGCCTCAAGAATAAATTTCCTGAGAAACTGGATGATTCAAAGACGGTAGCCCTCCATTATATGAAGCTGTTGACATGTAATTTTTTAGTATATTTTCTTATGAATGTTACAGTTTCTACAAAATATACTCTCTTCCCTCTTTTCTGTTTGAAGATTATTATTTAAGTGATGGCAAATCACTGCCCTATTTATAAAACAAATGCATTGGGTACCCCTAAGTCTCTTGATCTTGGTTGCATTGAAGATTTCTCTATTACTTTTAATAATTTAAACACAAAGATCTGTTCTTTTTACAGATGTGTTTTTTTCCAGCTGTTACACTGAGATAATGATTCAAGAAATAGACACTTCTTCAGGCTACTTGGGGCGAACAGCTCTCCAAAAGAGGTGTAATTTGCCAACAAATCAAGTTTCTGTTCTCTTACACCAAGCTCTCACTTTCTGGAAGTGTTGATTCTGCCTAGTCATTAGATATCGGAAAATCACTAGTCCATTTTAAAAACAATATTTGTTGTGGTATATTCTGAAAGGCTTTATTATTCAGTTCCATTTTTAAAAAGCCCAGGACAGCAGTTCCACTGTATTTCATCTTTTCTGGGGATATTAGTTTGATGGCATCAAAACAGTTTTCACCATCAGGACTTAAGTCTTATTTTCTTCATTCTTAACTCTTAGAATTACTACAATTAATATGAATAGAAACTAAAAGGTGCCCCTCCCCCCAAATAATTACTAAGTAGTTTTGCATTATCTGATTTTAATTAGTATTCTGACTTTGTTTTCTATTCCATTTCGTTTTCCTCACTCTTTTTAGCATTTATTCACAGTTGGTCACAACCAGATGGGACAAATATTTGCTGACAGTTTCAAAAGCAGTTAGTGTTAACCTACCTTCAGCTGCAAAAGAAGATGCATATAAATGTCACATGCTTCTTCAGACAAAAACTCTGCAGAAGGCAGTTTCCATTTTTGAGGATGGTTGTGGACCTAACCCTCCAATAACACCAATGGGTATCTCTTTAATTATATTTGAAGAAGATGCAACTGAGTAGCAGCAATTTAATCTAAAGAGTCATCATGGGACTTTTTCCTTTAAAAATTCAGCACTACTATCTTTTCATTGACACTACAGAAAACTATTTCTAATAGTCTTCTGAGAATAGTACTGGTCTTCCTATGGCATTTTAATCAGTATTCAATGTTTTGGACCCTGCTCCTTTTAGACTTCATTCTCAATTGCGTCATACAGCAAACTCTTTACAACAAAACAAACAACACACAACAGCTTTGAATACTTTGTAGTTTATGCAAATTGGAACTTCAAGGTTTTCCAAGACTAACTAAACATCCAGAGCTATACTGGGCAGTATGTGAATTAACTAAGCCAACTATAAATACCAGCCAAAAAAAAAAAAAAAGAGACAAAAATCTTCAACAGCTTTGAAAATTCTTAAAGAGATTCAAGACCTCTTTGACAGTTTGTCTCCAGATTGAAGACTTTTATTTTCAGTAAATCTGCGTGTGTATTGCTTCGTAGTCTTATTTTTCAGTTCTTTATATTAAAAATAAGGGGGGAAATAATTTATTTTTCATATGCAGAGAAATTAAAACCACAAAAAAAAATGTTCTTTACTGATATGAACTTACTTAGCAGAGAATGAACAGGGTAGTTCAATAGAATAACATGAGACTGGAAGGGATCTCCTGTACCATATGGTCCTGTTCCATCCTACCACAGTAAGCACATTGTGTAATCCCTTACCAAAACTGCACGGCAAGAGGTAAATATTTACGTGTCTTTCCAGTTTGGATTGTCACGTCAGTCTTTTTGAAAAGCCAGTCCCTACGGTCTGACAGAAATGTTCTTCGCTTTGACAGCCTAAACTTATTTAAAGCCAATGTATACTCATTTGTAATTGTGCCAGCATGGTTGCTTAGCTCTCATCTAGTTAATTACCTCCCATTATGGCTTAGTCCCCCTTGGTCTTTGCTAGGAAAAAAAAAAAGCCAAGTTCTGTTAGATTCCTACCACAAATAAGCTTTCCTTTCCTCTATTTACTGTCGTGACTTAACTCCAGGAATTTGACAACTATAGTTAGTTTTTATTGCTCATGGCAGGCACAACTGTACAATATTCTATATATGATCTCACCAATGTCCCATAAAAGTCTTCCTTATACTAGATGATTCACACTGAGACAGATCTTTCTCTGTCACAACTGACTAAAAGCTTTAGCAAAAAGTATTATTTTCTGTGACCTTAGTGCAGGGCGTGCATTTGACACTAATGAATTCCACCCCATTTCTGTCTCTCCAGTTTGTAAAATCACTGGATTATTTCTGTATACTAAATCAGTCTTTCACTGAATAGATGGACATATTTTTTTCTAATTTTGTGTCATCGTCACATCATTAGCACACTGACTAGCATTTTTTATGACAAAGCTATTAATAATGTTAAATATAATTACACTCAAAGACCAATTTTGAGGAATCCAAATCATAACTTGCCTCCAGAGCTATGTTTCCATTTAACAAATTCCAGTCCTTGCCCTCCTTAAATTCGTTCTGTTCAATATAAGGTGAAGCACAGAATTGCTATTCAGCCTGAGGGATTATACACTATGCCCACCTCTTTAAAAAATGTGCTTGCAAAACACCAAAATGAACGACAGAACTGCATAATTCTGATTTAGTGACTTTTGGAGAACACATTTGTTGATTCTCAGACCTTGGCCTTACCATTTTTAGTAACATTTTTTTTCACCCGCCTCTATATGTGAAGTTAAAGTCTTGTATAAGAACGCTATACTATAATTCCCATTCATACTTAGCTTTCTAATAACTTTCTACATATGTAAGACAGCCAACAATTAACTTTACTGACAACTGCTGTTTTGAGATTACCTTCTCTTCAGTAACGTTCTGTTAGGCCTATATTTATACACTCATCCCGTATATTGAAGTAAGCTATACAAATGTACAAATCTCTCTAAACTTCTGTCCTCTCTTTCCTTTTCATTTTAAAGCTCTTATAAGACATGCAGACCTCAATCCTAAAGGACTTGTACCTAAGTCATATAACAAAGATATTTCAAAGAATACACAATTAATCATAGTACTATATAATTTCTCATTTTCCCTTTACTTAGTCTCCTCCTCCAGTAAAAAGAAATATCAGCAGAACAAGCAATTATTAAAACTGCAAATCATCATCAGATTGTATATCACTGATATGTTCCTTTCACCTGATGTTTGATAAATTAAGGAGTGCTAACTCCAGAAGGACGCCTATTCTGAGAAATAACATTCAGGAGAATGATCTGGAACTACCTTTCCAGCTTCGACGGAGAGAAATGTACTCCACGATATACTCCTGCCTGTCAGAAGCAAACCTATATCTCACTGAGATCTTGAAAATGAGGTGTACTGCTTTTCCTTTTGCAACTCATTTCCAGTTGTGTAATCAAGTACCTTCACGGCACTAAGAGTGGTCTCAGTACGGTCCCACGGGCACAGAGAAGTTTCTTTCCCTCGAGGAGCAGCAAATCCACACTGGAGCAGTATGCAGACACATTTCCAGACTGCTTGCCATCCAAAGCCTGTTTTGGGGCTCTCGAGGGTTACCAGTATTTCCTCCCTGACCTTGAAACTACTGTCACTCCTGATTGAGAGGTGGTGATGGTAAATTTTGGGTGACAGAGGAACACCCTCCCCAGCAGTCATAGACCAGTGCCTCAGATCATTTGGAGAGTGATGATGACTCTGGAGATACCAATATAGTATAACTATGTAGTTATAGTATATATAGTATAACCATGAGTTATAGCCTCATCTTTTTCCTGCTGCTGTCCAACTTTGCCTTCGCCAGTTACTGACGGATAGTTCCAAAGTAAGATATCTCTCCCAGCTCTGCAAAGCTGTTTAATGAGTGATGAAAGTTGATAATAGAAATAATTGTTACATATACTGCTCCAAAACTGACAGAAGAAACACCTACGAGCATTATAATCCTATACTGTTTTGCAGAAAATAAAAAGATGTATAAGAGCTTACAGGTTGTTCGACTGTGCACAACTATCATCTTCCTTTTAGCATAATAATGGTTGTGTATCCCTATAATTAAAGATAATTATAGACCATAAAATTTGTACAGCGATTAACCAAAAACAAGATGATGCTCTGTGCTGCCAAGACAAAGACACCCATCACTGAAGTTTCTCCCTCTCCTATTTAGAATTTTCCCTCATTCTATTTCTGCTGCCTTCAGCATTACAGTATTTCTATAGCTCCAAAATACTAAAAAATCCAAGATTTTGAAAGTGCCATGTGAAATCTGAGCTGATCCATTATTTTATTCTTAAAATTACAGTGAAATGAGAATATTTTACAATTATACTCTAACCAAAGAAGCACATTTATCCCTAGTTCCTAGGATGTGTTTATGTCCTGAAATAATAAACGCTATAATCCTTACAGATCTGCTCTTAACTGACGCCATTGTATATACTCTCATTATTAACTTCACATGTCTAATCCCTTTCTGAATACCTGACTTCTGTAATTTCTCTGATTATATAGATTATTCAGGTTAGCTATGCACAAAATATAATGGTATTTCCTTCTTAATGCTATTTTCTCCATTCAGTTTAACATCCGTTACTAACACTGCACATTTACTCCTTTTGATACATGAGCTTTTGGAGAGGGATATTTCAGACACCTTCCTTTGAGGAAAAAAACAGACATCCTATCAAGGTTTTCCATATAGTGACAAGGACACTTCCAAATCGGCTTACTATTTAATAAGGAAGAACTCAGAACTCTAAATATCTGTGGAAAGGAATTAAATTAAGTAACAGATACTTTACATCTGCAAAGAGATAAAATATATAGCCCAAGGGACCAAAAGAAATGCACGGGAGAGATTTCAGAAAGCAACAAAAGACGCAAGCACACTTAAATTGTATTGCCACGCTAATTCCATGTATATTTGCTGAATGAAACACAATGAAATCTGTAGTTCAATTTTTTTTTTAAATAACTCTAAAATGTGGATTTCGTGTACCTTAACTTGAAAAATAATAATGGAATATCATGAAGTGAGGCTTATATCTTCTGTTTGTATTGGAGGTTAAAAACCACCTAGAATAAGTATTCATGTAATCAAACAATAAACAATACTTCCACCATATAACATAACCAGAAATATGCAACTGTCCTCGCGGGTTTTAATTTGGAAACATATTTGTTTTGTTTTGGCAGGAAGCATTAGGAATTTCTCATTTTCTCTAGAGCTGTTTGGCCTAAATTCAAAGGATTTTTTGGATGCACTGTCATCATGGAAGTGCTTTATTTATATTTTAATTTCCAGCCCCTCTGTGGAGAATGCTACTGGACATTTCATTTCATTCATTCCACTTTCACTCGAAAAGTGCACACTGCCTGTTTTTCTCTCTCTGACTGGAAAAGAAAAAGGACGCTATTGAGTGATTTATCTATTTTGTTTAAAGGTTTGTTGAACAACTTTCAACTAATGGGTCAGTCAGTATTTTCTGTTCCTAGTATTTGTGGGTTTCTACTCACGTATACGTGACTGGCTCCATAGGTCTCGTTGCACTGCACTCTCATTGAAACAGTAAGAGCAGAAAGAATTCTGGTTTCAGTTCAGGAATTATTCATTAACATCCCGTGATTACTTTGTTAAAACAGACTTGTTTCTCCCTTCTTTCTAATTTTCACAACAGTACTTATTTGAAGGGGTCAGAAATACCAGTGAAACAAATTAGCAAGCTGCACTTGCAAGAATGAATACTTTTGGTGCCGTGTTTGCCCGTTTTGAGTACTGCAAAAAATCAGTGGATTAAGTTACTCAAAACATTTTTAATGGAATAACTCTTTCATTTTGTCTGAAGAAAGGAAGAGAAAATGGTAAGTTTACGCTAAAATGGAACAAGTTTGTCATTTTCGTTCTTTTTTCAAGATGAAGGATGAAAAGGGTCATTCATTTCACATTGCCATCTCTTGAACTTCTCAAAAATAAAAACAAATGCGGCTGCAGTCCAAGAAGCATAAGCGGTCATCCAAGAAACTGACAGTCTCTTTTGGGAATGAAAAATGATTGTCAGCATGAGAGACAGTGGGTGAAGAGATAAATCCCTTGCTGTTCTTCGTTTGCCTGTCATTATTTACTTCTAAGGTCTGACTAGTTTGGGGAGATGTCAGGGGAGCAGCTGTCAGACTGAAGGCAACAGGATTGGGAAAGCAATCTAAATTCCTATTTGAATCATGACTGATCATAACCTGTATCACGCAATCAGATAAGTATAACAGGGAAACAACGCAAAAAAAGAAGTAGTTGTGCACCCTCAGTTAAAATATTAGCAATAGCATAAACTAAGAGTCTAATTGATAGTTGGTCAGAAATGCTCTGCTAAAATGAAGTCTCACTGGAAAATAATGATTTGTTGAATCTCAGATCTCGTAAACTGTATAACAAAATATAAGAAAAACTTATTCATATTCCTAACGGGTTTGTAGTGGGGCCAAAGAGGAGTGAAGCTGGAGAAGTACTTGAAACATACATATCAAGTCTTCGAGGCTCCCTACCATTCTTCATCTCAAAGTATCTGATAAATAAAGTATCAGTAATTATAATCTTCATTTTTAAAGCTGAAGGAAGCGAGGAATGATGAGGATAATAAATATCACAAAACCACTAATGAAATCCACCGGCGAGTTGAGAATGTATTATGCTTTTCTACTTCACAGTCTTAGAGTGGACCATGCCTTTTATTCAGAAATTGTTTGTGCCTAAGCTGATCAGTTAACAATGTATCTCCCCCTTCAGAGTGGAGCTGAATTCAGTCTATCAACTTATTTGATTTCTGCCGTCTAAAGCTGATCAAGTGCTCTCGCATGTTCTTTGGCTCAGGCCTCTGTTATCTGAGATTTTAAACTGATGGCTAATTGAAATAATGCACAGACCAAGAATTTTGTACTCCTAAAATAAATTTGGCATATCAGAAATTTGTAATTTCCATATCCACAAAATATACGCAGGCTTTTTAAAAGATAAAATCTTTGAAGCCATGATATAACTGCTGAACGTTGTCTTGGTTTTCAGCACAATAATCTTGAAGAGTTTGTATTTGACAACTTTTTGGACCACTGAAGAAATTTAAGTAAAGAAGAAATATTCATTTTCAAACATCACAATTTCTTTTTTCATTACATTAGCAAAACATGAACATCTCAAAGATGAAACAAAAAGATTTCTGAAATTAACTGTCAATATCTCATAGCCTTACATAAAAACCTAAATTAAGAAACAAGAAATTATAAAAATGTACATAATTATTTTCTTGTTCCTGTGACTTACCACCTAGCAGTATTCTAATTGCTACTTTTTGCTGCATCTACCCCTCTCTCTCTAGAAAGGACTATATGTCCCTTTCTCTTTTTCTTGTCTCAAAACATTTTATGCAGACTTCATTACCAGAATGTCAGACAATTTTTCACCTTTATGAACACTTGATGTAAAGGTGGTGTAGCTTTTTGATACGCTGCAAAGGTTACTGAGTACGTGCAAAGATAAATAGGCTGATTATTCACATAATTTGTTAACAATCGCTGTCGCATATAGTAAGTATAGCTTGTTATTACCAGAATCATTCTGAGCTTATCAAGGTTTCATGGCAATACGCCTGTAACCACCAGTTTTTTTTGGTTCCTCCAGGAATTATTTTTGAAAGCACAAATATAAATGTTGCACTCCTGCCCTGAACGTTCAACCACCTTCCCTCAATTATTAACAATATGCAGCCTGTAAGACACACTTAAGCAATTTGTTTCTGTTTAATGGGGGGATGTGTGTATATAAATATTGAACAGTTTATCCTAGCAGTAGAAAAGCAGGAGTGTTTTCACTTACTTTCAACAGCAGTTTGTGGTGTAATTTCGAAGGTTCTCTTACAATTGACCTGCAACAGATTAACACTTGCTTGCAAGTACCAAACAAGGAAAAGAAATATTTAATGTTCAAGCCATTTGTCAATGATACAACCAACAAACAGCAACTCTGAACTCTGTTCTAACCATTAAATACTGTCTTCTGTATCAGATCAGTGTTGGTAGCCTAATCAATGTTAAAATAAGTAATGCATCAGGATAAATCACTTGGACTGTATCAGAAAGCCCCCAAAAGACAAATGATCTCAGAAAATGTAACTGAATCTTCCCAGGGATAACAATTTATTAGAAAATGACCTGAATCTTAGGCTATTATTGCTTTCTGTGTGTTTCAGGCTCCAGTTTAAAAAGTAATCATGCCTAGCACTGTAAGCTTTCAGAAAGACAAAGTAATAACAAGTGAGAAATTATTTTAAAATATTACACATATTTCCTTGGGAAAAGCGCAAAGCTTTGCACATACACAGTTTGCCAAGAAGACTAGGAAAAATCCTTTCCCCAAAAAACTGGAAACCACTCAAAAACCAGGCAATGCTAAAACTGTTCTCCTTGGAATTTTTTTTTCCTCATTTTACTTATTTTTGTAATGAAACTACTCTGGTTTGTAAATGGCATCTAGCTTTTACTTTTGTAGTTTTCAGATTATGTTCTCTAATTCTCTGTGATCCTTCAGTGAACCTTATACTGGTATTACCCCTTCCAATTTTATTCTCCTTGACCTGAAAACATCAAGGAAGTTTGCTGGAATGTTTGTATCCAGTTGTTCTGATTTGCTCAGTAGCTACACACAAGACAGCACAGAAGACGACTCCTCAGGAGGGACAAATTGAGTTTTATAGCTTTTTCCCTACAGTAGCAGACAAGCCTTGCATCTGTCCTGTGAAAATCAGGCTCCCGTTCGATAGCCTCTGTCTGAAAAACAAAAGTTCTCCTAAGGGGAGGGCTCTGGAGCCCAGCAAGCCTTACCAGGAGAGAAACACTACTGTCAGCTCTTCCTTCAATTTTTCATTTCAAAAATAACGTTATCCCTCTTGGTAAAAACAAAACACAAGGAAAAACTGCAAAGCACTTGTCATACACTATTTCTTCAGAGCCAGATACTATGTTCTACAAAAATTTTTTGTTACTATTTCTTTTGTTGCTGTATCCTTCAAGCTTTCATTTGGAGTTTTATTTCCCCTAAGATTTATTTCTGTAGGCTTATTTTTTGGTGAAGATCCTCTGCACATATCCAGATCCAAAAATCCAAGAGATGGGACAATCTAATCTATTAGTACATATAATGATCCTACATTCCTGTAGCATTTTAAGGCTGGATTAGTGTGCCGGTTGTCAATATAATGACAGATACCAATTCTTTCCCTTAAATATATTCAATTGTTTCTACCGTCACGTTTATCAAGCTTCCTTGAACCCTTCTGTACCAATGACAGTTAAAGTTCTCCTGGATTGTCAGCCTCTTACAGTTTCAAAATACAATTTTAGACGCTGATTCATTAACTTCGACTTTCTGCATATACTGCTGCTTTTTTTTTTTTTTAAATCTGGGAAAAAAACTCCTTGTCTCAGAGTCCATGAAGTTACCTTGGATGCAGTATATTTAAACAGATATGAAGACTCTAACAAAGGGTTTTCAGCATCTGTTTACATGTTAAGGAATATTACACGTGACTGATGATGCATCTCTCTTCCTATGCTCTCTACAAGCAAATGCTTGGGGTAGCTAATACGGCTACGCTGCCAGCAGAAGTCAAGACATGGGTGGGATGGTATCCTCGACGCAAAATCAGAGGTTCCCATCTGCAGTCCTTCCTGGCCTTAAACCACCGCCTGACTCTGTAACAGAATTGCCTATTGTAAGCTGAACAAGCCACGTTTAACCTCAACAAATGCTGGATATTATGGGGAAACACATATATTCTATCACATGTTCAAAATGAACATGTGAATATTTTTAAATGTTTTTTAATTCTATGTGAAGGAACCACCTCCTGTGCTTCAGCAGTGATCATAGGCATGTGAAAGCATGCACAGGACCAAACACGGCAAAAGATAAATCCTATAATGCCATTGTGGCAGGAAGCATAAAGTCTTCTTTGGATAATATCAAGCAAACTGCTAGTGTTTGATAAATAATTATCACCTGGGAAGTATTACGCAAACCAGGAATATAGACAAAATGTCAGTAAAGATAAGGAGCTAACACTCTGTAAAGCATGTCTTATTTGTTCTGTAAATCTTAAATATTTTTCAGGAATGTGTTTTTCCTAAAGAGAGTAAAAATATCGTGGTTCTGAACATCAATTACTTTGTTCAAACAGAGCAAAAGATTACAAGGCCTTTCCAGTAGTGAAATCACAACATATACTATGAATGAAGAGTAAAGGAGGTGAAGATAAACAGATTTCATTCCGGCTGTGTTGTGTAATACATCTCCATCATCACTGTATCAACTAGAATTTCATCCTTCTGAGTGGTCGACTGCCACTTAATGTTGCTGGATAGACTTTTTCAGTCCATTTTATATATGTGCCTTCTGGCTATATGTATTAGAAAGAGAGACTTTTGCACTTTGTTAACAAAGTTAACATTGAAAAAGTCATGTTCAGAATACCATGAGAGAATTTCTATGAGATGGAGGAGGAGTTAATGACATGGAAATTGAGTCAGTATGGTACCAAAGCTATTTTGTATTGTTCCTTAAAGTGCTTTAGTACTTACAAGGACAATAACATCAGGAAAATAGAAGGCATAACACAAGGATTACAAAAATATCACTCTGGCTCACCCAGAATGACATCCTTCTATATCTGTTCTCCTTTTTGCTGCTGATTCATAACATGCATTGAGGACTAACAAATAAACATTTGCTCTGGCTTGGCAGAAAGGGCACGGAGAGTGCAGGCAGTCGGGGCTTGCTGCTCATATTTCTGATCCCGTTTCAACTTCCCTGGCTGAATGCTTCTAGGGAAGTTTGAAAAGTGGCTCCAAATGGTACAAATACAGTGAATGGGAAACAAAATGCTTCGCTTTTACATTTTCTATTTTTTTACCTAGGGAATATAAATTAAGTAGCATTCACCATTTTTACACCACTATTTTTACCAATAGTTTTACTAGGATATTAGCATTAAAAGACATGAACAGTAATTGGAGCATTAAACACGGGCGTTTATCCAAATTAACAGCTAGTGTTTGAAATAGTAAGACCATCTAAGTACTTTCTAATGGAGATGCAGAGACTATGAAGCTTGTGTAAAATCCAACCTTTTGGTA
The DNA here is from genome assembly GCF_964195595.1 of Calonectris borealis. Classification (NCBI taxonomy): domain Eukaryota; kingdom Metazoa; phylum Chordata; class Aves; order Procellariiformes; family Procellariidae; genus Calonectris; species Calonectris borealis. The sequence goes on along the minus strand of NC_134316.1, from coordinate 48,768,391 downwards.
AGTGATAGCTTCTGTCTTCCAGGACTCTGAAACAGGACTGTTCCCTTAGGAAGAATCACAGGATCCTCAAAAAGATTTCTTCAACATTTATCCAAGGTTAGTTAAAATTGTTGACCTTTTTTTTTTTCAAATCAAATGGCCCAAAACTCACAGAAACACAGTAATTTTTATGAGACATTTTTTAAGATCTAAAATGGAACTGAAGGTGAGAAAAAACAAGACATGGGTCTAAGACTATCTAATACTTACTGGCTAGGATTACACCTGCATTCAGATGTCCAGCTCCCGCAATTCCCATCAGGACGGTGGAACAGACTATTCTGTATCTCTAGCGGTGTCATAATTCTGGTTTTGCTCAGCTCTGTTTTCTTGCTTTTACTTAATTCAGCCCTATATGCACAAAGGGGTGCCCCTACCGACTGCCTCCTAGGATGTAAAAATGCCTTCACTTTGCTTGATAGCATTCACAGCCTACTCTAGTCACAGGTCCTACCATGACTTCGGAGCCACAGCGTGTGAAGTAGATATCAATGAGGAGTTTTACGTGTTCTAAGCTTATGTAGGGCTGGCAACAGAATGGGGTGACTGTTTAATAAAACGCCGGTTTATTAAAACAATTTATAGCACTTAATTCTTTAGTGCTGAACTGAACATCTCGTGAAATTTCAGGTATTTCCTATTTTAACGCACATTTGCCTTTCTCTGTATATTTACACAGCATATTTATGGAGATAAATGCAAGAAGATAAGCTAGAGAAATACATGCTTTATTTCTCAATCATATGCCTTATTCATTAGCCAACTGTTTGTGATTTACCATGTATTTTTAACTACATCACCTAGTAACAAACCTACTTCACCAGGATTTATTTTGATATTCCAAATGAAGTTTTAAGCAGCTGCTGTTTCTCATAATATGCATTTTTACTAGCTCTTATTTTCCTCTCATACTATCCTCATTACACTGGGACTCAATGTAAGGAAAGCATATGGCTTCTTCAGGCAGAAATACGTGGTCATGCCCATAACATGATTAAAAGTATTGTCTTCTCAAGTTACAAGGCATGTTGCCTTAAAAAATAAGAACAAATGTATACTTACATCTGGACGTAGACCACCACAACTGAGAATAAATGAAGAGAGACAGATAGATACTTTTGACTGCAGACAGTATCTATCAAGAGGGATACAAAAGCACAAAATAGAATTGAGCGGAGAACAGGAGTAAGTATGTGTGTGATGGTGAGGATATCGGTAAATTAATATTTCAGAACTCTGAATAGATTTGGAATTCAGTTTAGTGAAGAAAGAAATAAGCTTAGTTTTATTTTCGCCAAACAGCATTATCCACGCTTAATTACTCTTACATTTTAAGTATTTCCATTTACAGAACTGACAGTTCTCTAACAAAACTGGCAATGAGTACTGGAACTGAAGTGATACATCTTCTCTATGACATCGATATTTAGATTATGTAGACAGACATATAGATAAATCACAGCCTGACATCTTATCTTTGAGGGAAGCAGATCTGCTAGAAAAATAACTGTGCACAGCAAATGTCAAACTATACTATCATATGAAGCTCATATATTTATCATAATGTTTATGAGAAAAACATTAGGAATAGTTACTATGGTCACAACATAAATGCAGACAGTAGGTTGGAAATGATTCTCGGGCATAATGCAGTTTCCTAGAGAAGAAAACCACGGCTGAAAATCTTGGTTTCCATTCCTCACACCATAGCTACAACTTTACCATATCAATTCTGCCCCTTTGCTCGACTAACAACAAATGCAGGATATACCTCGTAAGAATCACAAGAGTACCTGGCTTTTGTTTTAATAAAGCCATTTGGAACATTTACCAAGCAGAAGAATTGTAACAGATTGAAGCTTCGACAAACACAAGGACCGGCAGGATCATAGAATCATAAAGGTTGGAAAAGACCTCTAAGATCATCGAGTCCGCCCCTCAATGCCAGTAAAACAGCAGCAACAAAGCGCCAAGACAACAGCAGTTTCGATATCAATCCCAGGGAATTTCAAACACCACTTTTTGGTACCGGTAAAAAGTGCAACTCTCTTATTCCTCCTTGTTGTACAACGTTCAAAGTATTGTAATACTTCCTATCAAAGTTTTCCTTCGAAACGAGATCATTTCACCAGGTATACGGTCTTGGCATACACCTCACCTCCAAAAGAGCTACCCTTTCGGGGAGGCACGCCGTGCCCGGACAGCGGCTACCCGTGCCGAGGACAAGCCGCCAGCTGCCCAACGCCGAAAACGAGGGAACAGCGGCAAGTTCCCTAGCACACCGCTCTGAGCTGCAGCCAAGAAAGCTCCTTGCTGTTTAACAGAAAAAGAGCCCGCAACCAGTATATACAAAAACACAGTATTTTCTTAGTTTTCAGTCACTCATGAGAGCTTTTGATTCTTTGGTCCAAGAGATCACAGGACAATATAGGAAAAAGGGTCCGCAGCTAAATATTCCTTCAAGCTTCTCTGCAAAACCAAGGACATTCCGACTGGGGCAAATGCAAACCTAGAATTATTGTTCTGGTATTGTGAAGGACAGTCATGGAGAGTAAAAGTGGATCGGATGTTTTTATTTTCATCTTCAGAATGTGGTTATAGGGTATCAAAGCTTTAAATATATCAAAAATATATCATATATATATATATAAATATATCAAAGCTTTAAGGACATTATGAAAAAAGCGTGGCATTTGCCAACATTTAGGGTATAACTTAAGAAGCTTCAGCTAATTGATCAGCATCAATCATGCCACATCTACCAGAAACAACGTTTTAAATTTACAACTGGTGATGCACAGGATACATTCTCATTTCTGGTCCAAAGGGATCTTCAAAATCGTGACAAAACAACTTTCGTAGTAACTTCAGTATCAGACAGATCTGCAGTCTGATAACTGAAAGCATACAAATGACCTTTCATTTTGTGCAAATAGGGTTGTATTTAACATAATGATACATTGTATACATAATACATAGTGTACTAGATTGCTGAGGATGACAGGATCTAAAAAATGTAAATATTTTTAATTAGTACTATTAAAGTTAATGTAATTTAAACATGTAAATAAATATTGCTGCATCTTCAGCTGTGTTTAATATACATGTACGTTCATGATAACCAGACTGAACTGAATGTGGTCTTGATGTAATTTAATCAAATTCTTCTTTTTATTCTTTCACTTGCTGCCCTAGATGTGTAGAAGGGGCCCAGATATCTAATAAGATTAGCTATGTTTTGTTGGGAACAAATTAGTGCTTGAAACATTTCAAATGGATTTTTTATAAGCCCAGTACATCAACAGACACATCCAGGTCCTCTGGTAATCTGGCAAGCATGGTTTTTTTGTCAAGAAGCTACAGATGTACCACTGACTAATTTAACAGAATCATACAGAGAACATGCTTAAAATATCAGATTTTTCCATCGTCTGAATGCTTTTCCTATACACATAACTAGACTAGATCACGATGAGGGTACAAGAGCAACAGAGTCTTGCGGCCCTTAGCTTTGCTCTACTAAGTTTAAAAGGATCCATTTTAAATGGTGGATGGGGAAAAACAACCTGAAAAATTTGCAAGTTCCCTCAACAGGCTGCTGAAAAATGTATATTTTAAGTGACCAACATAAAAGCCTGAGAAAATGGAGTATATTTTCTTTCTAAAACAACAATACCAGTAGAATACCTCCAAAAGCTTTACATTGTGCCACTGATAATTGCGTGCTCCCAGACCAGAATTTGCTTGCAAACTGAGAGTATGAGAATTAGTGGACCAAGAGGCAAAGCATCAGGAAGATCTTTGGTGTCACTCTGCAACAAAGTGAAAGATTTGGGGGGGAAAAAAAAAACCACAGAAAAAAATCCTTGATTGAAGCAACACAAAGATGATGTCACACGGCATTACAGGTGCTTAACTGACAGCACACATTTGAAGAGGCAAGACTGGTTCAATTTTAAACCAGCTCTGCGTAACTAGTAGTGCCACTCTCTGGGAATAATGATCATGCCGTAATAAAATGTGATGATTTTTTTTTCACTGTTTATACCCTGAAGCACAAAAGAAAAAGCATCTTTCAACATTCATTCACATACTGTACACGAGATGCCACAATAAATTACGTCATGGGCAAAACTTGGAAAAGTAAGTGTTCTGGTAGATCACAAGGTAAAAGGGGTTTCTTATACTGACTTAAGTGTTATCAAACTGCCGAGCAAAATTTGCTTTCCGCAAAGGGTGAGAATTCCTGTTTAAATTTAAATATCTAAAGTATGTTGCTTAAGTCTGAAATAGTCACTGTAGACTCTCCTTAAAATTAATGGGAAAAAAAATACGCACTTCCATGGGACAATTCATCATACCTGTCTTAAAAACTCATGTAGGAAACACCTTCTAGAGAAGTCAGCTTCTGTCCTCTCACACAGAACAATACTACGTAGTTAAACCTTAGACAATTCCAGATACCTAAATTAACTAAGCTGAATCTAACCCTAAATGCCTTGGAAATTATTAGTCCTGTTGATTCTTTCACATCGTAATAATTACCCCACAACAGCTGTCTCAAGGGCCTAACTGGTAAACCCTCATGCAATGAATCAAGGAAGGGATGAAGGTTTCCTCAATGGGGTGTTTGCAACTAACTACATAAATCTCATGTTCTCTTGAGCGAGTCCTGACCAAGCTCAGAAGCAAACTACTGCAAAAGAAAGTGAAGCTGTTAATTTGGCACCCTCCTTGTAATGCATGTTAATAAGCCAATTGGAGAGAAACATTTGTAGTTTTGGGGAAGCAAAAAGAAGTTAAAAGTGTTTTACGTAACACACCATAAACGTGTGGGAAGAAGCCAGGCTATCTTTGCATGAAATGTAAAAGTTTTTGTTTGAAATCACGAAATACATGAATCAACTTTTATCAGAAAAGGCTACAGGGTCAGCGGACAGCAAAGACCTTGCAGCTCCTGCTGTGGTCTCCTCTGCTGAGGAGCCCAAGGTGAGCGGTTACAGTAGTGAGACAAAGCCAAGCTATTAATAGTGCTGACCAGGTGGAAAAGCTCCCTTTCTTCATACAGCTTCCTTTAGGAATGTTCTTGAAAAAGAAATTGTAGCTTTTCTTGAAAAATGAATGTTTTCTTTCTCAATACTCTACAGAGATCATCACCAGGTAAATGATTACAATCTGTATAATTTCTTTCGTGATGAAAATCAAGAATGTTGCCTTGATTATTTTTCATGAGGAAAAAAAACAAATCTGAGGCCCCTCTTCAATCTCAAAATATGATGCTTTTTTTTTTTTAACATTTTTAAAAACTTCCTAGAATCCACTGACAGCAATAGATTTGACCAGTATTCTATGAACATTTTTATTTCATCATCTTGAGTGACATTTTAGCGGTTGTAGGTTTTGCTGAAGAATTAATTAGAGTTTAGTATTATACAGATACAGTTGATAAAAGCATTAATCAAAGTAGGCCCTGCAGAAGCTGTGAGCAATAGATGAAGTGTCTACACAAAAATATGATGTGTAGATAAACAGTGTCAAAATAAAAAAAAATAATCTCCAAAATAACAGAGAGAAAAGGACATAAAGCAGACATTTATTGAACATAAGGTGACATAATGGTTTGTGATAGGGATGGAATGTGCATGTCCCAAAAAGGACGCAAGTGTAGTCGGATAAGTTTTGATCACGGTATAAAAAGGGCTGTCAGAAACCACGCACGCTTTGTATCGGTCTCAGGAAGCCTGCGTAACATCGTACTAATGCTTTGTCAACACACATCATGCACAAGCATCTTGCCTGTTAGGGCCATACCTTGAGGACACGAAATATGGAGGAGCCATTGCCACCGAACCCAGCCTGCGCTCCTTTAAGAAACAAGAACAGTGCTGAAGTTTCCAGACGGCAAAGTAATGGACCTCTGACTGTAATTCAACCAAATAAGCTAATACAAAAGCAACAGGGTTGTTTTCTCCTTCCTCCCCTCTGAAAGGGTGACATTAAAAGGGGATATTAGGTAGCTAAAAATTGTCACAGCCAGACCAAAAGCAGCAGAAGAAACTAAGAAATGCTACTAAATTAGCAGCAGTTTCTCAACATCATTGACAATAAAGTTAAAGTCTTTTGTTCCTTAAGCTGGCCATAGAGACCAAAAAGATAATCCCAGTAGCCGACCACAAGCCCTCACGTATAAGATCAGTGTCCTTCTGCGGATCACAAAAAGTGGTTACTGGAAAGAAGCTTCATAAAGATACTCAGCTGAGACTCCAATAGTACTAACCTGCACGGAAGTTCTGCTATGCAGAACGCACACAGAAGTGTTTGCCTGCGTACACACACTACGAGTTCCTCAACTTCAGACAGTAATTGAAACTGATGAAACATTGAAGATTTAAAATTACTTAAGACACCACCCCTTTTGTCCCAAAGGAAAAAGTCTACCTTACTACTTCAACCCTACATATTAATAATCAGCCCTTATAATTTAAAATTTTTATTAGGTCTTCAACTTCAATGTTCTTACTGTACCTCCCACAGTCCCCTCACAAATTTGCTTAAATAGGAAGAATAATTTCATTCATAACAATAAACTTAGACCAAAAATAGAAGTACAACATTGTGCACACTTACAAGTATGCATCGATACATTAGCAGCAAGGGAACATATTATTATTATTATTACAAAATGCATGCCTGAAATTGCAAGGATTCAAAAGCATTTTTATTTCAAATCAGTTTTTAAAGAGTATGATTTGTCTAACATGTTATTAGGACCTCTTCAGATGAAAGGAGAAAAATGGATTAATAACAAAGAGCATACTGATTGAAATCTAATTTCTATTATCACAGCTAAATGATATTTCTGCATGCAAGCTGAAGCTGTGTATTTTGTGATACACAGTCCCCTAACATATTGTCACTCATTTCTCTGCTTATTTAGAGCCATTTTCTGTTGAATTGAAAATAACAGTGCCTCAAGTAACAATGCAATATAAAACGCTTCCAGTTAGCAGCCAATTCTCTAACATGAGAAAGAAATAAATTAATCATTCCCGAACAGTGTTTTCAGCTGAAGAATACTATCCACATAAAACCCCTTTAAAAATAATATATACCTGGGTTATTACCAGCACTACTCAGACGATTAATTTTTTTTCCCCCCAAATTACACAGCAATAAAACTCCTCACCCAGAATTGCTATTCCATGAAATAATGATATTTTGTAAAAACACTGAATTCTCTGCATCGGGAAGAAGTCTAGAAAATGAAAGACGTTAAAGACAACAAGGAAACGACAGGAAAATATCAGGAGCTGCCCCAAGTTCATGGACCCTCAGTGCAGTGTCAGCACTCAAAAATCCCATACGCTCATCCAGAGGGTAAATTACCCCAGAAATGAAGCTCCCTGTGCGGGACCGGGCTTCTCAAAGCACTGAGAGCTTGGTATCTCTTCACACTGGGAGAGCCCAGCACCAAGAAAGCACAGCCCGATTTCTACCCTCCAGGCTTTGTGGCAGACGGCTTTCGTTACAGAACTGCGTTTAATTGGCTTCTCACATATTGCAAAAGCACTGGCATAACTAAAAGTTATCAGGTGGGCTGTTGTGATGAAAGACTGAGGACACGTATTTTAGTTTCCGCCCATTTGCGTTTTCTGATGTGAAAAAAAAATTATTGAAAAACGTAGACCAGTTCTCGTCAGTAGCAGCATCACCCTGTTGCTGCCAGAATACCTCTGTGATTGCTGAATGTGCTGAAATCAAACACCCGCCGCACGTGTGTTTGGTTACCTTGTTAAGTGCTATACTGAGGCACGTATAGCTATACTAGTACTGTCTGTAGGGCACCTTTTGCGACCCTTTTACGGAAACAGGGACTAGGAGTCAGTACCTCCCAGAAGCAGGGAGAAGAACTGGGCATCATAAAACGACAAGGGCTGTAATAGCAGGAAATGTAAATGATGGGATGTCATACATGGAAAGCTGAAGCTTCCTGCTCAGCTACAGCCAGTAGCTACGCAGTCATATTAGGCCAACTGCAATCTAACTTTTAGTCTGGACAATAAGATGGCACTAATCCGTTTAATTTTTATTTCAAATTGATCTCTTCTATCACAAAATCTAATGAGCACATCAAGGAAAATAATTCATCTTCACAATGCAGTGATGAAAAATCTATTTTCTTTCCCCAACAATGAAAAATTTGATCTTAAATCACGTGATCATGACACTGAAAGCATTTATGAACAACAAAAAAAATATATATAGACATTGGTAAGGGATGCCTGGTGATTTTATTTTCCCCCCAGTCTAATCCTGTGTGAAGCTACGAACACCTGTGTCAACTTACTAGCTAAAACAAGAATTTTAACACCACACCTCCAATTTTTTGACCAGAGGACCACTTTTGCACCTTCTTGTCGTCAGCCTTTCAGCAGAGAACACAGACACCCTGCAGTTCCCATTGCATAGCTTTTAGATCCCGGTTTGGGAACCCCTGCTCCACTCTACAGTTGGACAGACAGATCCAAACCACTCTTTCCTTCAATTGATAAGTTATTTGCAAAAGGACCATCTTTTATTAAGTAATTTATTATTTAGGGTTGTTAGGAAAGTTCACATGAACAAAGACAAGCTGACTGGCTGTGTGACAAACCTCACACTTAGGGTCTCACTGGTCACGAGGACACATCACCTCGGCCAGCTGGTACCATTCCTACTCTTGGATTGGAGCTTTGCTAACAACAGTGACAGGAATCATGCTGAAAATGCTGAATAATAGCATGCTCAAAATCCTCCTTCTGGGCGAGTGCATGACTATTTGAATGACGGGTATTCAATCCCCAAATAATGGAGCCAATAAAATCGTCCCCACAAATGTGCGCGTGCAGAAAAGACTGAAACAAGATCACGAACAAAGTTGAACCAATTAGCCATTCAAAAGTCAAATGAATACTCAGAGATCCAACACGAATCTCAAGAACTGGGCCTTTATCAGGCAAGAAATGCTTATGGCACTGAAATCAAACATAAACAGAAGAAAATTTAAGACTGTCATCCCACTAGTGATATCAGAAACAATATTGTTACTGAACAGCAACAATGCTCAGTACATATTGCTGTGAGAAAAAATAAATGGCCTTTTTCGCCTTCCTTTGTACTAGTGCATTAAGACTGAGAAGGTCATTAATATTACTTAGTGTCTTCTCAAAAATGAAAATTTTAATCAGAGTTTACATTTCTGTCAGCCATTGTGTAGTCTTGTTTTTACAGTTCCTACTATAAAAGGTCATGATACTGCTCTTTTGGGGGAGGCTAAATAAAGAACTTTATCTAGTGTCCGGTCATTTTGCTGACCAGGTAGGCCCTGTATAATTTTTTTTTAGAGCTTTGCTTATCAGTTACCATTAATCTTGACTTGTGTTGCTATGGATTTTCCTGAGCAAAGGTTATGAATGTGTAGCAGAGTCTGATGGAGATTAATGCGCAGAGTAAAACAAGGGGACAAAAATACCTTCAGAAAGGTATGACCTCAGACATAATCTGTCATAGTATCTTATCTGCTGCTGCGATAAAAATAAATTAAGAAACAACTCTAACCAATGGTTTCTTTGTTAAAATCAAATCAAAATCACTAGCTAAATTGAACATGTAATCAGTGTTACAGTAAATGTATTACACTTACATGTTGTTCAGAACACCCAGTAGAACATCAGCCCGTTTGCTTTCTGCATCAATAAATAATCATGATTTCTCGCAATAAAGAGATTCATTTCTGGAAAGACAAAAAAAACCCAAACAAAACAAAACATGAGGTTAAATGATTGGCAGTTTTTTCAGTAGTCGCGCTGTCGTAATATATGAAAACGTGAAATCTCAGCTGGGAAATTTACAGGAACATGCTACAATTTCATTAAAAAACCTGCATAATTAATTCTTTATTTGTGAGTACGAATATGCTATTAAAATTTTATGAGTCAAGAACATATTTCATATATAGGTAAAAAGTCACTTGAGCTGCAGGGAGTTTCTTTATTATTGCTGGATTATTTTGTTCTGCCAAGAACAAAGTTTTTGCTTTTGAGGAAGCATGCATTCCCAGTTTCAACCAAAAAGACCTTTCACAAGTATTCTAAAAGAAAATGGAATCGCAGCCCCCAAAAAAATTTTTCTTATGAAAAAAAATTCACATTTTCCTTGAATATTAATGGCAGAAGGATTTGAAGGAAATCCTGTAGATTATATCCCAGAGTACCTCCCTTTACCCCTTTTCAATATTTATTAATAAGCATACATGAAGAAAAGAAACAGGTAGGCTGAATAATAGACTCTTAGAGAGAAATCAGTTTAACAGCGGAGTAGACTCCCAAGAAAATGAAGAATCTCTATAGGTAGATATAGTACAATTTATGAGATCCAGTTCATTCCTACTGCTCTGACAAAAGCTTAAGAGAGCTTAACATTTCCTCTAGTAGGAAATGAGACTGATTTTAAAATTTTTTGCCTCTTGCACCTATAAACAAATATCTTCTAGTTAGTGTGGTTAGTAAGTTTTATTTCTTGCTTATCCTAAAATATCAAAACATGGTAAGATTTCCAGTCAGTGTTGTGGAATGTTCCTTGCTGTCAACAGGGAATTTCAAATATTTTTGACAAGTGACTGTATTCTTGCAGATTCTTGAATTATGAATTTAAACCTGGTGACGATAGGCTTGGGTTTTTTACTTACTCTGTGAACCAGTCCTCAGCCATCCTACAGATGGGGATGCTAAACACTGAGGAAAAAAGACTTAGTAATTTTAAACCAGTCAAGACTGAGAGAAAATACCACTGAGGGTGAGCTGCAGTGAGAGAATCTGTTAGGTTGACCAACAAGTCCGCTTAGTATCTAAAGCCTTGTCAAATACATACAAAGAAACAAGTGATGGCACGCAGGTGCTCGTGGAATAAGTGCAGGTAGCATGATACAGCTCTGCAGTTTTGTCAGCCCTTCATGGAACAGTGATTCTGACATACTGCATTTATCTAGCCATAAAGAAATTCAGGCTGGGTGTAAGCACACATGGCCAAGTTTAGTTCGGCTTACAATGTTAGAAATACAGATATAGAAACGCAACACTACAACTTAAATGATTAGAAACATCTCAAAAGGATCACCTTGTTCTGATAATTTTCAGGCACGCATCAGTAATCTGGACTTTTAACAAATCTCACCCTTCAAGTATTTTGGAGTTAAACAAATGAGAACAAATGTTAGAAGCTTAAAAGGGAACGAAATACAGATTTACATCTACAGGCTGATAACAGGGTATGCAAATTATTTGTCATTGATAGTTCAGTCCTGCCAGATACCTGGAGAACCACTCAGAAGGTGCTCAGTGACTCTTATTACTTAGCCAATTAAAAGGGGCTAATTTGTGCTCCGTTCCTTGACCGTTGTGCACTGAGGGCTAGAAATCAGTGTGATGACAAAGCAAAAATTTGGAAGCAAAGGCACGTATTTGAGAAGCAAATTATAAAGCCAATGTGCTGCAGTGGAACTCTCTAACATAACTCAAATGTGAAAAGTAAGTGAGGCTGGCCAGCCCGTGTTGGCAGAGAGCAATCAGAGTGCTTGCCTAAAAGGCGCAGTCTTGATAGAAGTCATCTTCAAACCATGGGAATGAAGACTCTCCTTCCAGAACTGCCCAAGCAAATTGCCTTTTCTTCACTACCTTAGTCCTATAGAAATATGCATTCCTTTAAATGGGTGGAAAAAAGCCAGGTGGTGAGACAGTAGGTAAAACTTCTTACTATATGAGGCAAAAAAAAAGAAAAGAAAAAAAAAGGATAGAAATACTGCTTAATTCTTATGTTTAGGATATTCTCAATAACCCCTTGCCTCGTTTGACGACTTCCAGTTGTTCAAAAGTCACATATAGGTTCACAGGGAGTGGAGAAAAGCATCACATGAAACACAGCAAAATAATCTTTTAATTTCTAAGCTAGATAACTGTAGCCTTTCCTTCACCAAACTATGTCCCCTACAAAAAAAAATTCCAAAGATTCATTCATATGCAGCTCACCTCCCCTGACTGCCACAGACATGACTGCACAGGATCAGGTAAAAGGTAACTTATTCCTGTCTAAGAATGCAGAAGTTTGATGCAGCCTCTCAGCCTTGGATGATATAGCTAAGCTTTGTTTCACAGATGTGCACGTGGCCACATAGCACTGGTTCTGTCATCTAAGAGTAGAGGTGTGGTTAGGGCCTGCAGATGACTACACTGAAATATCTACCTGCTGGTATCATCTTATATTGTGAATATAGAGTATATGGAAGCATATACAGTATATGGAAGCAAAGATCACTAGAACAAAAATATTACAAATTTGAGAGAGAAAAAAACGAAACTATAAAACTTACATACTTCTGCATTAATTCATTTTCCGTTATTCTTGCCTGTATTTATTTTCTTTGTTATTTACTATTAAAATAAGCTTGTAATTCACTTTTTTGGTGAAGATATAAGGTCACCGAATACTTCATCTTCTCTTCAGACATTTGTTATATGCCCACTTACCCCAATAACATCATGCAATATCTTTAATATTTTCTTACATCTAATATTTTTCTAAAGCCTTCCCTTACAAAGTCTTATAACTCTTCTGGTAGTTGTAATTCATATTTTGTCCCAGCCTTTCCAATTTTATCCTTACATAGACATTGCTTCTATACGTAGCTACAACTTCTTTCTGCTCTTAATGGAATTTCTTTTTTGATGTTTAGATTCTTAAGAACTGAGGCTACCATGTTGCTTTTCTACCACACACTATTTTTAGGTTTTTTGCCACAAAGGCAACCAACAGCACTACCATGCAAAGTGAATGAAGTTTTCTAGAAGGCAGAAAGAGCAACTGTGTTGATGCAAGGCCAACCAATTAGCCCACAATAAAACCTGAAATGTCGTCTGGATTTACAGTGTTCAGTGCTAGTCAGTCCCTTTAAATTAACTTAGAGGAGCATGAAGCAATAGTGTAGAGAGGATTAAAACAATGCTTATAATGAGCGAAGTAGGAAGAAGATGTAACAACAGAGCTTTCTCTGCTGAAAAAAAAACCTGAATTGTGCCTAATTCCAGCAGTGCTGGGGAAACAGAAGGGCCAATTAAGGATTCAGCTTCAGATTCAATTTTCATCCTGAAAATGGATTAGCGTACCTGGATGCTACATAACATTATTCTTACATTTAGAATTAATTCTTTACCTTAAAAATATTAGAATGCCAATACAGCAGTGGCATGGACAACTAGTCAATCAAAATCCCTCTGGGAATTCAGAACACAGCAACTGTCTAAGAGCCAACACAACAGCAGTACAAAACAATTCAAGTCAGCATTGGCTTTATTCAAACAGAAATTTCAGAAGTTATACAGCTACACAGAATTAACTGTAAGAGCTCAGGTTTTGGTCAATATTTCTGCTGCTAAAAAGCCAAGCAATAGATAATGTAATTACTATAGGAAAGCTCAGCTTTAGTTTTATGTTTCATCCAGAAGAGAAGGTGACAGCTTCAAACTCTTTTTCTCAGGCACCGGTTCAATACAGAGTCATTAGGGAAGAGTAGTGCCTACAATTCACAAGCTTATCTCCTTACGTGTTCTGCTTCTTTGTTTGTTTTACAACCACAGCAGAAGTTAGGGAAGGCTGCTCATAGGAAGTGAATTGAGTAGCACTTTAAGCTTCCAGGTGTGTTATACAGCTTGTGAGAAATGACTCAAATTATTGCAAAAAGTGCTGCGGCTGCAGGGACAGTCACAATGGTAGGTGGTCTTGCTTTGGGGCTTAACGGTTGGGCTGTATCTCACAACTAAATTACAAGGGCTTCGGAATTTTCCTCTTGCAACACTACTGGATAGACTTACTCTTTTTTCCTAGTACAACCTCCCCCTCTCTTTCCTTCCTAGAATAAATGCATTGAAGGATGCCAAGTGCTGCCCAGGCAAGACATTATTTTTAGTTCAATCAACCTATTTTCAAAATTTATCCACATCACGAAAGACTGCAGAATCTTTTCAGAGCCCAGAACAGTGCTGCTGCCTCCCAGTAAGAACCATTTCAAGCTGGCATACTGTCTGTTGAGGGAATACTGCAAATAATGTAGGCATTAGCTAATGTTTTCCCCATTTTAGCCAAATGCTTTACAATTCTCTTTTGAACGTTATTCCGGTATTTCCCATATTTCAAAAGTGCAGGATCAAAGCTCTGGAGAGAAAAAGAATGCAAAAAATAAAATCCTACTTCATTTCTGGCAGTCTGTGTTACTGGGGAAAAAAAAAAAATCACAGAAAAACAGGCCAGGTATTTGTGAATCCTGGTCACTCACAGAACTGTGAGCTATTTTAAATCAATGGACTTCAAGGTGCCCTGACAAGAAACGCTCAAAATTTACAGGTTAATACATGCAAGATTCACTTTATTTTCCATATCTCCCTCATGAACTTTGCCATGTTACTTAATCTTCCAATTTAGTGAGGGGGAAATAAAAGTTTCTGGAGGTTACTGATGGTAAATACGTACACAGCTCAGAAAGAATAAGGTCAGAGCATAAGTTTAAACAGGCTTCCAGCATAAGTTTAAACACGCTTTCAGGTCTGAAATTGCAGCTCTTCATGTAAAGAAACTAAAGCCAGTTTGGCTGCAATATTTGTACGCTCTCAAAAGCAAGTAGAAAGGAGAGCCGCCCTGTATCAGTTAAAACAAAATTGAGAAAACAATACATAAATGTTACATTTCAATTCTGAGACTCTCTCATAATTAAAATGTAAGATGTTACTTAATTTCTCTTTGTTGTGTCTATAAACACATAATCCAATCATTGTGCCCTGGTTTCGGCTGAGATAGAGTTAATTCTCTTTCTAGTAGCTAGTGTGTCTCTGTTTTGGGTTTGGTACGGGAGGGGTGTTGATGGCACATTGATGCTTTAGTTGTTGCTAAGTGGTGCTTACACTGGTCAAGAATTTTTCAGCTTCCCATGCTCTGCGGGTGCAGGAGAAGCTGGTAGGGAGCACAGCCAGGACAGCTGACCTAACTGGCCAATGCGGTATTCCATACCATATGACGTCATTCTCAGTATATAAACTAGGAGGCGTGGTCCAGGAAGGGGGATTCGCAGCTTGGGGACGGGTTGGGCATTGATTGGCGGGTGGTGAGCAGTTGCATCGTGCATTGCCTGCTTTGTATATTCTATTGTTGTTGTTCTCATTGTTATTATTACTGTTCTACTTCCTTTTATTTCAATTATTAAAGTGTTCTTATCTCAACCTACAAGTTTTCCCACTTTTGCCCTCCCGATTCTCTCCCCCATCCGACTGGAGGGTGTGGGGGTGAGCGAGCGGCTACATGGGGTTTAGTTGCTGGCTGAGGTCAAACCACGACACACTGGCGATTTCTTAGAATTTTGTGAATTCTGCAAAGTGCTTCTTTTCCAGCAAGTCTTCAAACATTGATTACCTCCTTAAATATCAAAATACTTGCATGAAGTTACAAACAGTGTTAAAACAGTAGACAACTTAAAAGCAGTCCAGGCAATGCCATGGGAATTCAATGTCATTCATATAAATTTGATGGATGGAGTATTTAAAAAATAAGAAACATGACTGTAGGAACTGAAATAAAGTAACAATGTACTGTCAGTTATAATAAAACCAGGAGACAAATCTGAGGCAGCAAGCTATACGCTGATTTGTTCTTCAGATCTCATAGGGTGACAGTTACTTTGGTTTTGTTAAACCCAAAGTTAAAAACTACAGATTATTTTCAGAAGTTCCTGCCAGTTGCCGAGACAGATGCTTTTCATAATACTATCTAAAAGGCTATAACATTCATGAAATCAATTATCAAATAGTAATTATAGTTCTGTTGTACAATATTTGCAACCTTTTAGCTGAATTATACTCATATCCCTGCACATAAGTGCCAGCACATATGACGATTATATTCAGAACAGAACTTACACATTTGTTTAAGTGAAAATTTATCCTTAAATATAAATGAAATTTTGCTTTTAATCACTTCTTTTAAATTGAATTAAAATCTTAACATTCTGTTCAGACTAGAAATGGTCTTATAAATAGGCATAAGATCTTCCTATATCAGTTATGGGAAAAAAGAGCCAGAGGAAAGGTGCAGTGTTGTACTGAAATATGAATCCTGGGTGGTTTGATATCAACCAAAGCAGAAAGGAGTTACATTTGAGAATAAATACTTTCTGCAAATTGTCATAGTTATTTTTAGAGCTTTATTTATCTTTATTTAAATATTCATTTATTTTTTTTATTTAAATATTTGTATTGTAGAGGTATTGGCCAAATTCTACATTTTTGAGGGTGTTTGATATCAGTATTATCAGGAAAGAAACTAGCCATCACGAATAAATCAAAAAGTAAATATCAGAATATATACTGAAGTAAATTGAAAATCACATGAAAAATATCAAGAATTCAAATGACACCTACCACCTCCTCCAATACACAGTTCAATATTTTCAATTGCATTGATTAGTTATATAACCTTTCAATACAGAAATAAAACCACGGAGATAATTGAAAACCAATCAAAATTTAACAAGTGTTAGCTATGAGCTTGAAAGTATTTGTGGATTATCTACAGATGAACTGTTATGAACATGAAATAAACAAATACTTATTAGAATATTATTATTAAGAAATTATCAACTTGTTAATCAAAAATGAGTTCACATTTGTTGACCTACATATTCAAAAAGAGCTAATTATTCATCTGTAGTTTCACAAAACCACATTGTATTATCAGCACAATCATTACAAAGCACTGCATGAAACCTTGTAGCAGCGTGTAAGCAGAATCTTGACTAATCCAGACTGACAGTCAAACAAATAAAACAATTCAACAAAATGGAATAATATTTATCATTATATTTTTGTGTCATCTTCTTTTAATTTAGACTTTAAACAGGAATCATTTTATTGCTAACTGATTTTTAGTCACAACAGCTGGAGAGCAACCCATACTGGAAACATCTGCAAAAGAGTACGTAAGGAAAGTTTGAAAGATGATCAGAAGAAAGGAAACATAACGCAAGCAAGAGGTTATCCCAAGTACTAAAAGAAGCAGGAGAGAAGGCACAGAGCTGAAAGTGAAAGAATCAAAGGAAGGAAATGACGTGTAGAATTGAACGGATGTTGTGGTTTAACCCCAGGAGGCAGCTAAGCACACACAGCTGCTCGCTTACTTCTCCCCCTACAGTGGGATGGGGGAGAGAATCTCAAGGGTAAAACGGTGAAAACTTAAAGGTTGAGATAAAGATAGTCAAGAAAAAAAGGAGAGGGGAAAAAAAAACAACCAAGAAAAATAGGTGATGAACAAACCCCAACCAAACCCAATTGGTCATCACAACCCAACCAGAGCCCAGCCAGTCCCCAAGCAACAGCAGTCCCTGCAGACTTTCTCCCCCTCCCAGTTTTTATTTGCTGAGCATGACGTCATATGGTATGGAATACCCCATTGACCAGTTGGGGTCAGCTGTCCCAGCTGTGTCCCCTCCGAACTCCTTGTGCACCCCCAGCCTGCTCGCTGGTGCGGTGGGGTGAGGAGCAGAAAAGACCTTGACCCTGTGTAAGCCCTGCTCAGCAATAAAACATCCCTGTGTTATCAACACTGTTTTCAGCACAAATCCGTACAAGCTACTATGAAGAAAATTAATGCTATCCCATCCAAAACCGGTACAATGGACTTCAGAGTGTAAGAACTAAAGACCTAGGCATGGAAACAAAAAGGAAGTTAAGAATTGCAAAAAGCTCTGAAGGTGAGCTGAAGGTGAACTTCTGGTTGTATAAGGCTAGAGGATCAGATCGGATTTGAGACAGAAGATGTGAGGTGAATTCAGTCAAACAATACGGGAAGTGATTTCAGCATATAACCCCTGAGAGACCTACTGGTCATAAAGGGAATTAGCTAGCATTACACTAGCAGAATATCGATTGAGATTACTATTTTTACAAGATGCAGCTAATCTGTGGAGAAGACAACTTGCTGTTTGTTCTGAATTTCTGTCCATTCTTCTTGCACATCAAATAGTCTTTTTGCAATTCAGATTCACTCAGAAGTCCTCCCACCCTTCCCTCCTGTTCCACTACTACGGCATAATGGTCATGCTGGTTTTATCTTTATCTTATCTGAGTCATGAAAAAACATAATCCATTCCCCCATCCTCATTACAAGCTGTTAAAATGGCTTTAGGAATATACATATATTAAAAAAATATGGATTTTTATATAAAACTACATTTTCTCAGGTTCTCTAATTCAAGGGAAATAACTTCCAAAGGTGCAGAGCATAAGAATACATTAACAGCAATTACAAAATGTGTAAGTCCACTCTCCATTCCTAGAAAAATAATGGAGCAATCAGACTGAAGAAAAAAGCCCCACAATTTCAGTGAACAGCAAAGCTAAAACCAATGTGTATACTTATCATAGAACAGATTCTAAAAGATGATCCTGGCTGTTTTTAATGGCATTTTAATATCAGTGGATGGAGAGAAACCAAGGTTCTAATATAGCTGGATTTTAGAAAATCATTATCTAATAAAATCTTAATCTCAAAACAAACCAAAATTAGTTTGGATAGCATTAAAGAATAATAATGAAAGCATAGTTTTCAGTAAAGATTTGCTGTAGATTAGTATAATAGAAACTAGAAATAATCTCTTCCAGACAGATTTTACTGTTAGGGACCAATCCAACGTCACCATCAAATGACGATAAAGAACTTCACATGCTTTTTCCACCTGATTTTAATTTACAGGATGAAATAGCACACACTTTTCTCTCAGTTTCTCTCCTAACAGGAGAAAGAATAAAATGGCCACAGATAAGGATCTTATGTTATCAAATTCAAAGACATTTCAGTGAAGAATCTAGCCTAATAATTATAAAATAATTATCATTATTTGTATGTTCCATTCCTTTGATTTTTTGAGAAGAAAAAAACATTTTCAAGGGAAGGTTTTATTATGAAAAATTAAAGATTATCACATTAAAGATATATTTTCTGGTCAAAACCAGACAGACAAATATTCAACATCCTAATTCATTTAAACATTTTTACCTGGGATCTGGGAAAAAGTAAAGCAGGGTCTTGAACCTGAAACTCCCACATTAGAAATCAGTATCCTGCTAAAGGGCTATTGACTTTTCTGCATTTTTTTCCTTGGCTTTCTTTGATTAAGAATGGGGAAAAAAATGTAAAAACTTTTTTAAAAAAATCCACAATTGCAAAAAACATGATTTGGTAACTGAGACTGACATCAAATGCAAAACTAATGTGACATTCATCACATGAGTTTCATCAACCCACGTACGGTCTCTCAATATCTGAGAAGAAAATCATGTCCAGAACTCGTAACATCTGTCTTTTTTACATTCACAGCTCATTTCTGTATTTACAAACAAATTCTCTGAGGACACAATACAGAGCAAAAACTTCTCTATTTTTCAAACCTGTTGATCTTCAGTTTCAGTGTCATATTTTGACAAGTTTACTACAGTGTATGTGAATAGAAAAATCGAAAGACTTTTGAATCCAAACAAACTGAACAAAGTGAATTTTCAAGAGTGTTAAAATATTGGAAAACACTTGGGAATGGAAATTTGGTGTAGTTGATATACTATGAAAATGCAATATTAGATCATGTTTGAAATCTCATTCTGTTTGGAGCAGGTTGCTCTGGTTTCAGTTAACTTTACAGAAAAAAAAGAAATGTAGGACTTTACTGCAAGATCTAGTTACAGATATACTCATTTTTTCTGCATTTATACTTTTTTAAAAGTTAATAATCACATCAAAGTAATTTAATGACCATCACTTTATGTATTTGTTCTCCATGATTAATATTGACAAATCCTGGCCAACCTTATATTTTCTGTTTAAACAAGCTTATGAAAATATTTATTAACTCTGGTCTCACAACCAGGATTATGAATTATCAAACCAGCTTCTCCAGACATAGAAAACACCTGAGGTTTTACGAATAACGTATGCAACTGAGCAAGGCAAGGGTGGGAGATAGAAAGTTTATGTCATTAGTAAGGAAGAATCTTTCTCCTGGTTCTCACTTCCAAGACAACATCCATCTCAAGTTGAGACCTCGAAGTGTTAGCAATTATACAGACCCAGACAACTATTTCACATCCATCTCTAGGACTTTAGCATTTACTTACACTAAATTTTCCTCCTTCCATCGAGGGAGCTGAGAAAAACTTTCAGACAAAGAAGATAGTTTTAAAATACTTATAATGAGCATATTTAAAAAGGGGAAAATGAGATTTAGATTCCAGGATTATAATGATGATGATTAAGAGGAAGAACAACTCAAATGAAGGACTCAAATAATGCTGCAGCATTAAAGCATTAAAGCAGAAGAACAGAAATGAAAGGAATTATTTGGTTATTGGTTTAAAATTAAAGAAACACTGAAAACAGAACTGTTTATAATTATTAGTGTTGATTAATTTCTTTTGGTGGGTGAAGAGGGGAACCCTGGAAATTAGATCAGTTTGACATACTGACAATAAAAGGAAAAAAGTAAATCAGTGAACCAGAGCTCTGGTCTTCTCACACCTACTGCATTCAATCCAGAATATCTGAAAGATGAGAAAGGCCTTAAGAATACTTTTAGGAACTAATTGTCTCTCCATAACAGATATCAGTTTCTCTACCCTGTTTCTTTCCCTTCTTACTGCCTCAAGGGGACAGACTGGAGAAATACTAATAAAAAGAATGGGAACTGCCAGTAAATTTTGAGGTTGTAGAATTAGTGGCAGTTGTGTTTTCTCTGAAGTCGGGCATTGAACCAGCGCGGTTCTGAATATTGCTTTCTTAACAATGGTTGTTATGAGGAGAGCAGCAAATGTCAGGCCGTGAATCCACTTACAATGCAATAACTGCAGCACAAGTAGTCAAACAGACAAAAGTTCTAAACTCTGTACAGTTTTAAGGTTACAGTATGCCAGTACTCTCAGTGCCCACACTGCAAGGGTATGAATTATCTGTTCTTGGGGACATTTTTACAGTGACTAACCTGTATTCCTGGCAGTCGCAATCCACAAGAGAAAACTGTGATTTCCCAAGATGTGCTCAAACTCCTTGAGTAGAAGTAACCAGTAACAAGACCTTGACCAGGAGTTTCCTGATTCAAAGCTCAGGTACCACGGCACAAAGGCTTTAAACGCCTATGTGACTAACTTCTCATGCACAGCAGAGCTCCAAAGGTGCAGGAACCAATTGGTAAATACAACACGGTCGATCCCAACACTTTCATTTCCTACCTCATCCTTCAAGCTAACCTTTTAAAAGCTTACCCAGAAGACCAACGCTCCACTCTTGTCTATCTTCTGCTCATTACAAAAGTACTATATCCTCCTATATGAAAACCTATATGATTTAGATACTGAGAAGAACCAGAAATATGTGCATGGGTGACTTAGGTGCTGTTTGGACCCAAGGAAGATGGCTGTGCTCTTGCACCAACAGGACGCTGCTGAGCGCCCTGCCTCTACTCCTCTTACAACCTTCGCTGGGGCATAGCTGCAAACCCAGCCAAGACCAAACCATCAGCCCCCGAGTCTCTAGTTTGGGAAGGCTGGTCTTTTGCTGGTTTCTCGCTACTTATGTTTGATTCCAACCTTACTGATATTTACTGCCATCCCATACTCTTGGTCTCCTGTATCCATATTTATATCTATTTGTTGATATAGACAGAATATACGACTCACACATAGCAAACACATTACATAACAACTACCTCAAGTTTCCAGCATTTTTCAATTTCCAATTTCTCATGTTACTCTAAATTTTAGGCCAGAAGACAGTAGTGTAGTCATCTGATCTGACTCATTACATCACAGGGTGCCTCCATGGTCATCACACTTTTACTAAGAATACTTTGTAACAGAATGTATTTCTTTCAAAGGAAAACTCAAAACTTCAGGATCTCATTTATTACTGCAAAGACACAAACCATAACTTTTATACCTACATACTCAGACCTGAAAACAGTGAAGTCTGAAAAAAGGTCTTTCCTAAAGACGTAAAATTTGAAATTTCAGACAAGCACACAGAAAACTGATGAATGCTTACTCAAACTCAAACTAGTAAAGACTGTATATTTAAACATAGGAGTGATTAGGAGAGCAGAACACCCTTTCCTCCTGCAGCCGGGCACATTACTTATTTCAGCAATAGAGAGCATAAAACATCGGGAGGGAAGCACTCTCCGCAACAGCCGGTGGAATATGGCCCCTAGATGTTTTGGAAGGAGATAAGAGCCAAAGAATGTGCCCACACCTTCAATAGAAATGTGTTTATCTTCTCATACTAAGAATTAGAATATAAAGAGAAACTAGACATTTATAGAAATAACTCTTTACAGAGTTATAATAGAAGCTTGCGGCAAGTATCAGAGAGTTTAATCAGAGACCTAAAACCTCATGTTTCAAGACTGGATCTAATCTTTAATTTTTAAGAGCAAGGGAGACAGCCAAGATCTCTGTGAGAGTGCACGGCACTAACAGCATTTCTTACATGTTATTTTCAAGAACCTTTATCTGACCACTTTCGAAGCTCTGATGGATGCTCTACTGAATAAACGACCAGGAAGTATTCTGAAGAATCAGGTTTGTGCATCGTAAGTATGCATTAGTCAAAATAAAATGTTTCTGTGATTTTCTAGATAAATCTTAAAAATAACTGCATCTTTATGTCAGAATACCTTATTTACCAGGTTTTCAAGTTCATTCATCATAATAAACTCCTTCAGCAGAACCAAAACAAAACCACCAAGGAGCACAAACACTCCATTCTCTTTAGCCAACACAACTGAGTACAGAAGCAACAAATGGAGGTGTTTCATTTTGGGAGGGATTATTTATGAAGAAACGAAAGCAGTACAGCATGTGACAAAATGGACGGGCTGTATGGTGCAGTGTGGTTATTACTCCCGCAAATTGACCAAACTTTTCCAGTATTCAGAGACCCCACATACCAGATGACCACACACTGCTGGCCTCAGCAGTGCAGCAACAAGTAATTCATTACAGAAGATTAGAACATATATACGCAAGGTCAACAGACTAATTCAGCCCCTGTGCTACTATTTTTCTGGCCAGGGCTGTCTTTAAGAATGTATTTTCTTGTCTGTTGACCAATGCAGTGATAGGATAAATATAAAAGTTATGAGAAATTTCAGTGTCCTGCAATCTAATACCTGTCACCATTGCTAAGATTTTTCTTGAGTCTGCCTAAATTTATCAATTTTTAATTTATTTCTATCAAAATACATTAACTGTGTTTTTACTGGAAACAAGTAACACTAACCTGTTTGAAGGTCAGGAAAAAGATTCTTTCGGTTTAATTTTATATGCCCTAGTAACAGTTTCTTAGCCAGCTACAGTGCTTGACGGTAACTGACAATTCCCAGAGATTAATTTTCACTTCTGTAGCTCTCTGTGAAACACCTTCTAATGTAAAGATTAATTGGAGCAGAAGTAGCTCTAACTATATCATTTCAGTTCCTGTCATAACTACTTTGTCAGAGAGTTTAGAAGAATCCCCCCAAAATGCATACAATTTAGAATGAACACAGTGTTATGGGAACAGTATATATTATTAAGAAAGTTTCAGAACACGCTATATCTTTAAGGAAATCCATAATAAGGATTTCAAGCAGAAAAAAGATAAGGACTTCTCTGAAAGAGTAAAGGGGAAAAAATCCACAGTATGAGAAGCAGGAGAAGAAGTGTTTCCAGGATGCTGGTAAATTTTGATGCTTTGAAGATGTCTTGAATAACAAAGACACAGTAGTCCTGGCATACAGAGAGCCACAAACGGGATTATCTGGCTGAGGGCCAGAGCTTGCTGTTGGGTCAGCAAAGAAGAGCAGACAACCACTGCTGACAACAAAAACTTAAAACAAAAAACCGAGAAAAACTCGAAGTAATCTGGAATCTGGATTTTGTTCAAAGTCGATGCAAAAGAATCCAACAAAGAGAGCAGTAGCTGCTGAAAGTAGTTCTGTGTGTTATAGACTGAAGAATGACTATGTCACCTCCAGGATGCACATTAAACACTTAATCTGTACTGTCTGAACCCATATTTTTCATTCCACCGCACAGTCCAAACTACAATTCAAGGCAACAAATGTGCATAGGAAAAGTTTCTACTTATTTCCCTATAATTAACATAGATAAATAATTTTTTTTCTTAAAATCTTAAAGGTTAGGTAAGAGTTGCTCATAAAATTACAGAGCAGAAGCAAGAGATTTTTTCCTAATTAAAATGCATGATGGTTTCTGAATAGGGGAGAAAAAGCAGTTCAGGAAAGCAGTAGTGGAAGAGAACAGCACCCTGTATATCCTGTGTCTGTGGAACTCGGTAACACAGTCACTTTTCAGCAAACAGGTAAATTTATCAAAAAATTACAGTTGTGGCACTGAGCTGCTTTCTCGCTCACTTGATATGAGCTGCTCGGCAGCTCCATTCTACATGCTACCTATCTTCTAGATAATTACAACAGTGCAGTTATGGGAAGAAAAAAATATACATTTCTATTTCCTGCATCAGTCATTTTTCTGTGCAGCTTTGAGACAGGCTGAGTTGCTTCACTAACATGAACATACAACATAGCTCCAAGTCAGTACTACCACGGGTATGGAGGAGGGAAGCAAACCCTAGCAGAGGGCATCGCTCAAGCACAGGAGCACCAGCCAATTCCCTTAAATGAGTGTAGACAACTGTTTTAAAAAGCAGAATGATCTCACTAAAATGTGTGGATTCGAGGTTGAGCTTACAATGTCAACCCACCGAAAATCGAAAACAAACAGTATCCAAAAATACAGCATTAGCAATTAAATGCCAGTACCAGAAAATTATGAGTAAATTCTGTTTAAAGGACTGGTTTTTTAACTACTGACACTGTTTAAAGGTGAAATACTGTGGCACATCACAGTGCACAATGATTAAAATACAAGTCTGAGATTTCAAAAAGCTTTATTCTCGACTCTACTATGTATTCACTGTGCACAGTAATTCTCTGTCCTCTAAAGTTAAAGAGCACACAAGAAAGATTTGGTTTTTTAAAGCACCCAAGTGAATTAGGAACTTCAATGTTTTTTTAATACAAAAGATTCTGAAGTCATATAAGCACACTATGAAATTCAACAGAGGAAAAAAGAAAAATAAGTAGAAAATTCTAACAATTCTCAGAAACTTCATTTTGATGCTTACAAAACTCTTTTTCTAGCAAAATTTAACAAAATTGCCTCAATTTTATTTGAATGTCACTTAGTATTCCAATAGGAAATTGCTGTCAAGGGAATCTATGAAGAAAGAGAAAGGTTCAATCTAGGGAAGGAAAAAAAAACCAACAGAAAAAAAACTTCCTTCACAAGTTGCTCAATATTACCCCAGTTTGTCTGACTATAAAGCTCTTTGTAATACATGAGTTACACGCGAGACAGGAATGAAATTAAATACTTCTACTGAAGACTATGTAAAATGATGCACCAGCCTGCTGAACTCAAAATACTTTTTGCTAAGACTATCATCAGATATGCTGGAAGTACTGAAGCAGGTGGCTGGAAGTGATCATCTGTAAGGACCGGTCCATCAAGCTCGGTCCCTGAAATCACAGCAGCTGAAAGCATTTAATCTAAAAGGATGCACCGCTTTACCATTACCCAAACCACAGCATATTCCACAATATATTGTAGCAAACTTGAAACACGTAGTATAAACAGGCAAAAAACTCAACAAGTATGACAAGAGCATAAGAGATCAAATTCATGAAAAAGCAGTACTGTCTGTAATATCAAAATTACTCACGTGGGGGAAAAATAAGTACCCTTCATTAATTTAAGTAAACCTGAAATTAATAAATCATATCTATTTGAGTAAATTGAATTAGAAGATCCAAAAGATTGGACACACCAGAATTATATGCAGCTATCAAACAAGTTAGTCTGAAAGTCAAAGGTGTAAGCTCTTGGCCATTTATCATTAATCTCAATTAAATAATTTTTCTTTTAGAGTTTATGCAAAAATATCCATCCATCATTATACATTTCTCAGTATTCCTCATATAGATAAGCAGTTGGTGGTTAAAACCAAAGAAGAAATCAAGTTATGTCCTGAAGCCACTGTATGTTTACTTGAAGCTAATTTAGGTTTTATGTCCCTATGTTCTTCAATGGGAAACAAAAGGCGAGTAGAAGAAATGACAAAGACCGTTGAGGATATTTTTGTGTCTACCCAATCCAATGTAATAGTACAAATGTTTTATGTGTAATAGTTGACTGATTAAAGTTTACATTTTCCAGAGATGTGAACTTGCCTATAGCATGAAGAACTGGCAACGTAAAAACATTTTTATGAAAAAGGTGAGGAAAAAAAAAAAGCGATGCTCAGAGTGTCATAGTAACTCTAAAAGGACAGAGAGAGAAGACAATGAGGTGACTGATTACAATTCACCAAAGTGATGGAATCTGAGACTTGTGCCTTTAACTTGCAATTGTTCGTCTTCCAACGTGATACAATATATTAATCTATCCAGTTTAAGTAAAGAATAAACGCATTCTGATTCCTTTCAGCACTGTGTTTTGATAGTTTTATTTGTAAGTATTGGCAATATGGTAAAGAAAGTTCATTATTAAAAGATATTAGCAAACATAGTAAGAAAGAGGTAAAAATTCAGCAAAAATGTAGTATTAATCATACCTACTGTAAAGAGACAAGATTTTTTGGGGTTTTCTTATTTAATCTTTTGTGTTTTACCTTGATTTTCTTTCCTATATTACAAATTATTCAAAGACTACATATTAAAACAACATAATTGAACTAGATCATGACATCTAGAGCAAGAAATTGATATGAAATACAAGGCACAGTGAATGGCATCTTACTCAAGTCTTATGTTAGGATTTTAAGTTAACAGAGTGACCCCAACAGAAAACTCGCAAGTGAAAATTGGACTTAGGATGTTTTACTGCCTACTTAAAAGTAAACAAAACCCAAACAAAAGGAACTATAATAGTATGATAATATAGGGTCAATACATAATTTTAAAACTTTTTGCTCTTTAAATTATTAAAGTCTTTAAGTCTTTAAATAACAAAGTCTCTAAATAAAAGTCTTTAAATTATTAAAGAAATTACAACAAAAAGTTTAGGAGCATACAAATATATATATGTATACATAACATAAGCATATCTGCCCTAAAGCTTTGCTAAATTATTTTCTGTATAATAATTCTATGCTGTTACCTCATTAGAGCTCCGAAATCCATATTCCATTCAATGGCGGTGTGAAGCCATATAAAGTTCCCAAAACACCACTGTCCACTTTGACGTCAATAAACACAACTCACATGAAATATAACTGAAACTATGTTTGCAGCAAAGGTGAAAATGCCTCCACCTTTACATTGCAAGGTCACAAACACTAAGACAATTCTGAGAATGAAATTAAAACAAATTTATTATTCATTAAGGATTGTTTAGAAAAACCTAGGGCGAAACAGAGGAAGGAAGGGGGTAGGAGAGGAGAGTGGTCTCCACCGTACCATTGCAACAAGAATCCAGATTTACTGAGTGATTTTACGCCTCTCCTCTTCCTAAACCAAAAACGTCATGTCAGAGGGGAGAGGGGAGTTTGCGCAGAGCTAGCGTGGGCTTCCCCTCCCCTCCACAGATCTGGTTCCGCTCCCACACAGCTGTTTGTCAGCGCGAGCTGCCGCTGCAGCCCCAGTCCCACCGAGCCACACGTTCCGCCGCTGTCCCAGCGGACCACCCCGTCCCTTCGCAAGGGCATCACTTGTGGGGTATCGGCATCCCACAGAATCCCACCGAAGCACGTAATACACAACACTGCACATACGACAGTTACTACGCTGAGGTGCTTGTGTAGAGCGAATAAAGAAAATACCAGTTGGAGACATCTGTCCAAGATTGCCACGAATGAAAAAATGAATGCCATGATTCTAATAACCAATCCAAAATCTTAGCGGAAATACTGATCCTCTTTTCTGAATAAGGGTGCAAACACCTGCTTATGCTTGCAAGACACATCATACACGTCTTCAGAATTTGCCTCCACGCAACAGAATTTATCATGCATTAAGCCAATGCATACAGCAGGAGATTTTTTGGCGGGCCTAAGTGGCAATTTTCTACATAGCTGACAGGTGTGATGCTATACTAGGCAGAACCAAACAATGCAGTTTCTGGTGAGAAACAAGTCTACACAGCTATTATGCTCAAACAACTTTCAGCAATTAGTTCTGAAACTCTTTTTTTTTTTTTTTTTAACTACATGTTACCATAAAATAAATTCTCCCTTTTTATCCCTAGTTGTATGGTTCATTATTTTAATGTTGCACGTCTGGAATTATTGCTGACACAGCCTTCAAGAACGCACACCATGCCCCCGCTATCTGCTCAGAGAAGTTTATACGGGCAGGAAGCTCACAGTTTTCCAGATTTATATGCGAGTATAACAACAGTGAACACTCAGTCACTATTTATCTTCAGATACCTTAAGTGTCCATCCATGGAGATAAGATTTCAGAAGATGGAATTTTAAGATTCTGCTTTATATCTAAAAAAGCAGAAAAAGAAAATTTCTTGGATGCCAGAGTACTCACAGTGCTCAGAGTGCTTCAGCTAGCAAATGTGAGAATCTGAGTCACTTGTAAGGCGTATAAGGCAGATACGGGAGATTTATAAACCATTTTATGAAGATCTAGCTTTCACATGAATACAACACAGGGAAATGTTTCTGATTGAAGACTGGCAGCCCCGATTACTGTGGACAGACATATGGCCCAATGTGGAATTAAAGGACTCTTAAGTTCTTAAGTATTGATACAAGATTCACCAGAATTTAACATTCAAGTACTTGAAGTTTTAAATTTGCTAGAGACTTTTACACATGAGCACAGGACAGTTCCAGCTCAAATGTGCATTAATCTAAGTAGAAAAAAACAACATCTCTTTTGACTTTTTGAATCAGAGATGATTACTGACAAAACCTTTTTTTTTTTCTTTTTTTTTCTTTTTTAATATATTAGCAAGACAGTATAATAAGGGCAGAGTAAAGCTTGATTTCATTTGGGCATCCTAGCTCCAAATCTCTGACTTCATTGGTGGTGATGACTAGTGATAATATCTAAAGCCAAAAGAACACAGCCAGATATCTTGATGCTGGCTAGATATCTGTAAGGCTAGTAAGAACTTTCACGCTTAGGACGCTATATTTTACAAGAGAAGCAAGAGAAAAAAAAAAGACAACAATACATACTGCAGGATTCATTTATGCCTCAAAAATATGAGGAGGCAACATCAAGTCAACTTTTTTCCAAAATGTTGCATATATTGATATTTTTATACATGAAAAAATATGGCAACTATCTTAACATTTGGAGTAATTACAGAGATTAAAAAGTTATTTTTTTTATGAGTATCAAATGGTCTAGTCTTAGATACAGACATATATGCTTTACTAGAAATCTAGCATGATACATTTATATTTGTGTACAGGTATAAAGCATCGTGTTAGTCAGCAAGCAGAATATACATGTCTCGTATGATATCTGTAGTGATTAAATAAAAAAAAATGTTTGTGAATTTGTTGTTGATTGTAGCATAGAAGGCCTTTGATGACTTAGGCACAGATATCTTAGTATATGTATGTATAGGCATTAATTTCACTGTTTTTGCATTTACAGAGATCAGTTTTCCCCCCTTTTTCTTTTTTGAACTACAGTTCTCTTAAATTGCTACTCAAAATGACATTAGAAACATAATCAGTGACCGTAGACAGCTCTACATACGCACATGAAGTTTTAATAGTGTGAAAGTCAAGGGAGAGTGGGAGGGGTAGTCTTGTGATCAAGTTAAATTTCCAAAATGGTCAATACTTGAAATGTCCCTCCCATCAGAAAAGAACAATAATTTCAAGATAACGAAAATAAAAGTGTGGCTTATTTAAAAGCAATGACTGTAGTAATAATAATAATAGTAAAAGTATTAGTCACTTTGACAATTTACATTCTTCAGTAGGAAACTAAATTAGTCCATTTTCTAGTCCTAACACTGTACCAGCATTGACTTTTGTTCAGTTTTGCAAAAACTTCTCCCTCCCCATACTATGCTTTCTGGAACAGAACAAGGACAAAAAATACAGTGGAATACAATGAACAGTAAGGACTTTCATGGTGTTTTTCTGTATAAAACATTGCTAATTAAATTCAGTTTGGAGAAAGTTCCAGTAGAAACTAAAAAGAGTTTTGTGATATCCTTGCATGAACACGCAGATTTCTTGGGGGTGGAGGTCTCAGTTTCATAAGCCAATGCGCTTTTCAGTTCAATGTAGAATATCCCACAGCTAATGCTTCAGATCTAATTTCTTAACGGTATAGGAAGAGAGGACAGAGAGTTGGTGTTTTTCAATGGGATTGGGGGAAGAGTTTTATTGTTGCTATGGTAACAAAGATATCTTTTTTGCTTTCTTTTGTCATACCCTACAGTTGGCTGGCTTTAAGCTTTAGACTGGACAATGAAGCTTCCTCTCCTACACGTCAACAACTTGCCATAAGGAAGAGGAAAAAAAGGGCTGCAATCATATCAAAATAAATTTGCTTGAAACTAAGTGGATTTTAAGCTTTTACAGGGCAAACCACAGTAGCTGACTGGATCACAGTAGAATGTGTTTCTGCAGTCTTGAGTAAATAAAAATTTTGATCCAAATAACCTCTAAAGAAAAATTTCTTTACCCTAAGGAAAAAAAAAAATTGTACCATATGGTAGGATTTCCAGCAGAGAGGAGGGTGAGGTCTTTTCTGTGTTGTCCCTTTTTATATTCCATTCTGAGATCTCCCATGAAATCTGAAGAGAAGAGGCAAACTGCCAAGTCTGTTCTTTCCTCCAGGAAGTCTTATGACTTTAGTGAGAAGCAGCGTGTCCCCAGAGAACAGGGGTCTGAGTCAAAATATCTCCAGATATAGTTAAAAGAGGACTTTTACACAAAAGCAGGATTTGTTATTTTTTAGTTACTGAAAACAACACATTCTTTTCTTTCCCAACACAAAAAAGACAAGAATAAGCTGGAGCAAGGCCAGCAAAGGGCCACCAAGATGGTCAGGGCTGGGGTCACTTGCCCTGTGAGGAGAAACTGAGGGAGCTGGGCTTGTTCAGCCTAGAGAATAAATGATTTCGGGGGTTGGGGAAAGGCAGGGGCAGTTCCTACAGGAGGGTATCTTCACGGTGGTGCAAGGAAGGAAGTCAAGAAACAACAGACATAAGTTGAAACAAGAGAGGTTCTGACTTCTCCACCATGAGAACAATCAAGCATCAGATCAGGTTGCCCACAGAAACTGCAGTCTTGGTGTCCTTGGAGGTCTGCAAGACTCAGCTGGGTAAAGTCATGAGCAACCTAGTCCAACCCCATAGCTGTCCTGGCTTTGAGCAGGAGGCTTGACCTCCACAGGTCCCTTCCAACCTCAACTACCCTAATATTGCTTTATATATCTGGAATTATTTTTATATTACATACCTTATATTAATATGTGTGTATACGTATATAAGTTCTACGAGATCCATCCCCTTAACAGTTTATCTGAAACAATCTGAGAGCTTTCATTGTCCCCTTCTGCGACCTTAAGCTGAGACAAAGGATTCTTTTTGGAGAAAGATTCTTTACCTTTTGGAGAGAGATTCATTATTTATAAGTTTTTATTTTCTTATCTCCTTAGAGAGTGAGTTCTACTCTAAAAATTTGTTCTGTAAAAATGGCATTACCCATGCTTAGTGTGTGTGAGATCACATTCTATTTCAGACTTAAGGAACTGTTAGCTTTCTAAAAATGCAAGAACCACACCTTCAACTGACAGCTTGTCATGGTTCAACCCTGAGCATGATGTCACATGGTATAGAATACCCCATTGGCCAGCTGGGTCCACCACCCCGGCTGTGCTCCCCCCCCCGACAGCTTCCCCTGCACGTGGCAGGGCATGGGAGGCTGAAAAGAGAAAACAAAAGTCCCTGGTGCAAGCACTACCTGGCAACAACCAAAGCATCAGTGGGCCATCAACGCTCCTCTCATACCAAACCCAAAACACAGCAACCCCCCCAACTACTGGGAAGAAAGTTAACTCTGTCCCAGCCGGAACCAGGACACAGCTACAAGTCAACATGATTTCTTTTCTCAAAAAAAATTCTTTTATTTTCATAATAACATAATATACAAGATCCTTTCAAGCCTATCTTATTTCCGAGAAGTCGGAATCTTCCTGCTTTGTATTAGTCCTACTTCAGTTGATTTAAGACATTTTTGGAAACACATTTTTTTTGTATTTACTTTTCTTTGTAGTTAGTGGTAATAATTAGAATATCCTGTGTATTACACAGTAGTCTTCTCTTAATGAGTTCTGCTATATTATCTTCTGAACACTTC
The DNA here is from genome assembly GCF_964195595.1 of Calonectris borealis. NCBI lineage: Eukaryota > Metazoa > Chordata > Aves > Procellariiformes > Procellariidae > Calonectris > Calonectris borealis. Next base: position 48,735,832 of record NC_134316.1, on the reverse strand, counting down.
TTAAACATTGTTTTAAATGAAAATTTAAGCTGTTGGCAAAAGACTGAAATCTTGCTGCTGAAGCACTCTTTCATCTGCATTGCAAATTAGCAGCTAAGAACACATGTCTACTTGGAAATAATGCAGCAGAGGTATGGAAATCTCAGTTTCAGGATGAGGTTATTCTTCCATAAAATCCATGAACCTGAGCTCTAAGCACAGCTTTGTTCCACATTAATATTCTCATTACTTTCACAGACTTACTAAATATTATATGACATTAAAGGAATATATTTCAAGGTCCAAGACTCTTTTCATGTTTGAAACTGTCTCCATTGCGCTTTACAGCTGCAAACTCCTAGCGATAGTTAAGTAAGATTTCCGTGATAAAACGGGCCTATGTATGAAGGAGCTGTTAGAATTCACATGCAGAAAACATGGGACCAAGTGTTATAATAGTCCAGAAACTACACCGGTTACTCCATTGATCATCTCAATTGTTCCTCTTTCAAGACCAAAAAACTGTGACAGCTTATTTGAATCAGATGCTGTGCAAAAAAAAATCTTTTTTTTAAGTAAGAATACATTTTTTGAAATGTGCTTAAAATTGATTATGATAACTGCTTTTGTTAAATATCATTCTGAAAAAATAAAGAATACATTTAGATAAAAATTAGCATCAGGACCCTTTATTATTAAAAAGCAAACAACTTCAGAAAAAACCACCCTAGGGGGAAAATCTTTATTGCCCTACACTTAATGCTAGCTTGCTTAAATCAGTCATTAAACCGCCTAAACAAAGTTAGGCGGTTCTAGCTACTGAAATTACTTTGGTCCTTCTGTTGCAGTTTCTGTTGCATCGGGGTAATCACTCTGGATGACAGCTCTGCCATTGGTAGGGTGGACATGTAATGATGACAAACAACTATTTTTTCCGCTACCATGTAGGATTCACAAAATACAACATAATCATACCTTGTGTTGGCTGTATGTGCCATGCTTCTAAGTGTGATTAAGGCAAACCAGCCTCCTACCTGGATATTGGCTTTTTTCATCTCCTCACAGCAGTAATGGTTGAACAGAGCAGTAAGATATTGCCAGCGCCTCCCCGTCTTATTTTATGTTTTATTTGTTAAAGGAGACTGGAGTTTCAAAATCTGACAAAACAAATCAGTTTGGTGGCTGCAGTTCAGACCTCGTTCGGGTAGCAACAGTGTCAATAAAACCACCCAAATTCAGAAATGTGGTACTTCCCTTAGGAGACTGCATTACAGTAAACAGAAGCAGGTCCCTGCTCTCCCACTGAGGTTTCTTCACTTCACATCTTTATAACACATCAATAAAACTGTATGAGCACCTGCCTGTTGTTATGGGCTATAAATCTCACAGCATTACCAACCACCCCAACTTCATTTTAGCAAAGGTCTGTTACTGATTAAATGTTCCATGTTTCAAAGAGTTGAAGATGTATGGAAACAGCAAGGCTAACAGATCAGGCGCTGAAAAGGATTAGAGAGAGTTCTCAGTGTTCTTGAAAGTGCTACTTTACTCTCAGTTAGGTTACTGATATACTAAAATATATTAATTACCATAACTGGGAGACTGGAATCAGCAGGTCTTACTTTCTCCCACGCAAACTCTTGAGAACTTCGAGTGTACACCACTAGTAAAGAAAGAAGGAACTCTACTGTTCCATGTTATATTGCATGTGTCTTATTTCTCGCCTCAATTTGTTTCATATTTGAATTGTGAGGCCACATTTGCAACTAATCTATGTGCAATCTCCTCCTTATGAACATACTTGAAAATGATTATGAGATCACCTCTTAATCATCACTTTGATAAATTCAGCAGACTGAACTTCTGAAGTCTCTCACTGGTAATGGTTCCCAGATTACAGGCCATTCTTGAAACTCTTCTCTGAATTCGTCTCAAAGTGTTTTACAGTCTCATAAAAGCATACCTAATCTGGACATTAATACATATAACAGTTACACTGATGTTGTACAGAAAAGCACAATCCCCTCTTGGGATAGAGGCCATTTTCAACGCAATAAAATCTCATGAGAAACAAGCACAAGATCACATGAGGTGAAGCAAAATACCTTTAACTATTTAAATATTTCTTGCAAAAATCAAGAATTCAGACATCAAAATGTTTTATATTTCCTGCTTCACCGACTGTTGGAATATACAAAACTCATTTAACCATTCACTCCTTCAACAAATTGTGATTCTCTCTACCAAGGATCATCTAATTCTACTTACATTGTCAATTAACAAAAGTACATGATGTACATGATTTTATTCTCTATTAAGTTATCTTTTTGTTTAAATCTGGCAGACTTTAAAATGCCATGTCAGACGTTTGCTATTAAAATAAGGTTGTGAACAAGTACAATGCTGTTGCCTACCTGTTTTTCATATATTAAATATGAAGAGTGGAAAGAATGTAGAGATAGTCTCTCAAATACTGTTGTTAAGTGGCTTGCATTAAATTCTAGTATTTCCTCAGCAATTACTGCACATAATACATAATAATACACAGAGTTTTATCTTGACCCTATTTCATAGAAGGTATGAGTGTTTCTTTTCTTCAATTACCTTTGCTAGTTGGGGTTTATACTCATCAATGAAGTTCCACTTAAATACTATTCACTAGACCGCTTCCCCGCACCCCCCCCCCTTAAATTTTTTTAATTTCATATGGAATATCAGACACATGTACTGTTAATTAACTCTACCTTCACAGAATGTGCGTTGACGACTTAATTACAATTGGACATTTTTGTTTTTCCCTTTAAAGCCCTTCTCTGATGGGGTCCCTTATGTAAAACTGTATGTAATTAACAAATGTCTCTGCAATACAAATATCCACTGAATTTCAATTCTGACCTAGCTTGACTTGCCATATTAATTGAATTAAAGTGGTTTCCTGGAAGGACGTTGTTTATTGATGAGATGACCTAACCAAATGCTAGCTTGGCAGATATCCATAGTCAATGTGGAGCCATATAGAAATCTGGGGTGGAAAAGCAATCAGATTGAAATTTGCTTTCCAGTTCCTTTTGAAATCAGGCTACTTCAACTCTTAAAACTCCATTTTGAAACATTCGTAATACAACCCACACAAAGCTCTGGGAGATACTCCGCCATTTAGGAGCCTGTAGCTGAAAACTTCCTCTAAAGCTACTGAACTCATCTGGTGAATATAAAAAAAGTCATGCAGATACTGATATTGCCAGGGACTTCTCCAAGAAGATAAAAGGTGCCTATAAAGCAAACAGTAGTGGTGTAAGGGGTGACACAATCAGCTTTTGGGTTTTCAGTCCTCTCAGGAAAAGGTACAGGGCTTAGGTGAAAGCAGATGCATCCTGAAGACAATGTGTGCTTGTGCAGAGGAGGGTCCAGAAAGGGTCTGGCTCCTTTGACCACAGGATGGTTTTTCATGACAACGTAATACAGCCCGGATAGGTTAAAAAATATTTTGCCTACCAAATTAAAAGTCTCCTCATAGAATCATTAAGGTTGGAAAAGACCTCTAAGATCATCTGGTCCAACCATCAACTCAACACCACCATGCCCACTACACCATGTCCCTAAGCGCCTCATCTATGCGTCTTTTAAACACTTCCAGGGGTGGTGACTCCACCACTTCCCTGGGCAGCCTGTTCCAAGGCCTGACCACTCTTTCAGGAAAGAAATTTCTCCTAATGTCCAATCCCCACAACTGAGGGGAGACAGTAACAGAAACCCATAGAGAGACAGAAAAATTATGACGAACCCTAAATATTTAGGAACAACTGGAATATTCACAGCAAGGAACAAAGGAAGGACAATGAGTCTGCACGCCAAGCATCTAAGCCGATTGCATACTAATCCAAGTATTATAAAGGTTCAGACCTCTAGTAGGACCTAGTCGCCTAGTATAGATTACAAAACTAAGAAGATTAGGTGAGCAGAAAGAATTGGGCCTTGTGTTAATTAAGAAATTTAATTAAATAGCTGGCTGTTGGGAGAGGAATACTGTGTGAAACAGACTGCTTAGCAACATATACAGTGTCCTATGACAATTTTCTGATGCTTGACATCTTATTTTATGACAGTATTTCTACATACCACAGGGGTGGAACCAGAGGAGGGCAAACACGGTTTCTACACCTGGGAACAAAAGAAAGCTGAGGAGTTTCAGATTTTTAACTAAATTCCAGTTCTCAGAAAAATACTGAAAAAAAATAAAACAATTAAATGAGTAATAGCTAGTGATTTCTTTCCATGACAAGATAAAAGGTTTTATGGAGGTTTCATATACTACCATTTGAGTTCAGGGTTTTGACACTGCCTCATCTGATATGCTCGTAAACAGGGGAGAAAGCGCAGTCTAGATGAAAATAGATAGCACAGAGGCAAAGCTGCTTAGAGAACAATTCTCAGAAAGTTATTACCAATGCCATTTCATCAAAATGAAACAATACATCTATTGAAGTTCCCTATTGATTCAGGCCTACTCAGTGTTTTCATTAATGACAAGGATGCTGAAAGATAAAACGTGACAGCCAGTTGGAACGACAAGACTAGAACTGAAACTTATCTTGACGATGTGGAACTATGCTTTGAAAAAACAAATTGAACCAAACCAAATTACCCTTAAGCATGGACAATATTCTGAATCTAGGGTCAGTAACCTGCTACACAAATAGAGCATGGAAAAATGGTTTCACGGAAAAGGATTTGGAAGTTTTCATGGTTCAGGAGCTAAACATAATTTTATGCTGTTGTAAAAGCAGTAAATTGTATTTGGGATGTACGTGCTAATACACAGCCCATAAAAGGTAGGAAATTATCCTCTACTGTATTTATCACGGATAAAGACTCACACAGAATATTGCGTCAAATTTCAGGCAATAAAGAGGAGGGTCAGCTGCAGATAGTCCAGAGGAAACAAGAAAAAGTACAAAGAGAATACGACCTGTGAAAAAGGGAGGAGGAGAGAAAACCAGAAAAGAGTAAGAGAAGGTTATGGTAAGTTTCCAAATACCTAAAGAGCTGCTGCAAAGAGGGTAGTGTGAATTGATTTTCCATGCCGAGGGATTACATGACCAATAGTAACAGTTTTAAACTGCATCAAAAGTTAGTCCTAAGGAAAAAAAAAATCTAATCATGTGGAAAATAATACAGTAAAATATAATACGGAAATTGTGATGCCTCTATCCCCGGAATTAGTCCCTTCAGAGGGACTTCGGAATGCCACAGACATGGGCTGACAGAGACCTAATGAAGGTTGACAAGGGTAAATGCAAAGTCCTGCCGCTGGGATGGAGTAACCCCAGCCAACTGCACAGGGGGCTGCATTAGCAAAGTGACAGCCAGCAGATTGAGGAAAGTGGTTATTTCCCTCTACAGCAGTTGTGAGACTCAACTGTTGTCCATGTGTACTTCTTGTATAAGACACAGAGTACAAGACAGACATTGATGTACTCAAGAGAGTCCAATATGATTTAGAGCCTGGAGCACACAACGTACAAGGAGAGGCTGAAAACTGGGGTCGTTCAGTCTTCAGAAGAGAAAGCTCATGGGCCATCTTACCTGAACTGCCTAACAACAGGAAGACATCAAGAATAGGGAGAGCACCAGAGCCTCCTCAGCAGTGCCAGTGACAGATGGAAGGAAACAAACACAAACTGCAACAAGGGTAATCGGCTTAGACGCAAGGGAGAAAAATATTCACCGTGAGGGTTGTCAAATATTGCAGCTGGTTGCCCAGAGAAGTTGCAGTATCTCCATCTTTGGAGATATTAAAAACCTGGGTGAACAAAGCCCTCAACAACCTGATCTAAGCTGGCCATACACTGAGTAGCAGCTGCACTAAATGAGCTCCACAGGTTCCTGCCAGGTTATTCCACGGATTCAAGTCCTCCTGAAAAAGCATTTATCAGGAATGACATAAGCATATCTGATTGTATCCTACGTCACAAGAATGACTACGTTACCTTGAGCAATTCTGTCAGCTCTATAATTCTAGAAATTTCCACCTTGCAGGGGTATTTTGAGGATATATCAGTTGACAACAATCAGCAGACAATTTCACAGGACGACAGAATAGTTGATGTTAGAAGGGACCTCTGAAGATCATCCAAGTCCAATCCCTGTCTCAAAATACAGTCAACTAGAGCAGTTTACTCAGGACCATGTGTATCTGGTCCTTCGTATCTAGAATATCACCAAGGATGTAGATAATACCATGAACAGAAGGCTGCTGGTAACCAGTTTAACTTGCTGTTTTGCAAGTTCAGGTCTCACATGGTAAGTCAAGTTTGCACGGCACGTATTCTTACCAGACCCACAGACTTTTGAAGAAGCCGTACAAAAGTGTCACTGGAACAATGAACTTACCTATAAACCAGGAAAATGCTTGCAACTGCCTCGACTCATTTTTATTTTCTTATTTTCACCATCATCATCATCATCACTTACAATAATAATGCATAGAATTTGCTCAGCACAGCTGGAAAATTTATCTCAATTTTGCCTTACACCACCCTTTTCCCGTGTACTCTGCATGCAGTTATTTGTCATAAACAAATAAATTAGCCTTAACTGTATGAGCACACAGACTGCTTTCAATTAGAGGTGGCACCTTCAGACCCTGTTCACGCAGCAGCAGGAGGACAGGAAAATATTTCTGTTATTGAACTGCCTGGCACTGCCTTGCTTGGGGATATTTATTTTAATAAACACAAGGTCGTTATGCTGGCACGAGGACACCACAGGTTCTCCCTAAGTGTTACTCTCTGATTACACGTTATCCATCTTGCTATTGTATCTCTGGCTGAATTTTGTCAGCCTCAACGAGCAGCTCCTGTTAAAATTAGAAAAAACGTCAAGGGAGGCCAGTCTCACCCAGAGAAGACTGTAATTCTGGACGGTTAGCAGCCAGCCCCACCTGCAGCAGCAGCTCCGGCTGCCTTTGTGCTGCCGCACTACCAAGCACCTCTCGCCTCGCCGTCAGCGGCAAGAACTGCAGCTACGGCTGCATGCTAAGGACAAGGTCGCTGATGTCTTACTCGCTTTTTTTTTTTAATTTTGTGTGCACAACAGAATGTAGCCACGGAGGTATTGGTCATTACGGAGCTTTTTTTAAAAGCTAGAAATGTTAGAATAATATTCTGACTGAATCTGGAACGAACAATTACATACTCTGTTGAACACTTCTCTTTTAGTAGACTAATTATACTGTCAGACCAGCCAATGCCACTCAGTTTTATGGATGTTTTGGTCCGCTGCTGCTGCCACAAAGCAGCAATTTGCCACAGTGCAGAACAACAAAAGCAATATGATGAAAACTCACGCACGGTGCTAAAAAAATCTTGTAGAAAAGATCAGTGTACCTCCAGTGAGAACAGTCTCATTGTTACTTCTTTTCTATGCCAATGAATGGAGAACTAAACGTTCTCAAAAATATCTGAGAGAGATGATACATCCTCTGTCAGTGGTGGAACAACCAAATAGTGGGAATGAAAATTTGGAATGAAAAAGGAAGAAAATAAAAAGATCATGGAGTGGGGAGGGGAAAAAAAAAAAAGAAAACTCTAAAGTCTTCAATTCCATTAACACATCACTTATTAGAGATTGAGCTTTTTCTGAATCTAAATATAGAGACTACACACTATCAATTTTATATACTGGAAAATATAAAGGAAACCTTGTTATCAGCTCAATGGATCGAATTCTCTTGACCTAACAGATACAGGCAGTGACTGCCTTCATCTGTGTATTGTACGCCACAAAGCACAATATTGCTGACTGGTAAATAATAATGTGCAGGGAGAATACTGGGAGGGTGGGGCGAGATGATCTTTTTTTTATCACTCTAACCCAAGGAAAGTTTGGAGAAGGAATTATTTCAAGCTGAAAAAAAAAATAATGCAACATATGTCTCACTTCCTGTTTTACTTTCGTTTACTTATGTAGTGATTTAAAAGATTTAAATAGAAAAGGATGAATTCTTTTTCCATGAATTCCTTTTTTCTTTTTTTTTTAGGATTTCAATTATTAATCAGAGTACTTTTTCTAAAATCAGAATGAAGCTTCTAATGTTCATAGCAAAGATGTATACCTTAGAAACTTGCATCTATGACCTACTGTTGCATTTGGAAAATCATGCATACATATGTGTCTGTCTTCTCAGGCTCAGGGAATGGTAAAAACCTTCTCAATAGTCATGGTAATGTATAAGAATGGAAACACATTTGTGCTTACTTCAAAAATGGACAAAAATTTGGCTGCTGCCAAAAGCGATTAATCTTCCTGCTAACTCTGCCATTTATAACAAAACCTGTAATTCCAGAAACATTTTTAATTATCTTTCACTTTGAGACTGTCAGCCACTATGGTAATACATTATATTTTCTTTGTTAGCAATGATCTCCAGAATATCTGGTCTCTTAAACATTTTCTATCTCTTTAGTTTCCTCAAGATAAGTAACTTGCTCTGTACTTTTGGTGAAGACAGCAACCAAGCTCCCATTTTCAAATCCCATCGTTTTTCCTATACACACTATTCAAAAACTGAGGCCTTCTGTACCTGGAAGTTTTGATGAAAATGGACAATTCAGTCACAGAAAGAATTTCTCAGACCTCCATGCTGAAAAGTTGCTTATACAAACAGGTTTCAGTGCATTTCTTTCAATACTGAGCATGACCATTTAACTAGGCTTGCCAGAATACTTTGCAGTCCCCAAAGCATCACCCAGAGCAAATGTAATCCCGTGTCGTGTTTGCCATCAACTATTACTTCCACTTGGTACGTCTGGTACACTGATTCAGGTCCCTTTCTAACCTTAAAGCACCCTAGGTACAAATTGTCCTCCCCGTAACCCCAACCACACAAATTGCTTCACAGTTTGCCTTTTAAAAATCTTATCTGTGTTGTGAATTTTCCTCTTTCTGTTTCTGATAATATTCATTATTAAACATCTCTTCTGACGCACTCTAACACCACACGTAAAGCACAATTGCCTTCGCTTTCTGTGTCTTTTTGTGCCAATTTTGCACGCGCTCCATCTCCACTACATGTTATTATGCACATCCAGACACACTCAATCCATTACTGTCCTTGCAGTTCCCCACAGGTCATTCAACCGTTTTGTAAAACAGATACTATAAGACATAATAATAATACAAATAAGAATAAAGAGGAGGAAGTGTTGATGTTAAAGCTGAGTTTTTAGATGCAAACATATCTCTTCCTTGGTTTGCTGTAGGTTTTACTACACATTCATCACTACACACATGTTGAACCTATCTGGAAACAGATATTCTTCTTGCAGACATGCTGCTTGGCATCTGGAATTTCCACAAACGTATTTGTCCTTCAGCAAGGAAATGTCCTACTTTGAGTTCTGATTACTCTTTCTGGGGAGGGGAGTAGCGGAGCGGAGAAGGGAAGGAGTGCATTATTAACTCTTCATGAACTGCTGCACTACAAAAAGACAAATCAGAAACTTAAAATAATCAGAATTATAAATTAGAACGAAACGTTAAACAGTTCAATGTCTGTTTCTTATAAACTGTTCAGGCAAACACTGTAGAGTACATTTTTTCAATGCATTAATAATCTAATAAAACGACTTTATATTTGCAAAATAGAGAAAAACGCTTGCTTAATGTTTAGACCACGAGCTTCAACTGTGGGATTCAAATCTGACAATGCCATTGTTGAAGTGCATCTCTCTTTGCACTGAAAATCTCCACCTCAAAAAGGAGTGTAATACCTTCTTTTGTCCGTGCTCCTCCTATTGTATAGTATCACTCAGTCTTAACTAATGTCCATGCTTAGTTACTGATATCATGCCTTTGCTTTGAGCAGATTTGCCCCAGGGATTAATTTAACCAAGTTTGGACAAGACTTTAATATCATCAAGCACAAGGTGTTACACAAAGGGAGGGAGGGGGGCACCTATTGATTAATACAAGTTAGAGATTTAATAAAGAAATCCTCTGAGTAATCACATATTCCTGACTACTGCTGTGCATTTTCATTTAACAGCTCCAAGAATAATTATTATGTAGCTACCTCAGTGTTTTGGAAAACATAACATGCAGTTATTTTGTGATTGCATGTTATTTTTTCATATCAACCTTGTCACTTCAAGAGGCCTCAAAATATATTGGAAAGATCAGAGATCCTGTGATTAAGCTGGAGAGGCTTGTGCTTTCAAAATTTGGCATTCAGCTACATCATTTAATAGCTCTTCAGAAAATTTTAGCTTAAAAGACATTTAATAATGAGTATTTAATCAATCAGCAAAATGAACTGTTCCCATTTCTTTTATAAGGTATGTTATTACATTCAGGCATCAAGAACCACCTCTTTTGGAGTTGCTCTATAAGCACACGGCAAATGGCAATGCAATAAACAAAAACTCAACCTGGAGGTGTTCTGCCAGTGGGGCAGCTGAAGCACCAACCCATTCATAAAAACGAGGAAGCAAGGCTCGAGCAAACTGTCTATTCTTTACGCCATTCATAGCTCTTCCACAGAAAGGATGAGCAGACAATTACTTGCAGACACAATGCACACTGCGAGAAGTAGCTCAAAATCAGGACTTCACTGAAAAATCTAGATGATACACGCATGCTCTCATAAACATAAAAGAGATTTATCTTGTGATTCTAATCCATACACTTTTCCTAAGTTACAGCTACCAATGTGCCATCATACTAAAGTCTACACTAAAGAAATAGAACAACTATGCTAATTTTGAATGACACAGTCCAGGACATGAAAACAATCTAGCCAAAGAAATGTGGCATGGAGCTGGAATTCACTTCCCTTGTTCCCAGACACATGACTTCCCCAGCAAGATCTACCCCAGGCATCTCTATTGTAACCCAAAACCAAATCGGTAACCAAAAAATGGTGGTTTCAACACAGTGTGGTATTTTTTCATTAATCATCAGCAGTCTTGCAATGTAAGGCTTTCAGCATTGAAGTACAGACCTTTCGAAAACGCTAAATAAATTACTCCAACTACTCTGAACTGCAAGACACTAATGTATTAACACATAATCTAAGTACCATACAACATCATTTAAATGTATTTGCTTAGTGTCTGGAGAAGTTTTTTTTTTTCTCTAAAATACGGACAGCAGAGGAACAGCATGAATTTCATTTTATTTCTACTGTTGCACTTTTTCCAACTCGCAGGATAAGCAGTAGAGGCAAGGACCTCAACATTGTCGTCATGTAAGCGTTACGGAGCAGTTCACCTGCTATCAGTGATCTACCGTTCTTGGTCCTTCCAAGTCTTTTCCAGAGTACTGTCATGTAGAAGTGACCTCCTCAGGCCCACACAGCAGCTGCCAAAAGGTCTGTGGATTTCACACAGACAAGCTGTTATCCGTCTGAGACAGAGCAAAAGATTTACTTGGGTATCAGTAATACCCTGGCTACCATCCTAGCCCCTGGAGAAACTCTCTTCACGATAGCAGAAACATCGAGGTTGTTCAATGAACCAGACGGCAAAGGGTGAACACCACAAACATTTTGCAACTGCACTTAAACATCCTTTGTCTTCTTGTGAATTATTAAGACTAAAGGCACATTTCTGTTCCTGTGGAGCATCCTGAGAGTCGGGAACGTACGTGCAGATGTGTTAGCATGTTTTCACCCATTACGTGAGAAAACCGGCTCCTACGTAGCACTGTAGGTTTTGGGATCTTTCAACTTCCCTGGAATGAGTAGATTTGGCTCAAACTATAAATTGAATGTCACCTCCTCATTATGGGGAGAATAACTGCATTTTGTTACATAGGTAGACATATGCTAAGACACTATTAGATTAAATGTTATTTACTTGACACACAGTATGTGAAAGCTTCCTAATAGCTTATTAATTGTTTATGAAGTTAATGAACTATTTTGCTTTCCTTTGTTCTATATTTTCTCATTGAATTATTGAAACGAATTGAAGTAAACATCCTTAGGCAGGTCTAAAAATAAGATTGATATAATGATATTCTGTAATGCTACCAAGTAAATCTGAACATACATCCTTTATCTCTTTTGTCCTCAATACAGTTAATTTCCCAGTGAAAATAGCCAATACTTAAATTACCCTCTTAAAGCTCAGAATTATACTAAGCGTACAGTATGGGTTACAAAAACATATGGACTGGAATAAAAATATATATTAATTGTATGTTAAAATTTAATAACGTATGCCATGATTACTTTTTGTAAAAATAAATAAGCCATTGAACCTGTGGAGTGGCAAGGAAAAAACTCTGTCAGTATTACATCCTTAAGATTGGATCAATAAAGAAAAACTTGATGTATTTTTACCCGTATACCAGTTCCACACACTGAGAATCTAAATCTTCACACCTACCACATGATTCCTTTTATTAACCTCTAACAGTTTAGTCTTAAGCCCTGGAAATCAGTACAAACCTTCTAGCAAAGAAAAGATAACCTTGTATTTTGGTGAACACTATTTAGGAGTATTCATGCAACACTAGACCCGACACACATAAACACGTTAAAAAGACTAAACTTCCTTGAAAGCACTGTGAATTTTCCTTTTGTGTATGTTCAATTATTATTATTAACTCTAATTACATTACTGTCTTAAAACGCTCTTCGGGGAGACCTTCCTCTGTTATCAGCAGTTCCGAAAGTAACTTAGAACACCGTGTGGTTGTTAATTTGTAATGCATTTGATGCAGTTATTCTGTTGCTACAGGCAACAGGGTCTGTCTCTTTGATGGAGCGTGCTTTTAAACTGTTGCTAAACTTCCCTTTTGCTTGCGCTTCACACCAAGCTGCATTCTGCTTTTTAAAAGCATCTAACTGATGTGCTTTCTACAACGATCAGCTATTAAAATTAAAAAAAAAAAAAAAAAATCTTCACGCTACATCTCCAAAGGAAGGTAGCAAAGAATATGCGATCCAAAAAGTAGGGGACCAAGGCAAAAGAAATTTGCATTTCCAGGTTTTGACCTGTAGCAGGCACAACTGAAATAGCTTCTTATGATGGAGTGTGGGCTATTCTTCTCGAGATGCTTTTCTTCATCTCATCACTTCTCCATCAAAATGTGGATGCCTAATATTCAAGCTAAGATGTTTACTAGAGCATCTGTACAAACTATTAAATTTTTAAAACCTTAAAATTCACTTGACAGGACAACAAGGAGTTCTTTAAGATTCAGGTCAATAAAGACATCACTATCATCTAATAACAGGTGATAATTCTGTGTAAATGTTACTAGAGAATCCCACAGAAAACTGTAAACATGGTCAGATTTTTAACATTTTGAGAGTCCTGATAGCATCCTTTGTGTTGAATTCTAAGATTCTCAGCAAGAAAGAAGAAAGGCAACGATCCACTTTAAAGGTCAGAGAAGAGTGAGGGAAAACGCACATTTAATGACCTGAACTTTTACATTAATAACTTATTAAGTCTGTTTTAAACTTATGCAGCATCTTCAATTTAAACCAGGTCTTATTTCAAAATTGTTTCCCCTCCTAGAACCACGTTATGGACATTCTCACATTTGATTTTAAATATTTGAAGTTTTCAAGGTGATAAGATTGTTCCTAAGCAGTTAGCATCTCACAGCTGAATTGACAAGATACTGCTAATTACTGTAGAGAGAAAAGATAATCTTGGTGCTCAAGATTCAAGCTGCTTTTAGGTTTAAAAAATAATAAATACTGTAACAAAAGTAATGGATTATACAGCTTTAGATTTACTATGTTCTTTCCACAGCTGTTGGCTGAAAAGACTGTCAAGGGTAGAAATTGAGAATTTACTGAGTACCAGGTAGCCTCTATCTATGTGCCCATTCAATTTCCACTATTCAGCTTCTGAAGGTTAATTTTCTAGCCATCATTTTTAAATTATTATCTGTAATAGAAAGTAAAAGCGCAAAGCAATTAGACCCTTTAAAAGACCTCAGATTCCTGTAGCTACTGCAGAAGGAGTAGAAGAATGTAAGAAAAGACTATAAACCAAAAGTCTTCATTACTCCTACTCGGGACTGTAGATTGCTAATTTCTCTTAAAAATCCAGCAGCTGTATAAAATAACTAGCACCTAACATTCTCAGTTTGAAGACTGGGTCCAACTGGAGGTATGGAGAACTTCTGGCTATCTTGCTCAATGTATTTTTTCAGATCTAATGATTGCTAAAATGAACATTAACGCATGAACCAAGGTTCAAGTAATAACATCTCCAGGTGGCCAGAACAGCAACTCTGTCAGGTCTGAACGTCACTGTTAAGGTTACTAGCACATTATCTCCCAAAATAAAACAGTGGATAATGAGCTTTTTTTTCTCTTTTTTTTTCCTTTTTTCTCTCTATCTTTAAAAAAAAGAAAAATTCTGCTGAATGCATGGAAACGTGACTGGAGATTTCCACTTGCATGCCACAGAATCCATGGGTCTCACAAGTCAGTTTGTGACTTCCCAAAGTCCCGTTAGATGCCCCAGCACACCTCTTAGCTCCCTACACTAACAAGCAAATGGGAAATAAGCCTGTATCCAGAGAAAAACTAGCTCAGAATTTAGACCTGCTAACCCTACCCATGGGAATATTTCTATTTCCTTGGCGTGACTGAAAATCACTTGTCCTGACTGACGTCACAAATGCATAATTTATCTCAAATGCAGGAAAAAAAATGTTACATATTTGTCTAATTCAGGCATTTAGAAGTTGAGTCAGACCTTAAAACGCCTTGAAATTAATTAGGTGAAATGAAGAGAGAGAGGTAAGGTACAGTAACTCTTCAGTCAGCTTCATCTTGTGAAATAAGAATCTCAGGCACATCTGAAAGTTGAACAGAGCTGAGAACTGCCATTAGCTAGGAGTGGGATGATAGTGCTCATAACCTTCTTGCCAGCCTCCCCGAACAGGAGCCAGATAATGAACTCAAAGTTAAAATGCCATATAACAGTGGCAGAGGACACTTAACTGTGAATAAAAAATCCAATGAATCAGTGAGGACATGTGAAATGCACAATATAAGATCATAAAGACATTATCCATGGAGAAGCAGACAAGCTTGAGCTTTAACTCATGCTCTGTCAGTAACTGACCTTCACTATGTGAAATGTTACCGATATTAATTAGCAAGGCTACAAAACAATCTTTATGGTGTAAGGAAATACCGTTCTCACTTTACGCTCAGAAAACTGAGGCACAGCCGGTTAGAATCTGGCTATAGTAGTATCAGTATGTACGTACTATAGAAATCAAATGAAGTCATTAATACATGCTCTTAAACTTAATAAAGCTACAGAGGAGAGTTCTAGCTGTCTGTGGAAGAGGAATGACCATACATTTAAAAGATGCCATGTAAAGAAGTGACCTGTTTTATTTGACTTATTTACAAGGAGCGAGGTAAAGAGGAAAGTGGAAATCTTCTGTGGCAGGAGGTATGAATCACTGCAAGGACACGAGGACACTCACGATGCTACGGACAACTTGAATGAAGGGAGCCCAGATGGCTTTGAAGTAAATACAAGTTCATTTCTGGCTACCTAAGCTTACTTATCAATATCAAGGCATACAGGAGTGAGCAAGCCTACTGCACATCCATCATTCGCATTTCTCCATTTCATTATAGACAGAAAACACACTTACAATACGTCAAGCTGAAATAGCTGTTGGAGTGAGTCAGAGAGGAAAAACCATAAAGGATCAACCAGGAGGAAATGCAAAATCATGTGAAACTGGAGAAGTGTTTGTTTCTCCCAGTCTCTGGAAAAGGAAAATTCCTCATTCTGCATAAAACCAAGTCAACAAAAAAGAACAATATAAATTTCTTATTTCCTGATAATTGTTGAAAAGTAAAATAATTTTTCTAACTCCGTCCCTCCCTATTAGCTGTCCAAGAGAAGGATAGACATACAGACAAAATAGCTATGTTCTATGTTCTTCTCTTTTTTTCCTTCCTTGCCTTTCATTTTCTCTAGGATTATTATGGTTTACTTACACCAAAGACCATGAGATGGAGAAGAAGATGTTCCCATTTAACAAATCCAGTCTTACTACTATTTAATACATTTACTGGTGTTAGTGGAGGTCATCCTTCATTCTGTCTAGAGGCTGAGGCACATAAAGGATGTGGCTACACCGCCTGCTAAACGCGCTCAGATATCCTGAAATTCTGCTCCCCTAGCTGTTAGGGTTTCAATGCCATTGAGGTCTCCTGCTGCTCCTTTCCTGTCCACGCACTACTACCTCCTTCTGATGGAAAACCAACAGCACACTGGTCTCCTTTTGCAATCCTGATGTGGCCAGGATGGAGACAAATTCAAGTCATCTCCCTATTGCTGAAAACACGTTCTGCAGTCATCAGATGGTAAGATGAACCTGAAGAAATCTTGATGCATTTATTTTATCCTTACTTTATCACTTAATATTCTGTTTCAATAAGACGACTGTCAAGCAAAGATGTTATAAGGGGAAAACAAAGCATCAAGTATTCAATAATGAAGCATTTAATAAATAGCATAAATCAAAAAACAGAAAAATACACAGAATCAAGAAATTAACTGTTTTAAGGCTGATGAGGGAATGCAAGAAAGTTGAAGAGTAAAACTCTCTATGCAGCACAACCACATCACGGACAGCAGCAGCTCACACCTCCTCTAACATTGCTGCTCCCAGGAAGTGACCCTGCCTCCGAGGCACCAACTCCAATTACTCATGTAACATCGCCAGGAATACCCCTACTGCTATATGTATCAACGGGGCAGATCAAATGATCACATAAGTGATCCACTAATGAAAGGTATATAAAGAAATATAATTTTTAAAAAATATTCCCAACTCGACAGTTATCTATTTAATTCTATTGCCGTGTTTTACACATACAAGGTATAATGTTCCACATACTTTTTTTAGGGGGTCATCCTTGGTTTTAAGGCACATAAAATAATTTCCCTATCAATACAAATGTTTTTGCTCCAATGCATTAAAAACCTTAACTCTAACACAGTCAAATGCTAATTTCTACTACCTATCTGCACCCAGCCCTTCCCTATCCCTCCCATACTTAAAGGAAGGGAGTACTTACGAAAGCAAAGCATGTATGGTTTTAAAGTACAGTCAGGTTGACTTTACAATCAAACCAATCCTTTTAACAGCTGAGTACTGGACCTCTTGAGGTCTGGGTAAGCAGATCTGCCCGTTTTCCCATCCGAAGAAATAAAAGATTAAAAAAAAAACCAAAAAAAAAAAACAAACAAACAAACAAAAAAATCAATCTCTGCTGAAATAATGCCATATTTTTGGGGTTTTTGAGGGGAAAAAAAGAGAATATTTATTCCAAAATAGGCAATAGTTCAGTGATTAGAGTACTAATTAAAGTATGAGTACCACAACATTGGCATCCTTTCCTTAAACTTTCCTCTCCATGAATTACTCATGATAAAAATAAAAATTTCCCCAAAATAAACCGTAAGTCTCTACCACCCTACATCCCAAAAAATTAGTCCGAAGTTCACATGCTATGAAACATTCCAACTCATAGCTGTGTCCCGCCTTCTGCTTATAAGCAAAACCAGAGAAGACAGTGGGGAAACACACTACAAAAAACAAGATTTTTCATACTTTTCTGCCTGAGAACGTGTGTGGCAGACATGCTTAAGGCACATGGATATTGCAGTGACGTACATAGTGTAAGACTATGCAGATTAGGAGAGAATATTCTATCAGAGGGATAAGGTCGGGTTTCTGGATTGGTCAGCAAAACCCCAAACTCTCAAATTAAATTCAGAAACAGTGAAAATACAATTGAAGACAAAGATATGTTAGGAAACAAAAGAGATGTTTCTGCATGCTTTGGAATTTTACATTATTTTTTGAAAACAGCTAGACCCTAGTGATCATACCCTTTCTCACAAAGCTTCTGTACCCATGGTGAATCAAGACACAATGATTTTGTATGTCATAACACAGAACTATCTTCCTTCTTCATCCTTTGCTTAAAGAAAAAAAAATATAATTTTAGCATTTTTATCTTAACATTGATATTTTCTTTTTGTAGATACAAGGATTGTTATTGCTAAGCTCTTATAAGATTTTCCTTCCTATTCCAGGTAAGCGGATCAGAGGAAGCCAATAGCAATACAATTGGAAAGAAAACAGATTGCTGTATTTTTAACTTCTTTTTTTTTGACACACACAGGCAGCATCAATGAAGTGGAAAACTACATCTCTGAAGAATGTAAACCAAAGGAAGAAACAGCATGATTTGCATGCAGAAATGCAAAACATTCTTCTTCCACAAGTTCTTGACCCCATGCTCGGTAAAACTGAAAACGCAGAGCACACAATCGTTCTGGAGGGATTAAGGATCCTGACTGATACTTGTAATCACAAGGAGAAGACCTAGAAGAGGAAGAATAAATTAGGAAGATCAAGTACTAGAGACATATAAGCTCGTACTGACCATCTGGGACACAAGGACTCGGCCATCTGTTGTTCTTTTGGAGGGAGGCTGAAAGGACTGGGAAGAGCACGCCAGTGAGCCGGTGGCATACGTGCCTACACACCAGCCCGGTTAAGACACAAGCCACAATTTTTACAAGTGTGTTGCAGTTCAATAAATGATCCGCTCGCAATCAATCTTATTACCTCAAAAAGTAATTTTATTTAATGGGTGGAGCAATATTTTAATATTTCAGATTAATCTGAGGAAATAAGAGGAAGTCATCCAATTTTCCCTACTTCTTTTTTTTTTTTTCCTAACCTTAGACACATTTGATCCAAGATGGGTTTTATGCAAAGGGAGAAAAATTAAGACTGCAATCAATGATATATTTTAATATACAATGCCCTGTGTATTCAGGGAAAAGTTATTTAGTACAAATTCTGTATGTGTCTGAGAACAGCACTTTCCTGTAAGAATTGGTGAAAACTAACAAAACAGTTTTCCATCAGAAAATTCAGCATTTTGCAGGAATGCATTGTTGTGGGCAGAATTTCATACAGAGCAATGTCAAAATTTATTACTACACATTCCCATTTAATTTCAATAATGTTAAAATATTGTTTTGATGAGGTAAATATTAATCCTTAATATCTCCTTTGTGTTGAACTATGACATTATAGATTTTATTTGAATTGTATGCACTAAGTAACAACCTTTGGTATTATAAAAAAAAACTCTTTAAGAAACAAGAAATTCAGCTTTTCATGTCAACTTGGAAATGAAATAAAACAATGCCAATTTGTTGGGATTTCCCATTGGAAAGATAATTGAAAGTTGTTTGTAACTTCAAAGGGCTGTTTCTGGATAAATATATTACACATTGAGAAACCTAAGAAAATTATGATTCTGAGCGTACACAAATGTAAAACATGGGTGTCTTGGTAGTTTTGTAACCACTAATAAACCCTTTGCAGCTTCACTGGTGGTCTGTATCAAAAAGATTCGATGTTGAGATGTGATCACTAAGAAATGTTATCAACTGTACCACAAGATGGCTTCGTTTTGACATACGTGATTTATATATTCTTGGCATATATCACTCACTATTTTCATATTTAAAAGTCATAGAGTTTTATGCATGTAAGTGTTCATTGCTGAAGCTCTTTCTCATAAGAAACTCATACTTGGATTTTCAGGAAGACAGTTAGGAGAGCATTGCCTAGCATTAGATAGTGAAGTTAGGAGACTAATCTCCCTTGGGTCCCTATGTAGTCCACAGTGAGCAAGAGAATTCTTCAGAGAATGAGTCAGACCTCTTCCATCAGGTTTCTGTTCACAGTCACCTGCTGAAAGATCCTCTTTGTCCTCTTTAGATACAGGAGACTTCTCAGAGACTAAACTAACATATCTTTAAGAACTGAACATTCTCAGCTAAACCAAAGTGCAAATATCCTTTCTTTTCTTCCAGTTTAAACGATTCTCAAATTCCCCTCATAAAAGAAAAAGTTGGGTACAAGAACTGGAAGCCAAGACTCAGGAGACAGACATTGGTATCGGAATTAAGAAACCCTCATTCAGTCCAAAAGGATCAGGAGTTCACTACCAAGTCACATTTCCAAATTCGTCATTGTTTAGCTATTTTATGGGAAACAACTCCTTTAAACTCTCTGAACCTGATTTCAGACATGCCAAAAGAACTTGTTTTGGTTTGTTTCTCCATTTGTAAATGGACATCTTTGGGCTTAGGTTACAGCCATCACTACAACATACATATGAAGGCGTAGAAGTACACCCAGGTGGCGTTCACACTAATTGCTTAATAATTGTAAAGCACCTTCAAGATATGAAGTGTGCATTAAGCATTGCAAGCTCTTACCTCTTTTTAAAAGAAAGTTACTAGTGCTTGCAAAAGCAAAAATAACTCCATGTAATTAAACGACTAAGACCCCTGCTAACTCTGCAGCATACAAGCCTGTACACCAGTCAGAATCCAGCACACTGAGGACCAATCCTGCTGTGCTTCCCTCATTACAACAGGGCAAAAAAAGATGTTTTCTTTATGTTCTCTCGATAATTACATTTGATCTGCCTCACTGAGGATCTCCTGCCAGCAATGAAAAGTATGAAGTGTTTCAATGGGTCAATCTCTAGCTGTTTTATTTTCATTTCAAACATCGCAGAGACTTCCTTTTTTAACTTCCAAAGCAATAACCAGTGCAGTTTCCCCTCTTAAGCCTGTCCAGTGACAATGAGCCAATTACATATCAACTGCAAGCTCAGCTAGCAATTAATCCTAATTTACCAATGAGCACAAAGTAAAATAGGCTTTTCCTAAGACTTCAGATGTTCTGTGACCATTATTATATCCAGAAGAGCTTTGAAGGTTCATCAAAGTTAGCGCAATGATTTTTTTTTTCCCCTCTTGCTCAATCTGCAGTATACCTCCGCATCAGAAACTAATTGACTGAAAAGATTAAGGCCTATCTCTTAAAATGGATGTAAAAATAGACTCTCACCATGAGATATATGGGCTTAAAACAACATCCACCAACTTTAGCAAGCATTGTGACTGGTTAGTAGCTCTGAAAATCAGAATAAATTGTCACTGAAAGGACAATACTTTCAAGTACACAATTTATCTAAGCAATTTTTCATACATTACAAACTCTATAGGTTAGAGAACAAATAGTCCATCTTCAGCTCACACAGAGGGGCTGGACTGGAAGGAAGCAACCCGAGTTTGCCAAGACCTGGAATTTGTTCCACAGGTGATTTCTAATATTATTATGCAACTCTGCTATGCAACAAACCACAAATACTGTAAAAAGAAAAAGGTCGTATAAAACAATTACCTAGAATACAACATAAATTTGAACAAAAATCTATTTCTGAAACAAAAAGCTTTTGTTCCGTTTCATTCCATTTTAATTCCTCAGAGAAACTTGATGGGTATTAACACATTTCAAAACCAAACATTTTTAGTAAAAAATTGGGAAAAACTCCTACAAAACCATTGAGAAGACTTGTGAATTGCATTGTCTCGTACTGCTTGAAGACATATAACATAGTTTATAAAGACTGCGATGCCCAAATCCTCCTTACAAGGAATGAACAAAAGGGAACTTTTCCACCAGCTTCAACAGAGCACTGCCCAGTACTTACTATTACGAAATTTGGGGAGATTAAGCAGAAGAGAGACATTCACAGAAAAGGATGGGTTCATCTCCCGTTTCTTACTTTTCAGGCACCAATTTTTAGACCATGAGCACAGTTGCCTTTGCGCAAGTGGGATGGGAAAATAAGTCCCAAGACAGTACATGAATTATTTGAAGCTATAAATTTCAAGTGAAAATAGATAAAACTAACATTTCAATATTCTCATTGAGCTCCCTGTTGAAAGACTTCTGGCATCCTCCCAGGAGGGATCTTGTAGCTGAAGAAGGGTAAGTCCATTGCAAGGTAAAACACAGAACTTGAGGAGAGAAGACAATGACCAGGATTTTTCAAAGGGCGTTCAAAGGAAGGTAAAACAAGCTGATTAGGTAAGGTAATTTCATTACTTCCTGTAAAAAGTAGTGAGGGCTCAGACAGCTTGTTTAAACAATATCTAAACAATTATTTCACAGCCTTTTAGTACAGCTTCCAGCTGAATATGACCCAGCCTACTTGAATCCTTGCCTGTTCAATGTCTCCTCTAGGCAGTTGCAGGCACCGAGCCCTAGCTCAGATTCCAGTGATCATATGTTAGCAGTGGGATGAGCGACACTGAGTGCACACACTATCCAAGAGCACTGACATAAATTAAACCTTCCCTACCAGCATTAACCACTCAAGACTCATCTTGCATGCTTCCAACAAGTGAAGTCTGGCTTTGATAAGCAATAAGGTAATACATCTTCCCAGAGCAAATTTAGCATAAGTAGCTATACACAGAATAACACCTCTTTGTTCCCCCACCACAGGCAGAGGCAGATTGCAAGGCATGGTAAAAACATCTCTACCCACCAAGTCTTTGGCATCGTGTCAGCAAAGAAGTTTCCACTATCACAAGCACACATTTGACCTTGGGAAAAGCTTAGTGTTGGCTGGTACCAAAGGGATTAGTAAATGCACCATTTTTCCAACACAGTTTTCAATTACTTTGATGAGCAATTAAAATGCTAATTAAAAAACAATCCAAAACTCAGTACTCAGAAGGTTATGAAATAATAAGCTCTTGTACACTCACTGCATTGGAAGCACTAAGAAGAAGGTCACAATGCAGCTGGAGCAGAAAGGTGCAAAACAGAGGAATTGGTTTTCTGTTTATTAAAGAGAAAAAGATACTTTCAATACATCTGGCAATGTGTTTTCTAAGTGCTGGGTTAGACCAACAGTTTATAGAACCAGTACCTTTGCAGATATGGGCTTCAGGCAGAATTCATCGCTCACGTAGGACAGAAAAAAAACCCACATGTACTCTGTTGTCAACTTGAGAAGTTCAAAGTTCATCAGTCAAGTCCTAAAATAATCATGAAGTTGTTTTAATAATCAGGAGATTTTTCTTAAATGGCTAAAGTTTGGGCTTACTTGCTTTCAACTATCAAGCTCATGTCTGCAATCAAGAGAATTAGAAACTTGCTTTTATTTCAACTTCCTGCTATGATTCTTATGCAATTGTAGAAATTTAGAACCTGGCATCTGAAGAAAACCCCTAAATACCGTGAGTCACAAAAGAAGTTAGGAGAGCTAGCAGCACTGCCTCCATCACTACGTGCCAATTAAGTTCTGTTCTGGAGGATGAAGTGGCACACAGTAGTGATCTACAAGGAAACCAAAGCACTGAACAAAATTCACAAAAATTCTTTTCCTGTTGTTTATGCTCAAAAGAACAATAACCAGTGCTTTGAATTAAATTTTCTACAGGCTAGAGTACGTCAAGCTGTACAAAAGAATCACTCCTCGCCATCCCACCTGGGAAGGCCCCGGAGTAACCCTGGAATTCCCACCTACTGTACAGCCAGTGGTGAGAGAGGAGCCGACTCCTGCTCACATATAACTCATTCTCACATGAAAAGGATTCAACCCGTTCCTCCGAAGCTACTTACTGAGATCTTGTGCATTTACCAAGTCATCACAGCTGCCATCACAGCTATAAATATTTACTACCAAAGGTTTTTTAAAATGCTGTCAAGTTGCATTCAATGCAGCACAGGAGACCAAAATCCTTGTTGCAATGCACTAACTCTATCATGGATGCTGCAACAGAGTAATTTTCCCTTAATCAATCTCAGTGATATTCGTAAAATGCATTGTAATTAAAAAAAAAAACCAAAGCAGTAATATAACCTCAACCTCCTAGTACCTCCAAAAAGCCACTGTCATTCACTAAAAACAAACAAATGTATTTCTTAAAAAACACAGGTTCTTGTCATCTATTCAATAGCTGTTCTGCAATCTGTAGGAGGTCTTGATTTATGTGATTGGCATCTGTATTGCTGAGGTTAGAGACGGAGATCTTTTGCATTGTTAGAAAGAACTGCATGGGTTCTCCATGAAATAATATTAATTTGCTTTTCTGTCTTATGATGTCAGACATATGGAATCACTCAGAATAAATTGCCCATGTCTTACATCTCAGTTTATCTGTCTGGAAAAAAAAAAAAAAAAAAAAAGCAAAAGCGTAGCGAAGTTACTATCAGAGGAACCAAAGAGCAGAAGACAGAAGAAAAACCTTCGTGCCACAGAACACAACTCAAGATCTTATCTCAGAAGTTAAATCCTTATTCTAGCGACACAGCTACTGAAACTGCATTGGGCTGTATGACTACACAGACCCAGACAGAAGGCCAGAACGATGAGTTCATAAGTAGTCTTACTGAAGTAAGCCATCTACTAGCTTGCAAAATCAGTGTCTAATCTAACTCCACCGTCTAGAGCATGTTAGTAAAAAAATACAGAAATTCTTTGTCACACAGACTGAACACCAGAATAAGTTATTACTGAACAGTCTATTTTTTCTATTAATAACATTAATCTACAAAATAATCTGAAAATTAAAATTCAGATTCTTGAATTACACTTTCCACTTCAGTATATTACTAAGACTGTTTCTGATTAATAGATCTCCAGGGCTATACATGACAGCTGTTAAGAGGACCTGGTAATGCTGCAGGAAAAAAATAAACCCATTCTCTCCATTGCAAACTGCCAGGTGAAATTTGATCCACTAACTGTAATTACCACGATTGGATTTTGGCCAAGACATTATGAACATTAACACTTCAAATTACGATATAGATCAAATTAACATTTCAAAGAAACATTACTATAACCATGCCATTAATTTTATGTGGATACATCTTCTGAAAAAAGGGTACTTTGTAATATTATTAAAAATATTTTACTTAACACTGAAATGTTCAAATAAGTAGTATCAGCAAAGAGCAAATGTGGCTGCACTCATTTTTAGGAAAAAAAAAAGTCCTTAAGGTGTTAACTTTCTTCTACTTTATTTCATTATAAATCCCTGTAAGTCTGCTAATCCAGCTTCATGTCTCCAGCATCATTTACATTTTGTATGCTAATTTCCCAGCAGGTTCTGGCTGCTCCAGGTATTTTCCTTCGCAGAGTGTCAGAGGATTCTCACTTCCTTTCTATGCCACAAATCCCTGTAATGCCACCTAAATAGCATTGTGGTACCTGCTAGTAACTTAGATCACATTTCTTGGTTGACAAAGTGAAAGTAGTCTTACCCTAATGCAAGAGAATCAAATAGAAAAGGTTATATTATTAGCATATTTAAGGAAAGTTTGTGGTTTCGCCAACTTTGACAGAGTGTGACTTCCTAATACTAATGCCATTAATCAATAAAGAGCATGGAAGAAAGTCACTGAAGGAACTGACCAGCATTCAAATTTTTAATTTCTGTTTTCACTACATATATTAAGGAATGAGGGCCATGAAGATGATCAGGGCACTGGAGCACCTCTCCTATGAGGACAGGCTGAGAGAGTTGGGGTTGTTTAGCCTGGAGAAGAGAAGGCTCCGGGGAGACCTTATAGCGGCCTTCCAGTACTTAAAGGGGGCCTACAGAAAAGATGGGGAGGGGTTCCTTATCAGGGAGTGTAGTGATAGGACGTGATGTAATGTTTTTTAACTGAAAAAGGGTAGATTTAGATTAGATACAAGGAAGAAATTCTTCACTGTGAGGGTGGTGAGGCACTGGAACAGGTTGCCCAGAGACGCTGTGGATGGCCCATCCCTGGAAGTGTTCAAGGCCAGGTTGGATGGGGCTTTGAGCAACCTGATCTAGTAGAAGGTGTCCCTGCCCATGGCAGGAGGGTTGGAACTAGATGATCTTTGAGGTCCCTTCCAACCCAAACCATTCTATGATTCTATGACATGATACAAGACAACAATCATCTGTGGCACTGGCAAGAATACTGAATATAAACTACTTAATAGCACAAAGAATTAATGGATCCAACTTCTATACAAGCCAAATTTCATATAACCTGAGTTAAACACGGAACTCTACCAATAATTTTCAGCAGTATAAAACCTAAAAACCAGCAACGAGCAGTTTCTGCCTCAATGCACAGCTATTTGGTTAACTACAGTTTATTTAGGTTTTCATTAAATATGATAAAAATATTAAGCTACTTCTCCTAAGATAAAGAGTTGGCTTAAGGGTACTGAAAATGCTTTCCTTCTTTCTCTAGTTTTCTCCAGCTTTTCTTTGTACTAATTTGGAATTAGTTGTGCCTCTTAATTATCATCACAATAGCAAATAAAACTGTTACATCCTATGAAGTACATCTCTCAACCTAGGCCCACAGTTTCAAGGACACTTCATCTGAAACAGGACAATATAATAAGAATAATTTGAAAAAAACCCCACCACAAATAGAAACAGTAGTTATGGAATCCATAAATCTGAAAGAACTGAAAAGTTTTCAAAACAGACTATGAAAAAGCAGATTAATATCAGAGAAGAGGAACAGACACGGGTTTTTCCTCTTTCAAAATGTTAAACTGAGTAACTCCTTTCTCATAGAGATGGGCTCAAATTGACTTTTCTGCAGTCTGCTACTAATATTTTTTTACTTGCCTTGTGTTACAGGAAAGAATGCATTTCTGATATAATTGATAGTCTTGAGTTTAGACGGAGACCACTATCTGTACTCCAAACCATATCCATATGGTCTATATGGCCAAACTCCAAAGGTCCGATGCTCAGGTTTGAAGTCTACAGTTGTTATTTGGATTACTGCTACATTTTGGGTTTTCTTTGTTCTTTTCTTTTCTTTTCTTTTTTTTTTCCTATTATTATCAACATCCCAAAAGTTCTGCTGAGATATCCTCAACACAAAATGAGGGTTTGTTTGGTTTTTTCTATAAAGAAGTAGGAGAGGAGTCACTGCAGAGGAGTCATGACCCATTCACCTCTAGAGACAGAAAAAGACGAAAAACTAGTTGGAGGCGGAAAGCAAAAAAGAAGGAAGCGTGACAGCACGGTTTCAGTAAGTCACCTTTCCTGCTTTCTTTTTACTAGAGAAAAATAAATCCGGCGAATAAAACACAGGCACCTCTCTCTGCTGGGGTTTTAGATACAGCTGTCTGCTGTTCTCACTCAAAATTGCTTCATTCCAGGAATACACAATTTGTGACTCCTTTTCTTCATGTGCCTTTTTTCTTCATTGTGTTCCTCTGTTTTTCTCTTTCCCCCCTCCCCCAGCATTTTCTCTTCCTTTTCCTCCTACCATTATCTTCAATATTGTTCTGTTTCTTTCGCTGATATTTTTATATTGGATTCTGTGAGCCAGACTGCAGTTTTACAGCCAAAATATTTTGGTTAATAGTATAAAAGACAGATGGCAGAATTTGAAGTGTTCTAGTAGTGATGGTCTTTTGCTAGCAGTCAGTACACGGAGGAAGCAAAAGGTTGCCAAAACCATCTCCCACAAACTTTTGGAAGTATGTAGAAACACTAGGAAATCCTAGCAAGCATTAGGAAACTCCCTTGTAGAAACATTGAAAGATGCAGACAGAGTACTCGAAGTTGCGCGTGCATGGAAGGACGGCAATAGGTTAAGACCTGTGTCCATTACAGTCGTCATCAATAATCCCAGAATCCACTGTTTCTTTTCCATAGGAGAATGTTCTGGTAAAAGTTACTCTTTGTTTACAGCTTGTAGGCCATTCCCACATGTTTTTACTACCTTATTACCATTTCTGATCAAGTGGACAAGGAAGGAATACAAAAGACTAGCTGTGGTTTTAAGGACATAAATAAAACCACGCAAAGCTCAAGGGCAGAAAGATTTTAAAGTTAACCGTCTACCCAAAGTGTTTGCAGGAACTACAGCTTGTGGAGGACAGCCTGACAAACTGCTTTCCTTCATATTTTTATTCTCTTAAATATTCCTTTTCTCAAAAATTTGAAACTATGAAGGCAGACAAAAATGAGAAAAAGAACCACATGGTATCACCATAAGGAGAGTAGGTGGAAATATTAAATGGAGACATTTATTTTATAATATGTATTTCCTCATTGCACCTCCCAGATGCACCCTTCCATCTTTTCACTCTAATATTTCTGTGCAGTCACCCACCCAATTTGTTTTTGTGTTTTTCAGTGAATAAATGAAGCCTCTAGTTTGCTAATGGAGAATACAATTGTACCAGAAATTGCATGTTGACCCATATTTCATAATTTAATGGGAATCTGCACATAACAAATAGTAAACTTTGCTGCTGCCTCTTTTAGAGCTTCCCAAGCTCTAAAAAGAAACAAAAGGGGAAAAAAAAAAAAAATCAATCTTGTGCTAATTGGCATGGATTGGTAATTTTCTGTCAGCCGTGACACAATTACTTATAAACTCCACATAACGGGGTTTGAACCTTTGCATTGCAATGAGCTGCTGTTTCAGACTCCTCCCCACAGCCCACATTGGAAGCCACAGCACAGCAGCTCCAATGAAAACAGAAGGAAACAAAATACAGCGTACCGAGGGAATAAAGGAAAGAATTAGCACCAAGTTTTCTCTTTGATCCAGTAGTTTTCTTCCCTCCTATTCCCCAGGACCGGGCAGCATGCAAACATCCAGCTAAAGACACGATTGAGGGTTCACAGTCACTTCTGTGAGTTACCACATGGAATAATAGCTCTAGGTCTAACAGAAGGGGAAGGAGCTCCCTCACTCTGCATTTTGGTAGCAAGGTGGAAGCTCACTTCTCAACTAGTCCCAGGTTCACAGTTTCAACATGGAACACCTCAACAGAAGTAACAGAAGATCACGTCACGTCTCTGCATACGGTTCCCTCTCCACAAGCCAACGGTCTGTACAACTCTCCATAGAGGGCCGCTACGCACAAGCTCATCTTGTTATCAGAAGTATTCCTTCTAAATTAAACCTGTTTTAATTTTAACAATAGGCTTCTGCTACTCGGTCACATTTACCAGTTTCAGTAACATCTGAAAACCTTCTCTATTTGCATTCCACACCTTTAAAATGGTCTAATATCCAATTAGCTTTCACACACATAAATCTAACATTTTTTAAAAACTGATTTTACTTAATTTTAGATTGCCAGGATGCTAGTCTGAGAGTCAGGAGACACAGGTGCAAGACTGCTTCAAACTGAAGTGGAATCTCACTAATTCACCTTTAACGTTACTATCTAACAAAATAATAGGAATATGGGCAGAATATGCAGATCAGAGCAACCTTTCAAAAGTGTCGATTAACATGGCTGCAGGACACTGTTTCTTATGCTTTTCCAGGTCGTCTATAAAATATGCATAGTTACTACTCGCATAGTGGTGATTTTATCTAGATCTCATTTCCATAGTTTGCCTCTGAATGTCATGTGCTTTTGTTTCCATTTTTGGTACAATTACTGATTTTTCTCAAAAGGCATCTGATGATGCCATACTGATCTCTATTTCCTATCTTTCCTCCACAGCAGAGGAGGAATAATTTATCATTTTGCCTTTAACATAATATCTCTGAAAACTGCCACATCACCAATAAGCCGTTATGCCTTAAGTTATTTTTCCAAGAGGCCTATGCAAGCGGTGCTCTGTGTTATACATCTTAGTGCCAGCAGAAGGGGGGAAAAAAAAACCTCTTCTCATTTCTAAATCCATCAGATATTCTACCAAATCTTGCATTTATCA
This sequence comes from Calonectris borealis, assembly GCF_964195595.1. Taxonomy (NCBI): domain Eukaryota; kingdom Metazoa; phylum Chordata; class Aves; order Procellariiformes; family Procellariidae; genus Calonectris; species Calonectris borealis. Next base: position 48,706,244 of record NC_134316.1, on the reverse strand, counting down.
TATGCCAGATAAAGTAAATTAACAGATTTAGTAAACAACGAACGGATAAGTAAATCTAACTCTCATTCTCTTAACAATGCATATTAAATGAGAGCAGCAGGGAGAAGAAAAGGTAGGACAGGGAAGGCAGAAGTAAAGGTGATCAAATACAGCATTTTGTATCTGTATTCTTGGTATGACTTAGCACTACAGGGACTTGTGCAAATCCACTCCATGGAAAATACAAACTCAGAGGCTGAAGTAAAGCCTCCATAGTCCAAAACATGAGTTCTTGCATCTTGTCACTGTGTAGGACCCCCTTGGTGGAGGGGCTGTCTTGTACACACTTCTCCCATTCCGAACTCCGTCGACTTCCTCCTCTCCTCCTCAGGAGTGATCTTCCCGACCACTTATCTACTTATCCACCACTGGTAAAAGAACTGTGCACCTCCATTTACATTTACACTGGAATACTTAAAGAATTGTATATGATAAGAACTTAAATAAGTGAAAAATGTAACAGCTGGAAATCAGAACAAGAGTTACCTCTACATCACCACAGTCATCATTCACGAGATTAAAAAGTTTTCAGTCATCTATTCAAAAATAATACCAAATGATGTACAGACCATCCATACCCCAAGCAGCGAATAACAAATAACTGAAGCAAATAAATTGCTCATTTTCAACGGTTCATTTCATGTCATTAGTTGAAAATTGTTTGCTAAAAATAGCAGATATTTATGAATGACTATGACAATCACAGAAATAGGGATGTATTAAAAAGTAAGGAAAAGAAGAGGCTGCATTTGTAATTAATAACACTGGTAACGAATAGTTTAACTAGTCAGACCTGTCATGCATTTTATTCTAAGTGACCAGACTTGCTGAGTCTGACATTATCTGAAATGATGACTCCATGCCTTACAGTACAAAAGGAAAACCGATCAAGAAGCCACAACAGCTTTCAACAGCATCAGAAAGTTCTAGTGGTTTCAACCATCTAACATGAAAGGTGTGCGGAGGTGACAGATGGGTCTCAGTCCTGTCGCGGTCCATGTTACACTTTATTTTGTGCAAGGTGACTTTTCCATTCCTTAGTTCACACACGAAGTATACCTAAAGAAAAGCGTTGTTGTTCTAAACCTGATGTTAGTGCTGCATGTTGTTCTCTTGACCCCTAAAAGCAAATCAACTGCACACTGGATCAAAAAACTCCTTCTGGAAAAGCCTCAATTTTTTGGTCAGTACTCCTCAGTTTCTAAGCAGGCAGATCTCAGCAGATACCTGACGAAACGTCTGACCACCTTCTCTCCTGTCCTGCTTTCAAAGTGCTAAGCACTTCAAAGAAAGTTTTCTCATAGTGTGATGAAGATACCAAAAGCATGATGCTAAACAAGAAATGAATAAAAAGAGGAAAATAAGGGAAGGGAAAAAAAAAAAGCTTTTTAAACAATCTGCATGCATGATGTAGTTATTTTCACAAACTAGAATCAAATACTTCTAGGTCTGACGCAAAAAATTATGAGTAAAATGTGGTAATTTATTAGACATGGCAATTTGTTAGAGGAACTCCCAAATCCAAGATACTGAAGGCTATTGGGTGTGAATGTGACATAGACTCAGCAGATATGCTGAAGAGAAACTAATTTTCTCTTTTTAAGAATAAAATGTAACATTGTAGCAATAGAACTCAGCTGACATTTTATTTATATTTTCTACTGCACCATTAGAAAAGAATGTAAGATTTGTCATATGGTTCAGCCCAAATGCTCCAGCCCAGTTAAGACAGTAGGCAAAAGCTGGTCTCATCAGAATGAGTACAAGTCATGAGCAATGACGTCATACTTCCCCTACTGTCTCCCAATCTCATTCGTAGCTCAGACACATTTGTACATATTACAGATTTAGTTGATTAGGGGAATATAAAATATCCAAGATATGGGCAAACTCTGGATTTATACAGTGACACAATGAGTTGTCTGTTTTCTAATAATTCCTAACAGTTTGTTTTTCTGTTTCTTTTGATTTGCTACCAGGTACTGAGCTTATACTATAGAAAGTCCCATAAAAGTATCACCTCACAAGTCTTGCTTCTGACGACTAAAAGTCATCTCAGCATTCATCATTTCATATGTAACTTTAAAATTTACTTTTCCCATATGAAAAATTTTACCTTTACCTACACCAAATTTCATCTGCCGTTTTATTATGCAGCTACTGAGTTGCATAAGATCCTCCTCCAATTCTTCAGCTTAACTTTTGTATTTCCATTTACAGCCATCAACAAGCTTTCTTACCCCACTACTTGCACATTGAAATATATGCTGGATAGCCCAGGTCCCAGCACAAATATCTTTCAAACTCCACTGGTGACTTAGGGAACTGATCATTTGTCCCTGCCCCGTGTTTCCCGTGTTTAAATCGCTGATTTAGTCATTCAAGGACTTCCCCTTCTTATTCCCCTGGTCTTTGCTTCCTTTCTCACAAGCCCTTAGGAGATGGAGCTAAATTTAATTACCAACCACACTGCTCTTCCTTCAGATGATTCCAGTATATTTGTACAGCGTGATTCACTTTACAGAAGTTATGCTGACCCTTCCCCAGTGTATTTATCCACAAGGCCTTTTGCTTTTGATACAGACTCTAATAATTTGCCTTGTATAGTTCTCCAGATCTTCCTGGAGCCCTGTTTAGGAACGTACGTTTTGCACCTCACAGCCTTCAAGTACTTAGGCAGCAGGAAGCAAGAGGACACAAACCACATTTATTGGTTACGTGTAGTGTAGGTTGGCTACTTCATCCTTGCCTTCCTTCTGAGTTCTTTTCTGGCCCTGGCCTCTTCATTTCATCTCTTGGTTGCACAGCCTCTACGGCTGACAAAGTTTGGTCTCTGAAATGACATTTCAGAGCATTCAGAGCAGTTTAAGCCCTCAAAAGCTGTCATTAACGGGAAGACCAAGCAAGGAAATACAGCATGTCCCGCAGCAGCCCCATTTTTAGATTGCTTTATCATAAGCATTTGTACTGATCACTTCATGCCCTGAAACATGAACAAAAGCTTATCCACAGGGACAGAGTATCAGTAATTGGTGTTTCTCTTTTTAGCTTCACGGGCCAAAGTTCTTCGATTATGTTTTGTATGGACTATCCACTGTTGCTAATGAAGCCAGAAACAGATCCTATGGGCCATCAGTCTCAGCTAACTTTTATGGATGGGACCATTTAAAAAAGAAAAAAAACAAAAACGTTTTGGTCTGTATCACTTCCATAATACTTTAAGCTACTTATTTTAATATTGAATAAAATATTTTAATATTGAATATAATAACTTAGTTTTAATGTACTTTAGATTTAACATTTAATATATTTGCAAAGTCTCACAATATGCATTGTTCAGAACTGGGGAAAAAACCTAATCACGAGGGGCCTCAGACACCCGAGAAGGTATCTCAGCAGTCTGGGTAGTTTTCTGGATAGCTCTTGTAACTCTATTCTAATCTATGGGAATTTGGGGTACAGAATATAAAAACTGATCTTCTCGAATTTAAATTCCTTTGAGTCGGATACAGAAATGGTGTTCCAACATGCATTGAATAGCCTGTTATTTTTCAAAGTACTGATAAAAGTGCAGATTCATAATTATACCCGTTCTTTTTTAGAGCACATTTCCATAGCAGCAATAGAACAGACCTTACCAATAAGGAAGCTAATCTAAATCATTAGTAGAACTGGCAAAATAGCTTTGCAGACATGAAAAGTCAAGAATTTACACGGACAAAGTAACTCATGGTAAGCCAGTTCCCTGTTACTACTCAGATTCTCTCAGGCCCATTGGATGTCAGCTGCATAATCCACGTGCATCTTCTCCCCTCCTTCCCCTCCGGATTTTCTGTTGTCTTGTGACATTCAAAGTACGGCACTGAATAAATGCAACCTTACACATTATTAGCCTGGCACCTTCTTGTAAAAAACACATTTTGGCAAAAATAGTAGACCTTCCAGTATTCAAGTCCACCTACTCAGTAGTACAATAAATACTTAATATTAATCCTTAATAGAATAGAATCTCTTCCAATGGTTTATCACTGCCTCGGAGCCAGGACTGGTATTTCACATAGAAAATAAAATGCTGACCCACGAGAGGAGACTATATATTTCACATTGTGGCAAAGGAGGAAATCAAGGAACAGAAAGGAACATAATTTAACAAGCTAGATGAGTAAATCCATCCCTAAAATAGTTCTACTGAAAGCAAAGGGGCTATTTCCAGCAAGGATGAATTCAGGCCAGAAGTATCAGTTATGGGATTGCATTAGCAAACAGAGCTTTACAGCAGGGAAAATTGCTTGGATGCGTAGCAGGGAACAGAAATGAAGTAGATGTCTTTCAAGGCCACTGCCTCAGCCTTCTGTGATGAACTTGGGACATACTGTGTCTGCAGCGTCCCTGCTGGAGTGACTCCCGTCACCTGTCTGGATAAACAAAGCAAGGGAAAGGACAAAGTGTACTACAAAGAGATTAAGTGATGGAATTAAGAGAGATGGGCGGGGGGGGGGGGATTGAGAACTCCTAGCTAGGCAACCTGAGAGCCAGCAGATCAGATGATAACTCAGGCAAACGCATTGCCTTTCTCTCCAGCTACACCGGGACGTGGTGAGAAACAGATGAGTTGCCACATTCAAGGAAGAATAAGGAAAGTGTTCAAACACCTTTCCCATGCTAAAACCCAAACGGTTGGGATAGAAATAATGGAGCAAGTAGGGAAAATCAGTTCTTTTAAAAACGGTCCTGAGCTTGCCTTACTAACTCTGCCACAGAAGATCTCCTCAAGGGAGCTTTGTATTCTGCACCAGAAAGCTTTGTATTCTGCACCAGCAGCTGCAAAATTGCAGGCACTAACAGTGCCAGTAAGCGCTGGAATGCTGCTGCTCTCAGAACACTTTCTACCACCATTATGTCTGTAAACACTGACAATTGGGGAGATTTTGTTTATTTGTCTTCAGAAAGTATCACTCAATTAGGAAAAAAGGGGTGATGTGTTCTCGTGTTCGGAATTCACCCCCGTACTGCCAAAGTTCCCATTTCCTCTTCCTAAAATACAAAATAATATGGTTGCAGACTAAACAGCATTAAAGACTGGGGAAAAATATGATGAAACAAGATGTAAGGCATGATCTCTGTCTGGAAATTTTGCATAGTATAAGGGACAAGACAGAGGAACACTCAAATAAGTTATCCTCCTTTTTTTTATCTGTAGGGAAGAAGAGAAATCCTTAAAATAAGCTATGCAGAGCTCTATTTGGAGACAGAACTAAGTTGTGGGTTCAATTTATGTATTGATCATCAGGCTAAGTGTTTACTGTGGAAATTTTGCCTTGTGAGGAAATGGCAACTCAACCTGCTGACTCAACTCTGAGAATATAAGGAAGACAATTCAAAACTTCTCAAGGAGCATGAGAAAGCTTATAGTCAAGGATCTACTCTGAAAGCAAGAATAATATATGCCCGTGTACATGGCTTCAAAGCTACCTGGAAAATAATATTCTTAAAAAAAAAAAAAACCCACAAACACTAAGTACATGTTAAGTAGCTCTTCACTACAATGTCCCAGTCTGTCCAACAGTTAGTACACCACTTCTATGAGTATATAAAGCTCAACTGCATAGCAGGGATATATATCGAATAAATCCCTTGGTAATACTACATTGAGAAATATGATTTATCATTACCATTTTTAAGGACCCAATAACACTTGTTACACATAGCAAAGATGAATACAGACTCTAAACTGACAACCTTGGAAGCATATAGACATTAGATTTGAGCAGAATAAAATCTCAAACAAATACATACATGGAGGAAGCTAACTCAATAGCCACAAAATCCTACATATAGTCAAATCAGAATAAGATCTAATGATTTTGGAAATCAGCTCTTCAATTAAGAACCACAGATTATCAAAATAGACAATTACTATTTGATATAAATCTAAAAACTCATAAATAAAAGAGACTTTGCGTCACTAAAGGATAAAACCTTAAAAGATAGAAGATACCTATTTCTAATAATAGTTACTATATCTAGAAAAGGCAGGTGGGAAGAAGTCCTAAGTAGCCTTGAAAGTATTTTACTTTTGTTTGCACTGAAAGTTCTTGTCTATGTGTTTTTTGACTGCACCAGAAAAAATACTTTAAAAATAAAATAATTAGCAATTGAAATATTTCCTGTTTTCTAGACCTGTTCTGGTATCCGTGGCCTTATGTTGCGTAATGTGTGCACAGTTTGCAAACTCAATGTGAAATATACTACTAATATACATATATAATACAAATCATAACAGCCACTTACAAAGTATTGACAAAATGCAGGTATTGGGCATAAAATTGGCTTTACATACAATTCAGTGCGCAATTATCATTCTCCAATGCATGCAACATTTTTTTGTTGCATAGTTGTTGAATCAAATAATTGTAAAGACATGCATCTTGCTTTTACTGAAACCTTCTCTGAAAGTATCTCCAAGAACGCTGTAATATTAAATCAGATCAATGCCACTACATTCACAGGAGGTAACACTTGCTGTAAATGAGGAAACAAAGGCACACAAAGGCTTTTAAATTTAGACTTACGAATTTAGACACCGCATTAAACACGTGAGGCATCTTACAGGCTAAATCACCAGAAATGCAGCTGTGTGCTTTTATTCAAAAATCAGCTGTATGACTGCATACACTAACCGGGCGTTCCTCCTCACCAGGTTCAGCCACTCACACCACCGGGTAATTCAAGGTGCCCCGGTTCAGGAGGAAGAGGAAGACGAACCATTGCAGCCAGCATTCCGAGTACGTGGTAGGGCTTTATCCTACAAAAACATGCTGCTTATTTAGCGTCTAAAGCAAGGGAATAAACCAACATTAATGGTTGTTACTAATTAGATTTTTAAAGAGCTCACTGGGAATTTCTAGCTAAAAATTACTGTGCCAAACTCCAAAGAACTGGCCGTATTTTAACTGCTTGACGGTGTGGCTGAAGCAGACAGAAACAGTCTTAAAATGTGGCATAATTATTTGGCTGTTACTAGCTACTACTCAATGTTAATTATGCATCAAAAGCGAAGAGTGTTATTTATGGCTGTTCAGGCCAGTATTTACTTATAATGTGTACTCGGGCTGTCTGAGAGAAGGCTGCCTTATAGGTGCTCCATGATTCAGGGGGAGGAAAATCGTCCCCAGATTTCATTGCATATGTATAGCACTAATTTCTTCCTGTATGGTAAACATAAGCAGTCACTCAAACTCACTTTTGGATCTGAAAGATGATCAACCACCAATTAAAAGAGCAAGCTGACATGTAAATCTGCTATCCAGCTGACACCAACTTTGAACACTCCTAACTAAGAAAACAGTATGTATGAAATACCTCCAACACCTTCCCCCTCACTGAATTTCACAGAAAGTCACGTGAAGCTCCGCAATAAATTCGTGCAGCCATCAGTCAACACATCTCTTCACAAAGTGACTTCACAAAAGACAGGGCTTTAACAAAAACAAAACTGCTGAGTTTGATTTTTTTACCAAGAATTTATTCCAGATCACTGTGAGCCGTAACTAACCAGTAGCTAAATTTCTTTATCCTGGATCTGGGAAACTCCCTTCAATGTAAAACCGTAAGTTTTGCCACAATTGCCACCTCTAACCTTCATTCTGCAAAGACTTGATTTCCAGCACACTGTGACACAGGAGCAGACAGCAATACCAATTAACTCGCATGAATTCTATATAATGCTTGTTCTTGTGTAATAAGGTCAGAAAGAAGCATAATGGCATAACACGAGGCAAGGTCCATCGGCTATTGTTGAAATTGTATTTAATGCAATGGCATTCCAGGGGGCTCTTTGGGGGAGACAGCAGAGAAGGGGAGAATTTAAAGACTGCAAAGACTAACGGATGTGAACACTTGAGAGCATATATGTTCAATGCCATATTCATGGGCACTGCATCAAAATTATTAATGCATAGTAATCCAGAAGCAAAGTTTGGACAGGAAGTATGTGGGTAGGAATTAGATATAATACAATTGTAAGTTGGCAAGAATTATACACATAACTAGATTACTATACATTCATTCAAGACCAGATAGCTCATAAGAAATTTAGAATAAATGCAAATTAACCAGAAATAGCTCTTTAGGTTTGTTCTGCGCATGAAGGGAACAGATTTAAACCACAATTCAAATGGCTTCAGACTTATGCACGGCACTACTTTTGAACTTCAGAAAACCAATAAATAGTCTGACAAAAGATAACAACAAACCCCTGTTTCTTTTTTGCCATAAACCCACCCAACTTAGAACCGGGAGAGAGAGTCCCAATTTTCAACCAGTTCTCAGTTACAAGTGTTCCTGATTACTTCTCCATTATTCCACCATGCTTATCTTTTTGCATACATCTACTCCTCAGGACATATACATCTGAAGGAATAGCTACTGCTATTTGTGAAGTTCCTGACACAAAGTTAGTAAAGAGAAGGACAGCACCTACCTCCTTCCCTTTTCTTTAACACAAGACTTTGCACTTTAACTCTCTCAAAATCTGTTCTCACATCACGCCTCTACCTCTGGCTGCCTTTCACCGTCAGGATGGGTTAATGACCTGCCAAAGGGCAATGCACTCCGCTGTTCTAGTGCTCCAGGCTTTACTGGAAGGGTATGCGGATTTGGGTTTGCTAAGGTTATTCCGAAAGGACAGGGAAAAATTTATTCTTCATCTTTTTTTTTTTCCCCCTCATGCTGCTCCTTGCATGAGTAATATAACCCTTGCCACTATCTTATTGTGAAACCTTCTCAGCAGACCTCTCTAACCTCTTTTTTTTTTGCACAGAGAGGCAAAACGACTGTGATGGGACAGCTGAGACAGCGTTCTTCTATTTCCTCATGCCAAAGTATAAATTGTAAGAACTCAAACTGAGCAGCTTGCAATACTGAGAGGAAGTATATTATTGCATCAAACGCCATCATAAAGTAAGCAGATTAGGAATGCTGGAGTATAAACTAACTTGAAATCTCATTGCCCAGAGGATTTTAGAGGCAGCTCAGATGAAATTGCCATCTTTGCAGTCTCCAAAATCTCCACCTGTAATAATTTTCCTCTCATGAAGATTAGCAGGTTTTTGCTAATAACAATTTAAACCTCCCTGCAGAATCACAGCCTCTTATCTATCACAATCCGACCTGCATTTAATGCATATATGTCCTTTTTTTCATGTTTAGATGAAAAACTCCATTTACTTGGTTTTTTTCAGTCACTCCATGCACAGATTCACAGGAAAGATTTCAATGCCATTTGCATACTACAAAAAGGGAGTGATACCACCTCCAAATGAGATATTGTGGATTTACAAAAGATAAGGAAGTAAACAATTTGACTCCGAGTATGAGGTGGTATGATAAATGCAACCTGCACATCCAGTTAAGAGCCCAGTTTTGAAAAGGTGCTGCAAATGCAATCCTCATTAGATGTGGCTGGAACTTTGAATGTTCAGCCTCATCATCTAAACTCGAAGATGTTTGAAAGAAAGGTCACTAAAATGTCAATAGAAATGTGCTATCCAAGTTGCTGATCTTGACAGAGCTGGGTAACAGCCAGTACCACACACATCATTGACACCAGGTAATGTATGAATAAAAATGTCATTCAAAAAGCCTTCAAAATTTACCCTTTTTAAAGTAGGCTTCCAAACCCAAAGCATGTACCATGAGGAACTGAATTATTTTTCCACCCTGGAGGATGTAAAACATTCAAAGCATTAAGATTAAAATACTTCTGCTCTTTCGCCCCGCTCTTTTGGATGACAAATATTGGCAAAAGGGACAAAAGATTACCCTACCACTAGCCCTATAATACTTTTATGGTAGCCATAATATACAAATCACTACATTATTATGACCACAGATCTATGCAATTTACAACTCTGCTTCACCAGACATTCAAATTCTAATTCACAAACATAGGTGAATTTAATCCCACCCCTTAGCTAATTCTCCCACTGAGACTTTTTAAGTGGAAATTACTATTCTGACCTATCTTTCCAGATGTCTCCTTGAATTTTTTAAAGGTTGGACATCACTAACTATCTTTTGGTTTAACAGATAGGACAACAAACACACACACTGGTAAGAGAAATGCTATCTTGCATCAAAATATCAATGAAACGTACCAATTGTGTATCAGAATAAACCCATTACTGTGTGAGAAATGCTCAAAAATTATATACTTGACAAACATTTTCAGAGAAATGAAATACTCAAAATTTTGAAAGCCAAGTTCATTGAACACACAGTGGTCCCATGACATGCTCCCTGCTACCCCAGCACTTCAGCTCTGGACATATCTGTCCTGGCCTTTTCCATGTCAGAAGCCCCAGAATCTCCCTTCAAAGTGGAGAACAAGCAACATGGGCCCAGATGAAAGAAATGAAAGGGCCCTGACTCTGTCCATACAATCACCAGCTTTCTTTTTTTCTATTCTATGTGTGTGCTTATACCACATATAGTTAATAGCTATAGTACCTTGCTAGCCTTTTGCTCATGACAGAGGAAGCCCCTAATTCTCTGCAGACATCCTATTCTTCCACTCCCTCCATAGCCTATTTATTTTTATTCTTAACCATCACAGTACTGCAGATCCCATTTATGTCCCTTCTCCTTTTCCCCAAAACAGGAAAATAACCATAAATCCCAAAATGCAAACAGAAGTATCCGTTTCTCAGTTCTTCCTCTGCTATACTTCTCACTTCCCTTATTCCTTCCCCACCACACAATCTTCATCCCGTTCATCTCTGAATCATCTCAGTCTTCATCTTTGCTTTCCCATTAGCTGACCTCAAGTCCCTAACAGGGGTCCCTCTGGTTTCCTTTTCCCTTCACTACCGTCAGGGTCTCTCAAGTGCCTCAACAGCAGAGTCCGAATTCCCCACGGCAGGCTTCACCGCTCTTCTGCAAGGCTTCCCGAGCACAACGCCAGTCCTCGCTTTTCTAATTCTTATTATTAGCTGTCAGGAAACTAAAACATGCAGCTGTCAAACAAGTTTGGAGAGTAAGCAGAAACCGTTAAGGGGAATGTTGTAATGGTCACCCAGAACTGAGTAGTTCCGACTGCAAGGAATTGCCGAGGTGCTTTAGCAGATAACTGCTGTGATAACAGGAACGTCATTTCCCTCCTATTTTCTCTGACTTGATTTTCTGGGTTTGTAGTTATTTTTAATTTTTGATTGGAAGAAACATATGAAATTTTTAGCTTTCTGACATGAGAAAATATATTCAATGGTTAAAAGACTATGAAAATACCTGATAAAAGTCTAGAAATCAATCTAGAATACTCGAGGAATGTAACAGAGGAAGATTGAGTAAAGTAACTTTCTGTGAAAGAGACAAAATTTTACAACTCTCTCCAAAAGACATGATAAAAATTAACATTAGGATGCTGAAGGAGCCTGGAAAGTTTCTCAAGGGTTAAAAAGGGGTCGCAGCTGGGGGCTACAAATTGATTAAAACTCTGTTAACATAGCATATAACAAAGAACATTTCCAATATAAACAAGATCCTCAGAAACAAAGGGCAAAGGTCCACTGACAAAAGGTGTATTTCCTTTTCCTCCTCAGAAAGACACCAGCTCTTAGTAAACACGTTCTCTGTAAAGGAAAATCAGTCGAGAGCAACAACAAGGGGACAAGGGGTGTCTTAACAGCAGAACTTTACAGTTTACAGCACAGGGCTTACACCAACTGTTTTTTCTGTTGTAATTCAGAAACATATTAACACACACAGTATTTTAATGTTAACAAAGGTAGACAAGCTTTATAAAGCTGGCTTTTTTAATATTTCCTCCCAGTGTCTCACTGTCAGCTGTCTTCCCTTGGTATCTTACTAAATTTGTACAGTTATTAAATTAATAGTGAAAGAGCAATACAGAAACATAAACTATTCTTAATTCTTTCTCGCCTAATGCATGACTCGTCTCAAATCCATTTCTCATTCGTATTGTGATTCTATTCCTCATTGCAACATATATATTTCTACAAAACTCAAATGCTAGCTTGCAAAATGCTGACTTCAATGCTGCAGAACCCTTCCAGGCCCCATCCCAGACGCCTTAAGCCCTAGATCCTGCTACTGACAGACAGCATCTCCACCAAATCCGTCCTACAAAACTAGATTCTAGTGCCGGCCTTGAAATGCTGTGAATTATGTCGAAGTATGGTTTGCTCATTTGCGTCCTTTAAATTCAGGCAAACTGATGAACTTAGCAAGGCAGTGCCAAAAAAAAGCCTCACTTGAATTAAATTTCTATAGGGACAGTGAGAGAAGAGTGTATTAGGCCACTCAGTCCATCCTTCCTTTTTTTTTTCTCCCAGATTGCAATACTTCCCTAAACAATGATATTTCTCTACAGCAGGATAATTTGTATTCTCTAAAGTCCTCCTGAAGGTCCTTCTACTTTTGTTTTTTCTTTTTAAAGTACAAAGTTGGTAATTATCTCTTGACAAAGAACCAGTTTTCCAAAACAGATGCACAGGTTAGATGAACTTCAGAAACACAAACAGGCAAGAATAGGCTGAATTTCTATCATAGCAATGGTGGTTATGATTATAGCAGGAACAGCCCTTTTCCTAAACACAGTCATTACCATATTTAACGACTAGCTAGGTAGGACACAAATGATTCTGCTTTGTCCTGCGTAGGGCATTAACTAACAATCCAGTCATTAATTCCTGGTAACAACCATGTTTTTGAGGATTATTTCTGTTGTAAAATACATGTAGCAGTTCGCCACATCTCTACACTTTTGATATGAAAAGATGTTTATACCACGACACCAATAACACCTCTCTTTTACCAAACCTTGCACGGGGAAAGAACATAGGCCCCGTGAGATACGATGCCATTAGCATCTCCTCACACACACGCTGCCTTTTTCATTCCATGCACGTACAAACATGCATCATCTCGGGACAACCACAGATTTCAGCCGACGCATGTCAGCATTTATGCTTAGGTATCTGAAAAACAAGTGAAAACCACTGATGGTTTTTTTTTCGTTATTATTTTTTAATAATAAAATAAGCTATGTTAGGTTGTTAACAGAGGGGGAACAAGAATGTTTAGGAATGTTTCTGGACTCAGTGTGTAAGTAGTAGAAAATTCAAGTAAAAGTCAAGTAGTAGAAAATTAATCTCTCCAAGGGTACCACGGAGATTGAAATGCACACACCACATTCACTGCAGTTTTTTTGTTCTTAAACTTTGCTACTTAATAGTAAAAATGTTAACCACAGGCACCGTTTCTAGAGGAAGACACCTTACAAGAGCAATCAAAAGTACGTACAGGCCCTTTGTGACAGGACAGGTCACTGAGCCACAGTTCTCACCATGCTGCCTGGGCCAAAGAATCCAAAAGATTTGGATGGTCAGGAGAAGGTGTAATGCTGAGTTTTCTATGCTGTCTCTTCCCATCCCCTCAAAGGAATTATGAGTGTTTTGTGGGTTTTTGTTTGGTTGGTTGGGTTTGGTTTTTTTTTTTTTTTAATAAAAAACTTACTGGGAAAGGGGGGAAAAAAGAGACAGAGAGACCCTATAGGGTCTTGCATCAAAGTCTGACTTGCAACAATGAAGAAACTGAAGTGCTGAAAATTCTGCAGGAAATAATGACAAGAGTTTATGCTGAAGAGCAATCCCTAAATGTAATCCAAATAAACAAAATGAAAACAACAGGCTGCATACTACAGGCACAATACAATCCAAAATGCATGAGACATTTAGCTCTCCATGAGAGTTAAAAAAGCGGTAGGTACCTTCTAGGTGAACAGCTAAGCAGTCAGATAGCCCACGTGTCTTGGCCAGCAAAGAGACAGGAGCTGACACAGGGAAGCCAGGTGGCATCCATCCAGTCCGAGTGGCTGGCTGCCCCTTAGCTGGCCACCCCATGGTGCTTCCATCCCTGCAGTAGTTATGTTGGCCTGCAAGTTGGTTGCACTATTGCATCTTGGAGACTTGCCTGGTTGAGGTGGGAGTCAATAGCAGACGGCATGTTCATAGAATCATAGAATCATTAAGGTTGGAAAAGACCTCTAAGATCATCGAGTCCAACCATCAACCCAACACCACCATGCCCACTACACCATGGCCCTAAGGGCCTCATCTACACATCTTTTAAATACTTCCAGGGATGGGGACTCCACCACTTCCCTGGGCAGCCTGTTCCAAGGCCTGACCACTCTTTTCAGTAAAAAAATTTCTCCTAATGTCCAATCTAAACCAATCTAAACCTCCCTTGGTGCAACTTGAGGCCATTTCTCCTTGTCCTGTTGCTAGTTACTTGGGAGAAGAGACCAACCCCCACCTCACTACAACCTCCCTTCAGGTAGTTGTAGAGCACGATGAGGTCTCCCCTGAGCCTCCTCTTCTTCAGACTAAACAACCCCAGTTCCCTCAGCTGCTCCTCATCAGACTTGTGCTCCAGGCCCTTCACCAGCTTCGTTGCCCTCCTCTGGACACGCTCCAGCACCTCCACGTCCTTCTTGTAGTTGAGGGAGAAGGAAAAAGAAATGGGAGCCTGGGGAGACACAACTTGACACAGGGAACAAGGTAAGAAGAATGGAGAGGGGGATGTACTACAGGAGGAAGGTAAAGCCTGTAACCTAGATCAGCTGGAGTATTTAACAGCTCACCTCTGCGTTTGAGGTGGAAACTTCGACAACAAAATAAGCTGTATTGACATTACAGCTCTTAATGGCTGCACCAACTACATTTAGAGTATGAGGACACTTGACAAGGGAACAGGTCATTCTCTCTCCTGTCCTTTCGCTGAAACTGCCAGAACTAAAGCTGTCATTCCTAACCAGCCAGAAAAACAAGATTTTTAAAAGGTTTCCTAGTATCAGATCAGGACACAAACCCATTTTTTTTTCCAGTTCACACAGTTGTAGTCTCAGTGGGGAATCAAATGACTAGATGATCTTGGAGTGTAACTTAAGGCACTGTGACTGGTACAAAACGTACTCTGGTGGTTTGTGAAAAAAAAAATGAGAATTAGATACTGGGTAGGGAAATCTTATCCTGTCTACTGTTTCACCTCTCTAAGATCACAAGCCACTGTAGCCACAGCATTCACTTCTTGAACATTTGATCATGAAATGCTCAAAATATCCTTTATGTTAATTTTTAGTATTTGTGATATTAAGTATTATTTCTTATTTTTAAAAAAGCTGCCCCATTTCCCATGCATACAGTAAAAACAAACTGGTAACACTACTTGCTGGTCTGCCATGACGGTAAGCCAACGAAGATCATCACCTCTACCACTTGAGCTAATAATACACACCTGTGGTAGACAACTATCTTCTGTGAGGAGGGTCAGCCCAACTGCCTCTGAAAGAAGTTTTCTGGTTTAACTTGGATCATTCAATGCCATACAACACAGCCCCATGAAAAAACAGTTCTGTCAACTCAGCTGAGAATCTATTGAGCAACCGCTAGAGAAAACATCACAAAACCACTCTGAGAAATAACACTGGCATTTGCTTGCTTGAGTGACTGTCGCAAGAGCAAAGTAAGATCAAGAACATAATACTCCCTTTCTACCCTCAAATGGTAACGTCAGGCACTTTTTGGAGTTGAGATCTAGCTAAACTATCACATAGATATAAACACAGTACCCTGACAGAAATGGGTTTGAGAATGCCAGTTTCTGCCCTGACCTCAGCAGACTGGATACCTTTTCTTTTCCACTTGCTGAGAAGACACAGCCTGTGTTTTAACTGTTTTTCATGTGAAGAACTTGGAACTAGACTACAGTAAAATTTCTCTTCTTCATTACAACTGCTTTTGCAAATCAGTCATTTCGTACTGCCTGAGCCTTCCTCACGTATTTGAAGAGGTCAGAAGTTTGGCAGTACTTTTAGCATTTTACCCGTTTCAGTTCACACAGCGGGCATTGACTCAACAGTGATGTTATGCCTCATTGCTCTACATTGCAGAAGTAATGGTTTTGATCATGGCAGACCTGCTTAGTTCTCCCACTAAGGATTTGCCTCAGCCCTACGCGCTCTGTGACTGGGTTTATTGGCTTCACATCTGAGTTCTTCTGGTTTAACCCTACTGGGCAGGTTCCCAAACAGAGTATCTTCCACTGACCTGGTGCAGCACCTCTAATATTCTTTTCTGCACGTATCAGCTCTATAAATGCACAGCTTAATACTTGGTTTCACTTTTTTTCTTAAAGCTAGTCTTTCCAAAAATGTTTACCTTCTTACGCTGTGTGCACAAAACACAAACATAGCTTCCATTACAGATTTGATCAAGATTTAATCCCTTGAAAAGTAATGCAAAAAAAACAGAAAAAAGACTTTCACAAATAGCAGTATTAAACTTTACCCAGGAATAATAATCTGAAACACTGTGATTCTGTTTTTAACAGCTTGTCTGTGTACTAAATTGCTCTCAAACCCTTTCTCACTGGCAACGCTGCTATGATTTCAGTTTCATTAAAGCTCTAGTCCAGCCAACCCTTTTTGGTTGTGGGAGGTGTCAGGATGGGAAAAAAAAGGAGTGAAGTACTTTAGTGGCATAAGTGACAACCACTTCAAAGCCATAAATCCTACCAAAGTACCTCAGAGAATAACAATCAGTCAAGACTTTAATCATCAGCAAAAGCTAGTTGAGAGAATAAGGAGGGTCCTAAGGGTAATAGCTGTAAAATGAAAGTGTCCACTGAGCGCATTTTTTTCATTACAGACAATTGAGCCATTTCTCAACCTTGTTTATCTCTAGCTTTCCCTGTTAGACCAGAGGGAGAGTAAGGGATATTATACCCATCTTCCTCCAGTGAAGTATAAAGAAAAATGCCAGAAATGCTTTAAGACAAACAATGCTGCTTTCACAGATCTGGTTATGTGCCCTTTTTGGGGGCAGGCTTTCAGGCTGAGTTCCAACCCTTGGTCCCTTGAACATCTACCATCTGGCTGAAATCCAGGCTCTGTTCTCAGCCCAGGATACACAGCATATTTTGGATATCCTAGCATGCACTTCCGAGTACTGAGACACGTAATCCCATTATTCACATTATCCCCAACAATCCCACTGTCCCCTGAGCCTTGAGCTGATCCTTCATGCTGTCTTTTGGCTTAAACGCACCCCATCCCAGAAGACCAGGTAGATGAGACAGAGACATAAGATCTGTCACATGGATCAGTTTTGCCCCAGCTTCTAAAATCTTATCACCCTTTACGTAGTAGTGTGTGGAAGAAAAAAGTTTAAAAAGATAATCCGGAGATTTACTTTTCACTGGGGCCTTGTCGTGGTTTAACCTGGCAGGCAGCCAAACAGCACATAGCCACTCGCTCACTCCCCTCCCCCCAGGGGGATGGGGAGAGAATCGGAAAAAAAAAGTAAAATTCGTGGATTGAGATAAAGACAGTTTAATAGGACAGAAAAGGAAGGGAAAATGATAATAATAATAATAATAACAACAACAACAACAACAATAATGATGATATAATATACAAAATGAGTGATGCACAATGGAATTGCTCACCACTCACCGAGCAATGCCCAAACAGCGATTGCTGCTTCCTGGACCACGCCTCTTATTTATATACTAAGCATGACATCATATGGTATGGAATACCCTGTTGGCCAGATGGGTCAGCTGTCCTGGCTGTGCTCCCTCCCAGCTTCTCGTGCACCTGGCAGAGCACGGGAAGCTGAAAAGTCCTTGACCAGTGTAAGCTCTACTTAGCAACAACTAAAACATCAGTGTGTTATCAACATTCTTCTCATACTAAATCCAAAACACAGCACTAGGAAGAAATTTAACTCTATCCCAGCTGAAACCAGGACAGGCCTATAATGAGAATTTTATCTGAAAAAAACCTGAGTGCTATTTGGTTTCCCCCTGTCTTTCCCCTGCCAGTTTTTGCATGATAAATACCTTTGTATTTATTCTCTAACTTATGCAAAAGTCAAACAGCTGATATTATAAAATCTGCATCTTTAGCAAAATGATCAGAACCACAAATGTTAGTAGAGTTTTTATAAACCAAGAGACTAAATTTTTCATTTAACTTTGTTGACTATTAGTTTTCATTTATAATTTGTATTAATGTCTCAAAGACCAATCTAACACAACTCAATTCATTTAAACTCTATCCATTTATTGATTATAAACATAAAAGACCAGAACTGATCAACAATCTGAAATTACCAACAATTGAAAAATTACCAACAATCTGAAATTACCAACATTTCGTGTATTACAGTTCAATAGCAACTGAAAAAATCGGTATACAGCATACAGTCTATGGTTACACTGTAGCTGTATTTCTGGCATGTTTTTAATCCCACCTACCTATCTTAGAAACATGAAATACAAAGCATAAACCACAAAATAATATTATTATATTTGTCTGACATTCTTACTCAAATTTTAAAAAGAAATCAATGCATGATAAACTCTTGCTGGCTAAAGATAAAACTCCTTTTTGTCTTTTAAGTAAATTACAAAGCCAAAGGCCATTATAAGTTTTAATTACTCTTTTGACAGAAGAACTCAAACATGACAAGTGATTCAAACATTAATAAAGAAGAAACATTCATAAGCATGTACATTAAAATAGATACCTAAGTAAGCATCCCTGGTGAACATAAAATAGACTAGGAAAATCTATAATTTTTCAACCATCTTGGCTTACTACTGTTGTGTGAAGTTGTTAGAAAGTGCACACTTATATCAGACTCCACGTTAAATTATTTTTCCACACTTCAGTGAGTTAGGACATGAACGGACCTGGTACTGAGCATCTTTAAGGAAATAAAATTGTAGAAACTACTGTCTATCAAATTTCACCAAAACAACCGAGCTCTTATTGGGAAAAATGTGGAATCTATTATTGTATCTTCCGTTTCACCCCAAAATAATTAAAGAAAAATCTATTTATCTTTTTTTCCCCTGAGAAACCATATTCTGATCTTGAAGGACTCAATAAGACGAATTAGGTCACTTCTATCCATAAGGAAAGGAGAAGGTAAAGCTTTTCTATATGCCGAAATTCTTAAAGACAAAAGAAGTCCACCTTATTTTGTGGGGAAAAAAAAAAAGTTAGATATTACTAATGAACCAAAAAGTCAGTTGGAAAATTACTTCAACATTTGATTTTTATTTCTTTCCCCCCATTTTTAACTTTCTTCTAGTGTAAATTTAATTAAACTATGGAATATAAGATCATGCATTTTTAAAAGTATGAAATAGTGAAGATAGGAAATCATTTCAGTATTAATTTTTTTCAGTAAAATAAATATTGATTGAAAAATTCTTCATGAGAGCTGATTATAATCCTATGTCTTCAAAAAATATTGCTTGGAATAATAGGCAGTGTTCATTTACTGCTATAAACACAGTTAGCAGTTACTTTTGGAGGAATGAAGGGGGTAAGTACCTCATTCCCAGTGGAGGTTTAGGCTTCTCAGCACCACTGAAGAATGAGAAAGAAAAATCACTAATACAGGGGTTTTTTAACCACAACTTTCTAGTCCATCGGTGACTGGTCATTGTGGGAAGTTCCTCCTTCCTCCACCACCCAGTTGCTCATTCCTATTCTCCCCCTGCAAAGCTTTCCATTTCTTCAGGCGTGCCAAGCGATCAGTTTACAGGATTACAATCTGTTAGGACGTAGAAAACCATGTGGTGGAAACCTCACCTGTAGCAGGACATGAACGAGTAGCTGAAAAAGGAGCAGGGGAGCTGTAGGGCTACTTTAAACTATAATGAAAGATAAACCAGCTATATTTGGTGAAAACGGTGGTTCACAAGCCCTCTACCATTTAACAGCCCATTCAAAATTAGCCACTGTGCAATCGTCTTGCACAAAGACATCCTTTTTCAGACTAAGAAAATCTGAAGAGAGTCACATCTCCCAAGAAGAGAGAAAATATCAGTAATTTTTTAAGAGCCTCAGTTGTATTCTGTCTCGTAGGCTCTCCACTTCCTTGTGCTCTCTGCCCTTGCACAGCACACAGAAAACACTATTCTCTTAAAGACAAGCTAGAGAAGATCACACTATTGCAGTTCATAGAATATTATGCAATATGCACCAGCAGCATAAATGCATACAAAGTCATTTAGATTTAGGAAAGAATTTGGGAAGGGCTTGGGAAGTGGTTTTTCAGGTATGATCATCTCAGCAAGAGAAACATCTCACAACCACCCTGGTTTTGACAGGTGATAGAAATCTTCAGGGATCACCCCTCTCATCATATTCTGCCATCTAGCAAGACTTCAAATATATCTAGGTCACATACAACATTCCATCCACCCCCTCTACACCTCAGTTGGCCCGGCAACTGTAAATATTTTATCATAGGCATTTATATCCTGGCCTATTTCTTCAGGATATTTAGAACATTAAATAATCATTTGGCAGTAAACAACTTATAATACATATTTTCCCCCTCACTCTAGCACTGTTGAAGTCTGGCTGTTTCAGGGCGGAATATTGGATCTTCTTCCCGTCTCCCCACCAAAGAGAGGATTTCCTCATTTTAAAAGGTCTGCTTCCTCCCTGCTACTGGGCGAACTATCGAAAGTTACTGACAAGTCTCACAGGCTACCAAACCTTCTCTAATTTGCTTGCTTCACTCCCTGTATGTTTATATTTGATTTCAAAGATTTAATTCCCGATTAGCGTTCAGTGTTAAGTACCTACAACTGCTGGCCCATCCAGCCGCTCAGTTGGCCACGTGTCCCGTTGAAGAGCTCAGCCTGCAGCAGGGCACTTGCAGCACAAAACTCCCTTTGATCTGCCAGTTAGGGAAGCTGCATGTAACCATGCCCGCTGCAGAAACACGCAGGGAAAAGTTACGGTAAACTAGAGTGTGGCGAGGAAGAGTCCAAATCCAAACTTTCTCCTCTAGCCACAGAAAGAGCAAATCAAACCCTCCGGGTGTACGCATTCTCAAGAAATTTGGATATGATTTTTAGCTAATGATCCTTGTGGGTCTCAGAATTCATCTTTATGAGAGTAGGAAAAGCACTCAGCATGCTACAGGAGAGAGAATTCAATGGACACGTTCAAGATACACACCATTCACATGACAGATGGAGGATTTCCTTCGAACGGTGAAGTGACCTTCCTATTATTCACATATAAATTGCAGCAGAAAATTTCCTTCCAAAATCAAAATGTTGATGTACACATAATGCTATTTAAGGAACAGTATAAAATTGCTCTGCAACTATTTACATACCCAACATGTTCCTTGTGCCTCAGCTGAAGGGTACACATTAAACCAAGCTGATAGATTTATTTATTTCTGTAGTGCAAGGTACCTGTCAAACATTCAAGATGGCAAGATCCACAGGTCATTCCCTATGGGGAAAAGAAGTAATATAAGAGAAAGCTCATCATTATGAGTGATGTTTTATTCCTTCTTCTTTATTTTTTCTTTTCTCTCTCTCTTTATGTCCAAAGAAAGTACCAGATGTAAATGCTGTAGCAAATTATGATCAAAACCAAGCTGCATAAAAAGAAATTTGAAGAAAGACTTTTTTTTCCCTCCATTTCTTCATGAGTGGGGTGATATTTTAGGCAAGCTGAAAAATCCATAAGGTTGTGTGCAAAATAAAAAAAAACACCAAAATGTGATACTGCTGATGTGACCAGAGGGTCACATCACTGCTTTGTAGCAAGAAGAGACTGAAATGCTTGTCTCCATCTACTGCTTGGTCATATAGACTGCTAATAAGGATCTCAAAGGGCAATCATAACAAGCAGCACCCTAGGTATAGCCTGGCTGTCACCTGATGGACATGCACGAAGGCAGGCAGAACGCCCCTTCCTGATGGCCCAGATTTACCTTGCCTGCAGGGCAAAGCTGAGAGAAAACTCAGTGCTGTGATACAGAGTAGAGAGGAGCTCAGAAAGAGGCCTTCAGTTTCTGTAACTGTTCGCTTAACATGAAGCAATAGCACAATATCACACAAAACCACCAAGAAATAGACCATTTTCTGTCAATCGGGCTATATAATTGAGTTTTAAAGTCAAGGGAATATGAACCTCAAGAGAAAAAGAAATTCATCCTAACGCTGAGGGCTTGCAAGAAGCCCCTCCTTAGGGTGCCCTCCTCTCTCACCGCAAGTTGCATTAGTGAAAGCTGTGGAAACTTTGAAGCTACAGATGAGGATCACGTTAGTGCTCAAAAACGCTGGATACACTTCCCCTGTACTTAAGGAACTTAATTATCTGCACGGCTGCTATGATGCTGCTTCCCTAACTCACAAACATCCATAGAAGAAAAAAGTGTTAGAGGCTGAGAAATATTTAGTCACTAAGTCTTTGAATACAGTCCTAGTTTATAATCTAAACCAGACAAAATGGAAGACAGGTTCACTCTTTTTTATGAAATCAGATATGGGTGCACAGAATGATTATGGCATACATTTCATTCCTAACATCTGTTTTCCAGAGGCTCTCCACTGCTCCTCAAGATGGACAGTTTCGAAAGCAAATAAATTCCCCCCTCAAGGGAAAAAAAAAATTGCGTCACATGATTCACTAAATTACATATGGTCTAGATTGAATTGGACTGCCTTGGTGAGGGCAAGGGAAACAAAACTAAATAAAAAAGAATCTGTTAAAGGAGGAAAAGCCTCGATCAATGCAAAATCACTTGGCAGATATGAATACTGTTTTTATTGCTATTGGGGCGGGGGGGAGGGAGAGAAGAGTATTTCTTTTTTTTTTTTTTTAATGCCGCTACTGCTGCTCGAAGACGTGACAGCCTAATAACATCTGCCTGGAACTGGATTGTAAGTTTACATTACACAGCATGTGTTCTGTCATTATTGCACTGTATGGTAGGATAATGGTTTTACTACACAGTGCCAGAAGCAGAAGATGCTTCTGAAAATCGCTTAGGAATCAACATTGCAGAAGATAATCTGATATTTTTTTTTTTACTATTATTACTTACCGAGATACAAATTCAAAATTATTATTATTCAATGAGAGAAGCTAAAACTTGCATATTTCCCTGCCATGCCTATCTAGCAGCATCCTGATCCAGGAACGTTTGGTAATGGATGAGTGCAACAAGCTGCCTGCTTCAAAAATATAGCGTATCAGTGCCTTCAGAAGGCATTAAAGTTAAGGGAAATAAAAAATACAAGTCAAAGCTCACATCCATTATGTAGACTTCAGTCCCATATTGCTCCTCAGGACTCAAAATGAAGCCATTTTCAGTTATGACGAGAAAACGGAAATAAATTCCAACGCAAAGACTAGAACAGAGTGAATGAAACCAGAACACGTGAAGGATAAAAAAAAGTACCTGAAATAAGGAGAAAAAGACTTACTTGCTTTTAGGAAGGGAATTTGCCCTCACAGTACCAAACATTTAGAATATGTAAGACACTACTGAAAATTCTGATTTTATTAAATATCTGATTTCTCCTAATGAAAAAAGTAGTATTGGGGAAGGAGGGAAATATGGAATGCATTTCTACAAAATTGTTATTTGTCATCTATTCTCTAACCAAAAGCTATACAGAGCACTGCAGAACTGAATGATGAAACATACCGCATCTATTTTAAGTATTGATCACATATAAGAAAAGAACATCTTTGTCAATTCAGAAAGTACATAGATGCCATAGTTGCAACATGAATCTAAATTTAGGCAAGTCGAACAATTATTAGGCATTGATATGCCTCGAAATAGGAGAAATGTGCATTCTAACACCCCAAATCCTAAATGAGGGGGCAAGTACAAGAGAGCAGACCACTGAAAGCATCTGGGTTTGGGCACACTCCTCCTGCAGCTCTCCCCATCCCCAGGGCTCTCACGAACCCTTTCAGAGACAGACTATTAGGCCAGATAGACCCAAGAGGGGCATTTGCTGTGATTCTCCCATAACTAACTTTTACCTTCTTGCTAGGCAAATGCAGAAAAATCTCCTAGCCACAGGATGGAGAGAATTGTAACTGTCCTGGTTTCAGCAGGGGTAGAGTTACTTTTCTTTCTAGTAGCTGGTATAGTGCTGTGTTTCGGATTCAGGATGAGAATAATGTTGATAACTCAGGGCTGTTTTATTGCTGAGCAGGGCTTACACACAGTCAAGGCCTTTTCTGCTCCTTACCCCACCCCACCAGCAAGTAGGCTGGGGGTGCACAAGGAGCTGGCAGGGGACACAGCTGGGACAGCTGACCCCAACTGACCAATGGGCTATTCCACACCATATGACATCATGCTCATGGGAAAAGCTGGCCGGGTGACTGCTGCTCAGGAACTGGCTGGGCATCAGTCAGCAGGTGGTGAGCAATTGCATTGTGCATCACTTATTTTGTATACTCTTTTATCATTGTTATTTTTTTTCCTTTCTTTTCTGTCCTATTAAATTGTCTTTATCTCAATCCACGAGTTTGTTTTGTTTTTTTTTTTTTTTTTTGGATTCTCTCTCCCATCCCGCTGTGGGGAGAGCGAGCGAACGGCTGTGTCGTGTTTAGCTGCCTGCCGGGTTAAACCACAACAGTAACTTTAAGAAAAAGTTGCCTGGTTTCTGTCATGCAATGCAACTGTCTTGTCTGACCTGTTCGGGCTTTGAGGTAATAAGGTGCCTTCTGTAGGTACTGCACTTCCCTCGTGTACATCCCCATCAGAAACACTGGTGCTTGCAGAAGAGAGAAGGGAGAAATGATTTCTCATTTAGCCTTCCTCAGGTGTACTGTAAATTTGCTTTCAGCTACTCAACCTGATTGAAAACCCAAGATCTGACCATTCTGTGCAGGTGGAAACTACTCAGTCACTGAGCAAGATGATGACATTCACCTCTCTTCAGCGGATCATCATAAAGTCTAGTGTAAGATTTGTATCAAATTCCAGTCAAATCTTCAAAAACACCACCAAAATAAATGTCTTCCTAACATGTAACCACAGTATGAGTTTTCAATTTGATAGTACTTTTCATAAATTTCTTAGCTAAATGTCATTAAAAAAATCCACTTTGAATAGGAAAACGTAAAATAAAGATGACTAGCAAAATTATACTATTTGTTATTATACAGGGCTCTGCCTCTAAGAACATGCTTTGGTATTCCCTTTTCTGAAATCATCACTATTAGCAAACCTCAGGCAGCAGCTCTCTAATTTATAATATCCAGCTTGATTCAAGACATTATATGGTTTAAAGGGCACATACTGGAAATTACATGTAGTTGATTACGGCTGACTAAAATCAAGTTAATGTTTTGATAAAACCAAAGATGTCATTCTTGTTCTGTACCAGGCTTGGCTTTGCATTTTCATCCTTGTAATATCAGAATAATAAAGAGCATTAATCATTCAGGGGAAAAAACACTCAAAACTTCCGGAAGGGAAGCAACAGCTAGAAATTTTGTGCTGAAGATGGAAACACTCAGGGTCTGTTGGCTCTGGAATTTAGATCCCTTCAAAACAAGCAAGCGTGTCGAGAAGTGTAATGCTTTTAATACTACATAGAATATAGTGTGTGCAAGGTATGATGAATTACTGTGAATTAATACTACAATTTTCAAGGTAAGAGCTAACTATATCAGGAATCTATCACAGAATGCAAAATGCAACACTGCTGTAACCCTCCCTACTTAATCTTTTGCCTGCTTGCCTGAGCTACGTGCCTTTTCCTTTTCATAGGTGGTAAAGCCAAAAGGAAGTGTTTGAAGTTTCATTGGAAAAAACATGCAAAAAAGTGGCTGTATGGGGTTCAGTCCATTTGTCCTGTAAGAATGAAGGGTGAAGCTTACAAGGAGTTTAAGCTTACCTATCTAATACAAAAAAACCTCCAACTTCAGCAACCGTACAATAAAAAACAATACGGATATGCTGATGCGTGCCAGTGAATCACTAATAACTGAGAACTCGGTGAATGTGGTTCAAGACTTTGGGATTTAGAACATTAACAAACAACTGGAATGTTTCCCATAATTTATCAAACGAACACAAATAAGCTCCTCTTGTCTAAGAAAAGTGGGTGGGTAGTGTGGGTATAGCATAACATTAAGCTTCTAGAAAGAGATAATGCACGTTATGTTACTATCTCCCTTTCTTTTGATTCTGTTAGCTTCAGGGCTTCCAGAATCACTAATTTCTGTTAAGAGTCGATGTGCTGTCACTGTATTGAAACTAGTACTTCCATCAGATCAGCTAGCATTATTTCAGCATAATGTTGTGTTCCCACTCTCGGTGCTGCTGATCTGCTATTTAGATTAGAAGCCACCCAGAGAAGAAACCAGTTTTGTCCTGTTCACTCAACACATGGTGGAGCTGGGTTGCGACTACTGCAATCTCACAGTTGACAAATGCAGTTTAGGAGATTTCAACTCAATTCCAGCCACTCACTGATACCTCTTAATACAGATTAGTAACCTCTTAAGGAAATATTCATAGAAATGTACTTTAAAAAGGATTTTGGAAATGACCTGATAGTAAAAAAGTGTAAAAAGTTGGAGGAATGAGAGGCTGCATGAGAGCAGAATTCTACTGAATTTGCCAATAGAGAAACAAATAATTTTGGGGATTCCGGTGTATTTTTATTCTAATAAACATAAACCAGAAAAACTTCAAGTATAGTAGAACATTCTGCCAGCAGAGATGAGCAAATAATGCTAACTACAAACAAGCCTTCACTCTGAATTAAAACATCAACCCTCTGTTCACATTCCCTACATTTTTTCCCAGTTGGGCTTCTGCTGAATGAGTTTATTCCTGAAAACATTTGCCGAAATTATGTTTGAACTCATTTAATTAAAGTTTGTAACGTACTCCAAGGTCTATAAGCAGAGAGATGCTACGGAGGTAGCATCTGCTAAAATAAGAACTTACCCATTCATTAACTGAATGAGATTTCTCTCATTGATTTCAAAGGGCTTTGAATAAGGTCTAATTTCCCACAAGTGTTATATTTTGCTTAGAAGTCACATGCTGAAGTAAACACTACTCCACCAGTAGTTGAATTCCTGTGTCAGCTGAGGAATGTCTCCTTTTGTACCTGGCTTTAAAGATCTCCATTATTTTCATACACAAGTCAAAGTTCATCTTCAAAGTGTTAAGACTTCATCCAAGCTTAAGGCTCTTTCCGTTATCTTAACAGAGATAATTGATTTTCTTACTTCCTTTTACAGAAATAATTCAGTACGATAATGAATTCCCAAAGAACGTCCCTGCCAAAGTTAGAATTATTGGAAAATCATTGCAGAGATGGCTTCTTTTTCTGAAATACATTGTTATAATTTAGAGTTCAGTGGGCCTTTCTAAATGCACATAGAAAACGTGAGATGGCCTGAATTGACAGCATCAAGGGCTAATAGAGACCGCTACAGTCAAAAAAAGAGCATGCAATTTACACTCTTAAGCCGGCTGGACTCACTTCTCTGGAATTACAAATCTCAGCTGCAACTCAGTTGTTAAGTACTAAAGCAGCCATGTGCTGGGACTGATCCTCCCTCTGTTCATTTTGATTTGAACTTCATGGTATTTGAAGAACATAGTCTGCTTATGAATTAAGAAGGTATTCTTTTTTTCTTTCCTTGTTTCTCAGGGGGCAAGGAGCCTTTCAGATAGCCGTGTTTATACCTCCTGGCAAGAATCCTCACAAAGAGATCTGTACTTTTACCCTGAATTTCTGCGTCATACGCGGCTTCCCTGTCCTCCTATTTCAAACCTGCCGCCTTTGTTGTTCAGCCTTAATTATCAAACTGTCATTATGCCCCGTCCCTTCCCCCGAGCCCTCCATCTGTGACTGCACATAAAATTTTCATTTCCTTCTCATATGCTTCCTAGTCATTTGTCCTCCCATTTAATGTTTTACAAACTCTACCTCTGTATTGACTTTAATACCATCCCGTTTCTGTACTTGACTTGTTTACCTTTGCATTTCATACAGAACTAAATAAATTCTAACTGTCTTAGTGACTATAAGAACTGTCTTTTGAAATAGTTCTTCAATGAGGCAAAAAATTGCCAAATACTATCTACAAGAAAAAGAAGAGAGGGACTGACTATAAAACGGAGCTACAATACTATAAGCTTTAAAAGTCTATAAATGTTTAGAGATTTTTAAACTACTTGCACTAATTCAACATGAAATTTTGACAAACATGAAGGGTACTCCGTGTCTTGTAAATGCATTACTACCTGTACACATAACGATCATGTTCTGTCCTTCAGTCCTGAGTATATGTAAAATGTACATTCAGCTATAGAATTTCCTTTCTTTTTCACTGTGGTAGTTCAGAGAATCTACTTCATAAAAATACGCACTTAGTGTGCTGCCCCTCCCTGCACACTGCACGGGCTCCTACTAGGTATCAGAAGATAATACAGATGCAAATGAGGGTGGTAATCAGTGACACGGAGTCTAGTTGAAGGCAAGTAACTATCAGTGTACCCCAGGGATCAACGTGCTCTACAACTACCTGAAAGGAGGTTGTAGCGAGGTGGGGGTTGGTCTCTTCTCCCAAGTAACAAGCGATAGGACGAGAGGAAATGGCCTCAAGTTGTGCCAGGGGAGGTTTAGACTGGACATTAGGAGAAATTTCTTTCCTGAAAGAGTGGTCAGGCCTTGGAACAGGCTGCCCAGGGAAGTGGTGGAGTCCCCATCCCTGGAGGTACTTAAAAGACGTGTAGATGAGGCGCTTAGGGACATGGTGTAGTGGGCATGGTGGTGTTGGGTTGACGGTTGGACACGATGATCTTAGAGGTCTTTTCCAACCTTAATGATTCTGTGATTCTATGATTCTATGATTTTCAAGGTATAGAAATACCTGCTGAAGGGACAGTGCAAAGGGGACAGAGCCAGGGTCTTTTCAGTGGTGCCCAGTGCCAGGACCAGAGGCAATGGGCACAAACTGAAACACAGGAGGTTCCCTCTGAACATCAGGAAACACTTTTTCACTGTGAGGGTGACTGAGCACTTGCACAGGTTGCCCAGGGAGGTTGTGGAGTCCTTCCCCTTGGAGATATTCAAAAGCTGTCCGGACATGGTCCTGGGCAACTGTCTCTAGGTGGCCCTGCTTCAGCAAGTTGGGCAAGATGATCTCCAGAGGTCCCTTCCAACTACAACCACTCTGTGATTCTCTGAAATGTTATTATTTAGATCTGAAATTAAAAGGTGGTTTAAAAGCCATATTTTACACAGTAAGCAACATTAAAAACGGATGCTATTCGCCTTCATACCAAATGATTTAATCCCCCACCGCATACATAATATTTCCTACATCTAAACCTAAATCAATTTGTTCATTTGTTTTATGCTCTTAAACAGTAATCAGGGAGGTGTGAAATCATTGGAGGTTTAGTTCTCTGTAGACAAGACCCTTTATCAGAAGGGATTATCTTCTTACGTGATTATAACCTTACAATGCAAATCCTGAAGTCTCTGGGAACTGAGATCACATTTATACACCTCGATCAGAGAATAACTGTATTCCGTGTGTGGGAGAGGTTTGAATTTTAAAAAAAAACACAATATAATTCTTCACTGAACAGAAAATAAAACATAGTGAATTACTTTTTAAATTGGAAATTGCACAAACAGAAAATTGCAGGGTGGTGGCATTTTTTTTGTTTGTTTTCTTAAGTGAAGAAATATGAAGAGTAGGTTTACTGGGCTGCAGAGACATGTTCATATTCTGTTTTTACCAAGTGAAAACCATTACTATGCAGACCATGGCATTAAACAGACAAAATTGGTTCACCAACATTACTAGATTAGTAGATTACTTCCTAGATTAGTAATTTGACCACCACAAAAAAATAAAGTGAGGAGATCTTGTTCCAGAAAAGTCGGGTAAATTCAAAACATTTTGGAAACAGGGTATTTCAACAAAATTTCATTTCTCCACCTAATATGTACACAATTTCTAATCTTGCACTGACATTCCACTCAAGGTTTTGAATCTTTTTGTACAACCTTCAGCAATTCCATGATTTATTATAAATGTCCAAGACTGTTCATCTTAACCACTCAAATGCAAACAAAAATACAAAACACTTCAACTTTTTTTTTTAGTATCTTGCGAAGTATTCTCCCCTGAAGAAAACCATAATTACGTATTCGCTTATCCACTTAATGATGCACAATTATTTTTCACTTGCTATGTTTAGTACCCATAAATCAAACGTCCACAGAAGATCCTCAAGTATAAGCATAACCTACTAGGCAGACCACAAGATACACAGTTCTTAGGATAGTGCTGAATTGGGACGCAGGAGGTCATCTGTGCCCTTAAGTACCCGTTTGCACATACTAATTTGAGAACTAACACATTCTTTTTAATATGTAAACTGCATTGGGAACATAGCGTAGCAGACTCCTTTGAACACACATTTCAATGTCAAGAAACTGATAGAGTGTTACACATTTTTGAAGCATCTCTGGCACTTGGCATAACGATATGGACTCCATTCATAAGATGTAATAAAGGTGTAACTATACAGAAGTACAGAGAAGAGCAAGGCATATAGCCAAGAACTGAATTTCTGTCTCAGATCCAAAAATAAAAATGTCCTTTCGTTTTTTTAATTACAACTATTTCTTCGTTGCCAGGGGAACAGCATGACCTCACCTTTGAGAATAAGACCAGGAAAAGGGAGAAAAGGGAAGTTAATTCCTATAAAAAAAAGGAAGGTGCATCTCACAATCACAGCTAGTCTCTCCCAAAAACTTGAATGTCTGTTGTGATTACCCTCTCACCTATCGTCCAGGTCAGACAAGAAAAGGAAAATATCCAATAACATCAGGGAAGCGTATTGCGTTCTTCAAAGATCTTGTCCACACTTTGACAAAGAGAGTTGTGGTTTAATTCAGTAAAAACTGCCATGGTATTCACTCTGAACTACCTTATTATTTACCTGGTCTTCACAGACCAGATTCTTCTGAAGGTTGAGGCTAAGTATCAAGAGATGATCTACACATTTACCGTTCAAATTTTTGATCTGTACGTTGCTTTCCAGAGCACAGGTGATTAGAGAAGCACTAGAGTATTGGCTGCTTTGTTAAATGTTTCAGATTCAGCTTTTGTTAGCATTGTTGAGCCAAGGCTGAGAAGGCTATGTAGAGCACGGCAACTTGGCCAAAAATAGGGACTAGAGGCTACTGAGCACAAGATGAACAGCTACTGACTGACCTGCTTCCCGTGGTGAACTGATGTAAGATTTAACCATAAAGATGACTGACCTCTCCAACTGGTTCTGAAAAAAGAACTATTTCTTATGTCCTGAAGTTCACAGTCATGTACCAGCACACCCACTGAAGCTCTGCCTTTCCAGAGGAGGAACGGATAATATTCAGTATGGAATAGATACCAGTTACTGCAAGTGCTACCGAGAAATATTGAAGCGAAAATATAAAGTGTAACTACTAATGTACCGTTCATTACATTTTTAATGGATGCAACAGTTCTGAAGATGGCAAAACAATGACTGCTAGCAACAATATATTTGTAACGTACTATCCACCTACAGATGCACACAAACAAAAAGGGAAAAGCAGTCTTCTCCATTATCTCTTGAGGGCTATCAAGGGAACACAAACTGCAAATATCCAATTGTAACAGATGCCAGGCCTCACGAATATATCAATTTTCATCCCTGAGCAGATATTTTGAACAGCCCAGTGGGAGTCTGCACATTTCAATAAATATCCACATGCTCCAAAACCAGGAACATTTCTTATTTGTAAGAGGACCACTACATTAGAAAGATTATTACAAGAAAATACTTAAGGGAGAAGTCAAGCTTCCCTCTGTAATTAAAGTTTATTTGAAACGCAAACAAAAGACTTCCTAAAAAAGAGCCTTCTAAAACTCTCAGAATAGTTTTCTCTCCTAATAGTCATGCAAGATTTAGCAAACATTTATAAAATTTGACTTTGCTCAAAAGTAGAGAACTAGCTTTGTTCTTCCTTTCCAGAAAAAAAGTTGTGGGGGGGGGGGAGGAGGGCTTCAGTGTAATAGGACAAACAAAAGCAAAAACCACTCTCCATATTAGAAATGGTGTGGGCTTTTGCGCTTACTCACATGAACTACCACACTACTATCTTTCCTCCATTCAGCTGCCCCCAAGTAATTCTTATAGAAAAGGTCAAATTTCTTCTTTGGGTATTATCAGTATGAGGCTGATAGCAAAAAAACAGTGATATAATACGTCAAACTTGCCTTTATTCTACACAGCAGCGTTCATGAACGTGTTCTCAGAAGATATTATTTCTAAGACTACTGTTTCCATAAACTCATTATTATTTGTGTACAACATGCAAATTCAGAAAATTCTCAAACAATTCTGACATTCCAAATTCTTTTTCTCAAATGTATCACACCTCCCTGTGCATTTGTTTTTGAGGGGTGAAAAGTATTTCTAGAATTTCTGATTTTTTTTTCCACTATTTTCAATCCACAAATATTTGAAAACTTGTTCCAAAGCAAGACTTAAAAATTATTTTCATGACTGGGATAATTTGCTGCACAAGGGAAAACTGACAGAGGAGGAACAATCAGATTAAATAGATGAAAAGAAGAAAGCTTTGACCCAATGGGAAGGAGTTAGAGAGATCTTTCTCAAACTGAAGAGAAAATGTGAAAAAGTAGAAAGATTAATCTAAAAGAGAGGAAGCAAACATGATTTAAGTCTCAGAACCTGAACTTGAGCCAGATGTGAGAGACAGAGTAAACTGCCAAAAGACTGCAAAAAGAAAGCACTAGCTATAGTTACCAATTCACTTCTGAAGACCTCATGAGAGAATTAGAAGTGCTTTAAATGAGAAATGATTGGAGAATAATTTGTGAATCCTTCTGCCTGTTGTAATATGATAACCTAGTTAAAGAAGAAATATGAAAAATGTGATACCAAGGATTTTTGTTCTAATCTTCTGGTAAGGTCTAGCCAAAGTGAAAGAATTTTTTTTTTATTCACACTGTAAAGTCAGCAGGAAAAAAGTTATCTGAGAAACAAAGGAAAAGCAGTGAGAGACAAAATAATTTCTCATTAGCAGATGAAACCTCAATTAAACAAAATTAACATTACAAAGCAAGACAATTATTCATATATCAAAATTCTCAAGGAGAAAAGAGAAATTGCTTAAAAACAAATGTTTTGGGTGCAAACAGTGCAAACAGACTCAATACAAGCACAAAACTTGGAACAAAAACATCAATTGTTGAAATTATATTCCAACATGGTATATCTACAGTGGTCAGGAGATCTAGCTGGATAGATAGCAAGGATTAGATTCACAGTCTGGTCATGATATGAAGAGAGAAAAAAAAAAAAATCTGAGACTCAGTGAACGCACTATTCCGAGACCTTTCTGGATTCACCTGGCACCTTTGAAATTTTCACCCTGAAACCTCCCATTCCCTGTTGAGAGAGAATTCACTAATCCCATCTGTGCAATATGTACATGCACATAAGTATCCCACAGATATGCACATGGGAAATCATAGGCTCGATGTACCCAGCTGCCATCCCAACCGATGCTGTCCAAAAACCACACAAATATCCAAGGCACTTTACGTACTCCTGTGAGAGACTTTAAAATTCAGCAACTCCTGTGAAATAAGGCAGGCAGACAAATAATAATAGATAAAAATAATTTTTACTATCACTACCACAACAACAAGTGAAAAGAAACTTTTCAAAGTCAAAAATTAGAAAAAAATATTCACTGAAACCTAAATTTGAATGTGCAATTCAAACACTTAGAAAATTTCCTTTCATGTGGCAGGTATTGACCGTATAGAATCTGGAGGAGTTCCTATAGGAGCCAAGACCTAATTTACATTCTTAAAAAACTTCAAATTACTGAAGTTAAAGAGCAAACCTTTCCTTGTAAATCACCAGCTACTCCCATGTGGGGAATACGATTACTGTAAGCAAGAGCATTATATTATCAGTTTCCAGTGCAACTTAAAGTAAGCGTAAGATTTTCTTAAGAAGAAAAATTACCTCACACAGGAAAAATACTTAGGGAAATGAAGTTCACTGTAAAAAGGGACAGCATGCAAACGGAAGAGAGACTAGCGAGTACTTTGGGATTTGACTTGAAATTGCTTGCAGCTAAAATAAATGAACAAGCCAGTTAGGAGACAAAATTCTTCTGAATCTGAAGAAACAACAGAGAATAGAATATCAAGAAAGGAAGAATGAAGAGTTTAAAGACATATGGGAACCTTTCTTTTGTTATTCCCCTCTCTCCTCCCAGCCACACACATAAAGAACTCTCTAACCATTTCAGCAGAAGAAACTAAAGCAAGACAAAATTTTCCGGCACAGATTGCAGAAGCACTCAGAAAAATGGGCAGTTTCAGTACATCCTCCTTACTGTTTCTCTAGCTGCAAAAAGGAGTGGCAAAAGTGAAGAAACTGCTCTGAAAACAATGGCAAACTTTTGTCGGGATAGAGGAACATAGACATAAAAATGCATCCTGACATCAAAGCGCTAAACCTGATTTCAGTTATAAACGTTTCATCTAAAATTTGCATTATTTTCCCCCCAACCAAATAAAGTTCCAGAGTTAGCATTTAAAATGGGTTGCTTTGATTTACTGCAAAGCACGGCAGACCTTTGACTCAATTAGTCCCCATAAGCACACCCTTTTTGAGTTCACGAGATTTTTGTTAACGTAGATTCTAAACCTCATGAACACAGAAAATAGCTTTAAATTTTAAACCAATCTTGACTGATCCAGAAATATATGATAGAAGCTTGAAGCAAATGTCTGAGAGGCATTACTGGCTACATGCATCTCACCATAATGTCAGACTACATCAGGATTTATTCCTTTCAGGGACTTTTCAAAAAAATCCTGAATTGCTTCTCTTTTTAAGTTTCCAATTTTAATTTCAATATTTAGCTTCATTTTTGCTAATGCAATTCAATACTGATGCAACTGATATTAGAGAAAAGCTAACTCTGCTCTAGTCAGAGTCCTGAGCAGCACATGTGCCAGTTTTCTTAACAAGATGTGAATCTCTTTCCGGTAGCATTTTCTTACACTGGTATCTGAAACCTGTTAATCAGAATGCATGAATGGCTGTCTAAGCGAAAATATTTTTTTAAATCAATATACCAACATACATATACCCAAATGGGCACACGCAGGCATGCACACATATATACATTCAAACACATATTGAGAATCATTCTGTTCTTCAGAGCAGCATTTCTTCCATATGAGAAAAAAAAACAGCATCTTTTCCACATATGGGGGAAGAAATGCAAAAATAAAAGTAAATTCACTCGGTAGACATCAAAGCAAAAGTCAGGATTAAAATGTAGGTATCTACAATCTCACAGTCCAATAAATTAATTTACCAGTGCTGCTCTGACTTCTGAGCTTTTTTTTTCCCCCTCCCTATAGCCTCAGGTTATATCACACACCTGTACAACAGATGGCAAAGCCTTGGGCCACTGCCTTAAGTGCAGGGAGCCTCGGCCTTCCCAGACATCTACATAATTAGCAAGGGATTTCCACCAAAAAACTAGGAGCCAATTGTGTAACTGCCTGAAAAAGTGCATTTGTAGTGTGTTTTCAGTGGAGGATGAAGGAAAAATTGTAGATTCACTGATCATTTTAGAAAAAGTTGGGATACTTTACCAGCGATGCATTTTCTGTGGCTACTGTGGCAAGAACGCCAGAAGGCAAAACAATTAGGAGCAAATAACACGAGATGAACACTGGCAGCTCCAGGTCACACAAGGGATAAGAAAAGAATCTAGTAAAGAAAAATTGGAAATCTTATGTTGGTCTCAATCAATTTTAATTAGTCATCTTCTAATATATCTCTATCGATTTGGGATTTCAGCTCATTCATGTAATTTTTAATGACTCCAATTCACTTAGAAAGCAAACTAGATGTTTATATATCGCTTTCTATTTTCACAATGTTATCCACAGAGTAGGCCTACCCCTTTAACGGGTTTCACCTGGCAAGACAACCGTATTTAAGCAACAGCTCTATCCCAGCCTGCTACAATGCCATCTAGTGATTCTGGAGCACATTAAGTCTAAAAGTCAAAAAACGCTTGCAGGTTGACAACGTTATGCTTCTGTACTTGTAACAGGGGAAAAGGTAGAACAATAAAAAGCTGTTCAAAGAGCAACATACATAGACAGGGATTTGCTCGCGTGTGGTATTTACCAGGAGATCACTCAGTGAAACGTAACAAAGCCAACACGTCCATCTTTGTTTGTATCCCGTGTGAGGTTAAAAGATTACTTACTCCATTACATCCTCAAACACCTTTTCAAAGGATAAAGTATTTGTGGGAGCACAGTTCTGTTCTGAAAAGTGCTATTAAAAAGCCAGTATCTATGATACCGAGCATTGTAAATCAATGCTTTTTAGCATAACAAACAACCTTTTATCCCAAAATTACACTGACTGTTTTTCATTGGAAAACACAACCGTTTTTGCTTATTTTATTTTCCTTTTCCTTCTAATGTTTCTGCCTTCTTTGTTTACTGCTCTATATCGCATGCAAAACAGGAAAAGAGAAGCCAGATGAAACAAAACTGCAGCAGTGGAAAAAGGAGCAAACACACCAGAAAAGCTCTTTATTTTTTTACTTCCTTTCTCATTAAGAGAAAATCCATGGAAAATTGGAGCAAAACAAAGTTCAGTTCATAATTTGTAGCTCAAAATACTACTTCAGTAAGCATTACTGTGGGCCATAGTAGCAAGTAAAATCAGTTCAAACTGTGCTGAGGCACCACTTGGGAATTAAACATGGGTCAGAAAAGCTGTACAATGTTTTCCACTATTTTAATACTTAATTTTCAAAAGAATACTTACCTTTTTCCTCAGAGCATTGCTTACAACTAGAGACAGAACACCAGTCAAGGCTTATCACATTATAAATGACTGAAATAGCTGAAATAGGAACCTTTGAAATCAGTGACAGAGACCTCCTAAAAGGTCTCTAAGAAAGAAACTTCAAATTAACTGATCAGTGCGTTCAATTATTTTTTTTAGAATGTCTCAAAACTCTGGACTTTGTATAACAACGTGATAACACCCAGGCAAGGAGGAAGAAAAGCTGGAAGCAAACATACACAGAAGTTTCCTTTAAATCAGACATCAGATACAGACAGAAAAAATTGCGTAGGGTGAAACTGAGTATAGAAAAGATACAGGCTTTCTCCTATGAACTGTGTTTTCTCACATAACCAGGCACTCTGAAGTCCCCAAAACTGATCACCAGTAAGGTTTTGCTTTATTATTTGCACATATAATTACCTAATTGCTATGCAACTTTACCTATGTCCTAGGAATACAGTATCCTGACATTGCCTTTGAAATAAAACATTCTACAGCAATGTACCATCTACCTCACATATACAACCTGTACTGAATATAATCAAGGCTATCAAATAAATTTGGTATTAAAAAACAATCTGCTGAATGACTCAACAAACTGGGGGAAGGCGAAGAGTTGTCTGAGTCACAGAGAAAATTCAACATTGTGCAGGCAGATTTTCTGTTTTATTAACTAGAACTGCGTAGGATTTAATGATCTGAATGAAC
Source organism: Calonectris borealis (assembly GCF_964195595.1). Taxonomy (NCBI): domain Eukaryota; kingdom Metazoa; phylum Chordata; class Aves; order Procellariiformes; family Procellariidae; genus Calonectris; species Calonectris borealis. The sequence continues at coordinate 48,668,658 of NC_134316.1, read as the reverse complement.
CCTGTCTTCATGAAATGAACTCAAATGTCTTTCTAAAGTGAGAACGTACACACATCTGTCAAAAGGTAATCATGACAGTATGTGTACTGCATATATGCATGTATGCGTAGGTTGCCTATATTCTGACAATTAACCAAAAAATTCCAAAGCTGTAAACATGGATTTGTGGGGTGGAAGAACCAGCTGTGTATTCACATTTGCTTGAGATACATTGAACCAGAAGAAATAACAGGAAGACGGCGTATTAAAAAAAGGTTATTTTTCTAAAAAATTAATTATGGGAGGAAGGGGATGTCCATAACAAGGTGCTTGCTATCGCTTTGGCATCACTAGATTGAAGCAAGTAGAGAGGAAGAAAAATGTTTGGTTTCACTGAGAAGTTACAATTCAAGCTACATTTTAGAAATAGTAATGCTATATTCTGCACTGATATAATTTCAATGACCTCGGGGGATTGGGAAATCTGGTGGCTAAGTGCCAGAATTATTTTTCTGTGCTAATTGAGAAGATGTTAAGAACAGCCTGCTTATCTCTAAATTGAACAAATACAAAGTCTATACAGCTACATGCAGAGGGGAGGTTTCCCCCAAAACAAAGAATCCTTCTTTCAGAGAAAGTCATAATAAAAATTATTTGATGGTTTTAATGATTTAAACAATTGTAATACTTAAAAATTGCAGTTCTAAACGTGAAGTGGATGTCAAATTAATGATTTATTGATGATAGTATCTAGAGGACTGCTGCAGCTTCCTCATCAAATCTTAATGATAAACTGCACCTCTTGCCCAAAACTACGTTTCTAGTATAGCAGCTATTCATAATGCAAACTCAGCAAGGATACTACCATTTGAAATGGAAAGCTGGAGGAGCAGGGCAAGAAAACCCATTGCCAGCAAGAAGAAAGTCTTCCAATTAAGATGCTGGACTGACTCTCAGAAAGCTTCACACATATGGCACAGGATTTTTTTTATTCCCCTCTGCCCCCCCCCAACATCTTCAACACTTGCTCTGTGTCTGTTCCTGACCAGAAAAGTAGAAACAGTAATACTTCTCTGATTAGAGCATAGTTGTCTCTAGCCCCACAAGTAACACACTTCTTTTTGGAAAGAGTGATCAAAAATAGAATGGGATTCTCTTCAGTATAGTCGTAGCCTTCTCTAGTGGCTCAATGCATCAGAGAAATGATACTTCTTTTAGCATAATGTAGCCTAGTACTACAAAACAATCCTTCAGTTCTCCTCACAAGGAGGAAAAGAAAACACAGGATTAAAACCTTACAATATTTCACACTTAGTTGCACAGTAATTGCTGCAATGACCGACAGTAAGCAACCATAATAAAGGCTGCATCAGCTGGAAAATGCAAAGCTACCTATATTTCTCCAGGTTCCCTAACAGGGTAATTTTGGCTCTGTTAACTTCAATTATATTACAGTCTATCAGAGTTTGTAATTACTTGACATTTGCCTAAAATGCCAGCAACATTTGACATAAAACCTCTATCACCTCCAAGAGACCTACGAGAAAGTAAATTTCTTGTTTGACCCATGTACGACAAAGGGTGCAAGAATAAACAGCCAAAGAAAAAAGTGGTTACATTAAAATCTGTTACTAAAGATTACTCATATTATCATAATGCCCTGTAACTTAAAATTTCAAAGGAAAATTAATACAAAATCAATAGAAGTCAAGAGGCAGATACAAAAATTATTAAAGATATGGAAAGACTCTTATATAAAAATACCATTTTAAAGTATGGATGAAAGAGAGATTGTTTCTTGCAGGTAGAAGATTAATAATAGGTAGCTGCACTAGCATCCTTCCTCCTTCCTTCCTCCCCCCAAACAAATCACCCTTGCGCTGGCAATAGATCTATTGCAGGTTGATTAGGAGATCCTTTACACAGGACAGATACTACCCTGAACAGTGCTGCCACCCTGACCGGAGTTGTGCCAACAGTGGCAATTTTGGTAAATAAATCAGCAGAGGAAAGGGAAGCATGTAAATGGGTACAACTTCTACTCCTTTATGGGGATAGCAATAGGCACATGCACACGCACGCACACTAGGTTCATCAGACAGTATAATATTCTTTCTTAGTGCTGAAAGATGATACAAGTCATATTAAACCACAGAACTCATTAGCATTTTTGTGGTGGTATTTTTTTTTAAATTATGAGCATGGACAAGTAATAGTAGTAAAACCAGTTTTCTTATCAGGATAAAATATGTAATGTGAATATGCATCACCTTTCTTTAGGGCAAAAGTTACTATTTATGTGGGAGAAGTATGGCAGTCCTATGGTTCTTTTATTCTTGCCCCTCCAAGAAGGAGAAACGCATTGTGAGAAAAGCTTTGCTGAAGCTTCGTTGCAGAACGAACAAACCAGTCCTTCGTGCTCCACAGGTAGCACGTTAATCACCTGCTGCAAGCTAAGAGTGAGTAGCTCTGATACGTTCCTACAGGGAGCACGCTACTACTACAAGGTCAGCACTATGCGCTATACCATCGCTCATGGGTTGCTCCAAGGCACGTTTTCGACACGCAAAAACCCAAATATTTCTCTTGATGAGGTTGGTTTACAAAAAGTGAAACAGAAAAACAATAAAGGCAGAACAAAGGGTGAATGAGAGCAATTATTACTGAGCGAAAAATGATGACTCAGATTAGCTTGTTGATGAATGACAAAAGCTTGATAGCTGAACTCATTGTGTCTTCACTTTGTTTAGTGAATTTGTAGCAGTTCAGGGGCTGTTCAGCTCAAATAAATTTTTTAGGAAATGAACTTTAATTATTTGTTTCAAATCAATGCAACTTTTAAGCTGATTCTAACAACTTTCCAGTATACTAGGGAGAAAAAGGTGAAAACCTCTGTACTCCTAATAGGCTACTAACTCTCAAATCACAAATATACAGAGACATTTAAAAAAAAAAATTTTTTTTAAGTCACCAAATAATTTCACTCTACGTGAGACACTGGGATATGTGAGATTTACACAACCATCAACAAATAAGAGATATCATTAATAGGAACAAATATACTGTCAAGTCCAGGACCAAGCGTATGTTATCAAGGTCCATACCTGCCAAAAAAAGGGACCAGCAGGAAAGCTTTGGAGAAGCAGGCCTTAAAAGGGTAATTCCAACAGTTCCACCAAGATACAAGGCAGTACCCATTCCAAAAGATATCAATGACCGACCAGCACAAATTCCTTGATAAAGGTGAGACCTGCAACAGATGCTGTGAGGACGCTGTAAACCCCAAAAGCACACCAAATCACGTCATAGCATGCCATAAAATATGGATTTTTTTTTTTTTTGATCTTCTGAGTACAAGGATTGAAAACTCCTGACAATTCATGCTTGCTAGCCCACAAGCTAGCTTAAAACTCAGTTTGTAAACCCAGCATTTTTCTGGTAATTTGTAAACCCATCGTATTTCTGCTAATTTCAGAGACTCTGGACCCAGTTATATCCACCAAGGATGTGTCCTACAGAACAGGTCTTTCACTTTGTCCTCTATTGCACCAAAAGCTCCTACTTGTAACAACTCTAAAAGTTCACCTCTGAAGTAATACTTAACTTGCTAAAGTACAGCAACCTTGGAACTGAATACTGCAGTGGCTGCAAATAAGTTCAGCTGAAATATATAAAAGACTAAGGATCTTTTTTCCTATGCTTCTTGGCACCAATGAAAAATTAGTTCATAGTTCTCTTCCTGAGAATATGAATAATCAAAGTTAAAGCACATAAGGACAGAAAACCTTCACCAAAACATCCCCTCAATTTAACCTCTGTTCAAGTTCTTTATGTAAATAAGTTTGCATAAAAAATATACCACCCCACAGCTACTAGAGTTTTCATCACAGTGAAGGGAAAAAAAAGAAAGTCAGCCTTAAGGAAGTAGCGATAATCCTTACTTTACCTTTCTTTCACATTCAACTTCCAATAACAGTAACCTCCTCACGACAAAACCTCTTCTAAATTTCCTCTGAAAAATATCCCCCCTCCTCTCCAATCCAGCCTCCGTCATTTCCTCCCTCTCATAATGCAGTTATTCCACACGATTCGTAACTGTCCTGTGATTATTTCAACCTCTATGGGAACTGAGCTGTACTGAGAAACAGTCCACAGAGGTCCTGTTTTCTGCTGCCTATTACCCACTCAGTCATGTTGTCTTTCACAAAATTGGGATTGCTCAGACAAGCAGAATCTGAACCTATAGGTAGGTTTGAAAAAAGCAGTCCATCTCTTGCCTCTCTCCATGCAGAGCCGCCACTCTTTTTACCCCATTCCTTTCCCTGCACACATAAAGCAAAATGTTTTGAGAGATTTGTTGTTGTCAGATATCATTGTGCTCTCTTTGTCCACTGTTGAAAAAGAAAGCATACTAAGTTTTGGCTCTAAGGTTCCTGCTCTGCCTGTTTTTCCAAGATTAGTACGTAGTACACAACACATATTAATGTGCAAGGGTTTTGTGCCTCAGAAAATAATAGCGGTTTAAAAGTATTCATTAGATTTTATGCTACCCTGGAGAAGAATTTCACATTTCACAGATGGAGGAAGCAAGAATGAATGATTGAGTCACTTGTCCGAAGTAATTTAGTGGCAAATTCAAGAACAGAACCCAAGTCCCCTACTATACCCATTAGGCCATTCGCTTCAATATCAACAGTTAGTATCAACAGAAACTCCTTTTGCAACTTTGCCTGTTTAATGAATCTTTCTGATCAAGCCTGATACTAAGATGTCCCATTACAGAGAGAAAAGATTATTTCTTCTGTGCTAATGAACTGCAATCTTGATCTGAAATGACAGTACTCCACTAACAGTCAGGGGTTTGGATTGCTTGCCATCTGTTCATTCATGTATAATTTCAAAGGGAAAATCATCAACGAAGCTAAATGAACAATTTTGTGATTTGAACTTCGTAGGTCATTTATCTCTGAAGGTTTAAGATAATTTGGCTATAGTAACTACCACATTTTTATTATCAAATGTACAATATAAGGAAAATTTGTTTTCCATACAGCGTTTCGAATCCTGAGAACCACAGGGACTTTTCTAGATGCTAAATATCTGCAGCTCCCACTGATTCACTGGAGCAGCAAGTGGTCAACATCTTTTGACTTTTTAGAAAGATAAAAATAACAGCATCAAATCAAGTAACGGTCTGGTAAGCCAATGATCTGCTCATCAAATCGTAATGAGGTCACTACTATACATTTTTCAGAATTTTACCTGCCCATTTATTTATTATCTGATTCTGGGACATTGTCTTTTTGCGGTAAGCACTATTAAGAGTCGTTTAAAAACAAGAAAACAAACTATAAATATATTTTATTTGCTCTACTCTTCGGTATTCTGTTATTCCACTCTTGCTCCGTGAGTTAACAGAAGTAACTTTTTTGAAGGTAAGAAATAAAAATTTGAAGAAGTTTTCTGAAAAAAGACACTGCTTTTGAGTACTCAAATAGTATCGATTCTGACTTTATGCTTAATGGGAGCTCTGAAACATAATCGCAGTGGTCAGAGAGCAGTAGGATGTTACCATTCTCCTGGAACCTGCCACCATCACGGTGTCACCTAGCGGGAAAAGGCTAAGCAGTATGAAGTATTACACATTTATTGATATCTTTTGGCTTATCAATCCACTTTTGAATAAGAGATGTAGGAGTGGTACTTATTCAGTAACAACTACAATTTGAAAAGGAGTTACTGAAAAAGGGAAATTTAGAGACAGCCTAATCTTGGGAGAAAATTTCTGTGGCATTCAGTTCTATTTCTCTAGAATCAAGTATTCTTCAGATTAAAGGGTCTGAAAAAAGATAGTAACACCTAAGAGTAATTCTAGCACTAATATTTTGATTTACCTATAGGAAATTGAAATACAGGAGTCATAATCCAAGGATGTGATCTTGAACTGATCAACACGGCACTGGTTAAGATGCTTCATTTTGTTCCGTTTCAAAATTTAGCTCCAGAAATTAAATGGCAGTCAAGAACTCAGTAGAGCCAGAGAAACCTAATTATTGTGTTGGAAAAAGAGGAAGATGTTAAGTAAAAGTATAATCAGTCAAGGAATTCAGTGGGACTTCCAGAATTGGGGTAGGGGTAAAAGGGTGGGAATTTATACTTTTAATAGGTTTGACAATTAATTTTTGCAGTTGGGCTGGATGGCCCGGGGACTACTGGATTTAGACCTTTTTCGAACTCACCTGTGTGAAGCTGTGCTTTTAGTATCTGAATGTCAGGGCCTTGCATAGTGACTTTGGATACTGGGCTAAGCTTAGCTATTTTGAGGAAGGTAACCACCTAAGAAACACCATGGAAACCGGTTCCGTAGTTGGCATTTTAGTACATGGCTGAAGCATGCCACAGAGTAAACCACCTCTCTCTCATACCGCTTTTGGAAATAGCCCAGGCACAGAGTTCAGTCATGCTGCCCGGAGGTTGAAATTCAGACATGCCTAGGTTTAATTCAGAACTGACTCTGTGCACAAAATCAGAGATCATATAGAAATAAAACTTGGAAATCAATTGGCAATCAAGTTAAAATGGAAAGGGCGTGCAGGCAGCTTTATTTCACTGAGAGAATGAAGGGATGTCTCGCTTAGTAGTGTTTCGGTTTTGCCTTTACCTTAGGAGTCCTAGCCTAGAAGCTCACTGCCCCAATTCATTATATTTCCACTTTATTATTATAGCCTGACATCTTTGACCATTAAAAAACATTTATCACCATAAATTGTGAAGTGATGCAAAATGAAGCAATGATCCATTTCCAACTTGATAACCGGAATGGCTGGAAGAAATAATGATGGTCAGACTGCTGCTCAAATGTCTATGAGTCTCTAATGATCAAAGGAGTGTGTTATTCCCTTTAAGTGGGCTACCCATCCTTCTCTTTGGGTAGTTAGGGATGAACACTCAGGAGTGTTTTGGATTCAGTCATAAAATGTGAAGCAGCAAAACCATGAAGTTGCTACTTAACCCCACTGTTCCTGCTTGTCTTTGAGAAAGAGGACAAAAGCACAAGTACATTTTTTCAGTGCTTTGTTACTTAAATTTATTTATAAAATTGAAATGTTGTTGTCCGAGTTCATACATCCAAATGCAGAAAAGCAGAGGAAGTTTTCTTCTTCAGAGAAAGAAATGTATTCAAGCATACATTCAAATTCTGACACACCTCCCTGAACTGAAAGTATTGTGGAGAAACTGCTCATTCCTTCACATACGGTATTTCTTTTTACTGTGATACTGTAAGTGTCCTTTACTCCTAAGGATGACACGCAGGTTATGAGCTTTCCCTCATCCTCACCTAATTCTGCTTTCTTCCTTCACTCTTTCAAACCAGCAACCAGATCCATTTATAAATCAAATAAATGAATTGTTATACTGTTATGTAACTATTTTCATTTTAATTAGAGGGGTTTTTTTTTAAATTAAACACCCTGGATATATTATAATGAACAATGGGGACGAACTGTGGAATAAGCATTCACTTTTCATACTTCTTATGTATGTACAAGTGTAGCTTATTCTCCCTACACTTGTTCTAATTCTAATTAAGCCTCCTCAGAATCGCTGCTTCCTAATCATTCTTTTTCTGTCCAAGCTTTCTGAGCAGAACAGTCCACACAAGTGATACCCATCTGTCTCAGGCCTGAATGAAGGTTTTTTTTTTTTTTGGATGTCATTTTAAAATGAGCCTTGCAGCTAATGCATGCTATTTCCAAATGCCCTCCCAAATCTAAAAGAATAGTAAGACTCTTCCTTTCACAGAAAGTCAATGTTTACTTGTCTTTTTGTTGCCCCCCTCCCCTTTTTTAAACATGAGTAATACTGGATTCTAAATGTATAAAGCTACATGAAGGCATAGCACATCATATTTCTGTCATTTGCATCTTTTATCTGCATTTCATTTAAAGCTATAGAGCATTAGCATCTACATTAATTTGCAATGAATATAAAGCTATTGCCAAGCAAACAGGATTACTGGCAACTCAACAGCACATTTGCTGCTACACATTCTTTTCTCAATAACCAAATAGTTTCCACTTATGGAAGTATCTTTTAACTTAAATATACTAGAGATTTTTCCTCTCCATTTTTCTTTTAAGTCCACACTGCACCCATTACCACCTGTGATGTGTTTCCTTAGAGCATGAACCTCTCCTGAAATCCAGGTGCTTGTTGTAAAGAGTGAAGAGAGAAAAACTTCCAGAGCACATTCGGGATGCCTTACGCCGGCATCTATGCAAAACACCTTTCCCAGGGTACCATCCTGCAGGAAGGCTGGCACTGGCAATTGTGTTAGCAGAATGAGAAATGTAGTATCTGTAATTCCTGGAGAGGTATGTACGTGCTTTTGTGTTTGTTTTTAGTATTAGGCAATAAGCCAGGGAAGGGTGGGGGGTTTTTGTCAAGGACATACCACAACTCATCCTTTCTTTTCACAAAGCTCAAACATTATGTTCCATGTCAGTTGATAACATGTTCAATCAGGCTAATGATATGAACTGCTTCCCAGAATGAGGCTTATAAAACTACCAGGCAAATCAAACAGGACTGCCTATCTTGACTAGAGACTAGCACATGGTCAGTGTAGACAATATTCTTCTTGGTACAAGAAATCACTGTATGATTCATTGGTCTCTGACAGGGGACCGCAACCTTCTGAAATAAGAGATTGAAGAAACTGGTGAAAGCAGTTTTCTCTCTGGACACAGTACTCTTTTCTGAGGTCGAGGGCATCATACAGTAAGTTTTCACTAGTATTCACTTGTGAAAACAAGGTATGAGAAAGACGTCAAACTGGAAGATAACATTCACATAAAATCACTTTAGAAAATGCTTATTCCATCTACTCAGATACCAAGATGTGGAGACTGTAGCATTTGCTTGCTTGATTTTTAAGTTACTTCTAAGCTAAAGATGGTTTTCACATCATCCCCTCCTCCCCCCCCTCAAAAAACCCCCCAAATTTTAATAACCATGCTCTCTTGTCAAGGAACCTCACAGACATTTCACCCAATGTGAATTTTCTGTCAAGTCATGGATACTCTTCAGGCCAGATTATGAAGGCATTAGTAAAGGATCTTACTGAACCGGCAAATACTTAGCCATCTAGTTTCTAACGTAGGATCTTACGATAATGTACTAATACACATGCAATGGGAATATTATTTGCTTGACTGAAAGAATTCCAGAATAATTTTCATCAAACTCAGGTTATCAAGGCAACTTGAAAATAAAAAGGTCAACTTTTTTCATTTAAGCTTCTGTACGTGATATTTATGTCCTCCCCATTTCTGGGGGAAAGGAAACCCCCCAGAAATCCCCTTTGCTTATTACCTATAATTTTTACCTCAGTGAGCTACCAGAGTTTTTCATAAAATAAATTCTCTGAAACAAATTGTATCACAGTCACTTCTCCTTATCAGAGGACAGCAGTCCCGATGACAAGGGTCTCTGTAATCTTCGTATGCCTCCAGTTACTACCTTTATAGGCAAGAACTCTGTGTGCTATATATAAGCAGGTAGACAGTAAGGCCACTACCAAAACCAGAATCCAGATACTCAGATTGTCTCAGTCATTAGAATCAAAGTAGAAGCTTTACTTGCCAGCAAAGAAAGTCTTTCAACTTTCATGGAAGAGACATACATTATTGGACTGTTGTCACTTTATGCAATTTTCTCCCAATGATTTAAGTTAGTTTGTAAGCTCCTTAGATCAGGATTTGTAGTTTTAATACCACATGTCACACAGAATTATAGTCTGACATACAAATGTTAATATAACAACAATTGACCCTGTAGGCATCTACAAATTCTGATCTATCAATGGCTGTCAACATGAGTCAGTACTAACAGCAAACTTGGCATAAGAAATATTTTAGAATTTTTCAACAGGTTGCAAATATTGCTTTTTTCATCCCTTTTCCTTTTTACAGCTCTAGGTTCCCTCATCCTATTTAAACCTAATTTTGGAAAGTGTCCATAGGGATTTCCTCTAGAGTTTCTGAGCCTCCTTATTCCCATGGATAAGTTTCACCCAATTTTTGTTCTGGAATAAGTCTATATGATCTGTTGTATATCGAGATCTTATGCAGCTACACATGTCTATGGCAATATTTGCAAACAGAAAGCAGATTCTTCTCAACAGGTACAGATGATAGGCTTAGCAAACGACTAAAATATTTGCCAAGCTAAAGTATCAACCCTGCTGGATGAAAACTGGAACGAATTAAGAGTAATGAAGCTGCCAGGCAAAGTTTAGATGGTCTTGCTTATCAGCACATCAATGTCTGTAAGCTTTCTGCAGGTCTAATCCAAATCTTTAAACAGTCTATTACCCCCTCCATTCCAAAAAGACAATAGGAATTCCTCATCAGGTTGAAAAATTGGCCTGAGGCCATCCTGTGTGAAGATCAAACTAGTTTTGAAAACAACCAGACAGTGCTTCAAAAAACAGGCGAGTAGATATGGTGGACATACCCCCTACATTTCAATAGAAGACAAACTTTGTTACGGATATTTCAGGCAAAAATGTGCAATTATTCTTGGACATGGTTTTGCACATGTTTTACATTTAAGAAAAAATAACTTTAAAGATTCAAGCATTAGAAAATCAAAACTGTTTCACATGCACAGTTTTTATAGGGTAATGTATTTCTACTACGCTTTATACTATATTTATCCTACTTTCTGTATGTATAGAAAAGTTTATAATTTTTTCTTTAAATTCTCTGTCAATGAAAAAGTGCTAGGAATGGAGAATGAATTTTTCATGAGAAAACACAGCTGAGGCCATGACAGGGTCAAACTCTTTCCCCTGAGCTCTGCCAGTGTGCCTTAATGTTTTCCTCGAAGCTCTACCCTTTGGAGTCAAATTGTGGAGAAATATTCAAACTCTCTTCCTCAAATGTTCTTCCCTGATGAATATTGAGAAATTTCTAGTTATCTGTGCAGGAACAGAACCAAACACCTTTAAATGCCATACAAAACCTATCAAACAATCATTTTTGTTGTTATTTTTTCAGTGGTAGATATGTTCTGAAAGCCTCAATTAATAAAAATTCCACTACCCCAACAAGTACTTAATTTTCTTAAAAGCGTCTGAAGGAAAAAAAATCATCAACTTTTTATCTAAATTGGCAGAGTTTTTTCAGTGCCAAAGATCCACAGCAGATATTTAGATATGTCAGAAGAAAAGAGATAAAGGTATCTTGCTTCAGGCTGTAGGATATCTTACATTTTTTTCCCTCTGATATATATTTTTGAAATAGATTTAAAGTCAAGCCTGCCTTCTAGCAGGACCTATTCAAGATTTATCTTAGTTATTAAAGACACTGCAATTACTAAAGACTATCTGCTGACTTCTAAGAGATGAATGAGGGGCTTTAGACCAGTTCATAACATGCAAATACATTCCCCACTGGCGACTTCAAGCAGTGAGCCCAAGGACTGACTCCATTTACCACTGACCTGGATCACCAGTTCCTTCCCAGATCAGCACAAAACATCTCAGCGTGGCATAGGTAAAGGGCATTTTCCAGCTATGCTTCTGAATAATCTTTTCCTGCTCAAAGCTTAGAATGACGTTTCATCCTGCTTAGTCTGCCAGCCACTTAAAACTTTTTTGTCCAAAATTTTGCATCCTTCTATTCTTTTAGCTCTTGAGATTCTGAATTCCTGTTCTCCTTTTGTATTCTTCTATTCATTCCTTCAGCAAGCTGTCACTCACCTCTCCAGTGCTCACTGGGATTTTTGCAGATCCTTTATCCATAAGAAATGACAATCGTCTACCTCTCTATTTCAAATTTGACTTCTCTCCAAAATGAAGTCTTGGCCTGTCTGTCCAATGTGTGGAAGTATGACCCACACGTGAAGCTCAACACAACTAAAGCAGTGTTACTAATTAATTTTCTTTCCCAACCATTATTCTAAGTCTCTACTCCCAGTCCTTCATATTACCAGACCGATCTCCAAAACTAGAAGCAGACACTAGGCAGACGCGACTGTGAGGCCAGCTGTCTGTCACGCAACCAGCAGCACACGCTACCACATCCTTAAGATCCTTCGTCGTCTTTCCTCACTCTGCCCCATGTTTCACGTGCTGCGAAGAGGCTGTCTCCCTGCTGCAGTTGACCAATTTTATCACATTTCCAACTGTGCCTATTGGTCATTTTTCCTACGCTGTCCTTCCCCCTTTTGGAGAGTACTCGTCAGAAACATTCCCCACATCGCTTCATGAGCGAGCTCAACATTCCTCTTTAAAAACCCACTCTGACATCCACCCATTTGTTTTGCGTAAAGGAAGCGCATTGATAGCAGGCCAGGGTGTGCTTGTATCACACCTAAGGGACAGAGCAACAGCAATCCGTGCTTGCTTCGCACTTCATCACGGGCATATCTATTTGTACTATAAAATCTTGATGCTAAGAACAAACCGATTTTGTCCGTAATTTCACAGAGCCTAGTGTAAAGGTCATGATTCGTGACAGATTCCTGAATTTGCTGGCAAAAATTATTCTAATACAATAATAGTCCCAGAATGAAGGTCTGCCATTTTATAGGTGATTGCATTTGATAACTCTGAATCTGTGCGAGATCGATATATCCAAAAGATAAAAATAAATTTAAACCTATGATATAATAATTATATTCCTTCATTAGATTTTAATCAGAGTTTGAGCCTCACTGTTCCTGTATTATGAGTTCAATGAATTCTCAAATCCTTAGTTTCCAGAAGTTAATTTCCAGCTATGTAATTGGCCCCTTTAGACATATAAGGAAGACACATTAGGTATTTCATGGAATAATATATTTGAGTTTAATATTTTAAAGATATTATTGTTATTAAAAGATTTCCTGTACTTGATGAAAATAATTGTATACCATTATTTTGTCTCTAATATAACAAGACATTGGGGTCTACATAATCAAGATGTTCAGTTTTAATTTATGAATTTTATTTTTTTTAAACCCTTTGCAGATTACATTGCCCTTCACTTTACTCAAGTAAGCACTGAGCTGTAAGAGGTGGCACTGTTAAATTACTTATTTCTGCCTGCTTACCGGCCTTCATAAATACACTAACCAAGCCATGTAAACTGCATATCAAATGTAGCTTCAGCTTTTTTTTTTTTCTGCTTATCAGTGCTTGTGGAGTTGTTGGGAAGCACTTAACCATTCTGACTCAGCACCATCATTTCAGTATCTATTTTCTCTCATGTTCATTTAGTATTCTTTTGCTTCTAGCGTCAGCTCTAGAAACAGTGAACTCGTTTCAGACTCCCCAGAGCCAAGTGAAAGGCTTTCTTAGCTAAACAGCCTTCCAACCAGTAAAGACAAGTGACTCCTCTTAAAGAATTAAGAGCGAAGTATCAGCTTAACATGTCCGTTCACAAAACGTTACACCAGAAAACCTCTTTTATCTCACACACACACACAACTTTACATACAAAAAGTGGCTGTGGTGGTGCATTCATACCCCCCTTCTTCCCTGGGCCACTTGTCGATCTGGGCCGCCTGTTGATCTCAGAAATTTCCATGAAACCTCGGCCTTGGTGTGTTGAGTCCGGCAGTTGAGCGCTCCTTGACTGTATCAGAAACTCTGCATGGCTGAGGCTGGGAACATCCTCCTACTGCCTGGCCCGGGTGTCCAGCAGAACAACACTGAAACCTTGAGAATTCTTTAGTAATTACCACCTGGGACTGTGGCCAGGATGGAAATTTACGGATGACTAAAGCCAACCATCTTGCGAACCTATAAACGGTGGTCCTGAGTGAGGCCCTTTGAGCTCTCCTGGACCGCAGCGGCTGCACCCAGCATCTCCCTCTGAGTGGGAGCCCCTCAGAGCTTGCCATCTTTCAGGCCTGCGATATTGGGAGGACCACTGGGTCCTGGGTGAGTCCCTTTCGAAGCTCAACCCTTCGCCCGTTGAGAGGGAATGCCTAGACATTCGACGTGAGTATTTCTTCACTGAAATCGAGGGGAATTTTTAACAGGTATACCTTCTGTATATTTATATATATATATATGTTTCTCTGTGTGTGTGAACTAATAGTAAGCATAATCTGTAATTAAGTTGTGATTGTAGTAGACTTACTAACCTATTTTGCAAATATTGAATAGTTAATGATTAGGCGTTACTAAAGTTTGTTAATGATTAGTTGATAACTAAGTGTTGCTAAATTGTGAATGAAACCTAGACTGTCCCTGAAATATAAACCCTTAGATGATTTTCCCTTGTATGTTTCACCCATGTAATAAGTAATAGAGTGACCCTTGCCATCGAATTCTATTAGGTCGCACCTTTATAAATCTCTATTAAAATCACTTTCTGCTAATTTCTTTGACGGTGATTCTTTAAGCGGCCTCTAAACCACACTCTCGCGACAAATTGGCGTAGTCGGCAGGATGGCAAGTAGTATCACTGATTACTTACAAAAACATGGAATAAATCCAAGTCTTAAATTCTCAGAAGAATGGGCTCGTAATAATTGGCATGATTGGGAAGCTGTGGAAAAACAACTAAAAGTAGCTAAGGGCTATATAAAAGATGGAAAAGGAATTATTTGCAAAATGTTAGGCACCTGTTTGGAAGCTGCTTATCAGTACAGAAAGAATAACAATAGAAGGGAGCAGGACCTGAAAGAAGAAATAGAAGGCAGAAAGGAAGCTGAATTAATACTGTCCTTGAAAATCGAGCAGCTGCAAAAACAGTTACAGGAAGAAAAGGAGAAATCACAAAAGTTGGAAGAAAAGATCGAGACGATGCTTATGCGGGCTCCCAATCCCCCTGACATTGTACAGATTAGGAAATTAATTGTATCCGCTGAGGAACTTGATGGTGATATTTGTGGTGATCCTGATGACTATGATGAGGGAAATGATGACCCCTTGTTCCCCTTAGATTCCTCTGAATATGAGGCTAGACCCATCATTAAAGCAAAATATATTTTAATTCCAGTTGGTCCTCGACAACAATTGGTAAAATTTTTAATAGATACGGGAGCACAAATTTCAATATTAACACAACAAGATGCCGAGAAGCTGGGTGTACGACCCGGACGGCAAACAGTTAAAATCACTGGAGTGAACGGAGCAAGTGTTATGTGCCAAACTGCAAAAGTTAATTTATGGCTCCCGGGTGAGAAACGTATATCATCTACTTGCTTTGCAATTAAAGATCACAATGAAAATATTTTAGGTTTCGATGTTTTAAACAGTCGAACCTGGTGTCTGCCGGACGGCAGCATGTGGTCCTTTGGTTCGAATGTCAACCCTAACCCTGATAAAAAACAGGGAATGATAGTGCGCGTACTCCGTGCAGCTCCTGCACTCCCTGATTCAAAAATCACTAACGTCCCGCAGTATCCGATTTCTGCTGCAGCACGAGTTGGAATCTCTGAAGTAATAGCAGATTTGGAAAAATGGCACATTATTTCCAAAACCCACTCCCCATATAATTCACCAGTTTGGCCAGTGCGAAAACCAGACGGGAGGTGGCGATTAACAATTGATTATCGGTGCTTAAATGCCAACACAGCTCCGCTAACGGCTGCCGTACCTAATATTGCAACTTTAACAGCCACATTACAAGCAGTCGCACACCCATGGATGGCAGCATTAGATGTAAAGGATATGTTCTTTATGATCGCTTTACAGGAAAAAGATAAAGAGAAGTTTGCTTTTACTTGGGAAGGTATACAATACACCTTTAACAGACTCCCACAGGGGTATAAACATTCACCCACAATCGCTCATGCCGCGCTTGCTGAGCTTTTACAAACAGTCTCACTTCCCCAGAATGTGAAACTGTACGAATATATAGATGATATTCTAATCGGAGGAGATTCCTCTGAAGAGATAGGGGAAGCAGCAACAGCAGTATGGCAAGTGTTACATAATGCAGAAATTGAAATTCCCTCTGAGAAACGTCAGGGACCAAGTAAAGAAGTAAAATTTTTAGGTATTTGGTGGATTGCAGGTAGTGCAACAATTCCACCAGATACCCTAAGTAAAATAGAACAATTGCAGATGCCCCGATCTAGAAAAGAATTACAACAGCTTATGGGTACTTTAGGATATTGGAGGAAACATGTACCTGGGATTTTCTATCATTGCTCGCCCACTATATTCACTTTTACGAAAAGGAAAATCATGGGAATGGAATTCAGAACATGAAGAGGCAGTCAAAACTCTAATTCAGGAATTAAAATCATTGGGACCACTACACCCCCACGACCCTATTATAGCAGAATGGGTTTTTGCTGAACACGGTACTTACTGTAACCTGTTCCAAACTGGCCCTGGCGGACCAAAAAGACCTTTGATGTTCAGTTCGACTGCACTTAAAGAGACAGAACAGAGATATTCCGAGTGGGAAAAAGGACTTTTGTCTTTAGTCCGAGCAGTGAAACAAGCTGAGAAAATACACCAGGAACAACCTGTACAAACCAGAGGTCCATTTAATTTATTAGAAGCAGTTCTAAAGGGGACTGCCCCCCCAGAAGGAATTGCACAAAAGCCTACAATTAGGAAATGGTATACTTATTTTACAGGAATTGCAGAAGAAATGAGATTAACTGAAGGACACACTAAACTCTCTAAATTACAGATGCCTATAAATGCAGACCCATTAGCATTACAACAACCTTTTAAACCCTCACCTATTTTAAATGCACCTCCCTTTACCGAGGGAACACCATCAGAAGATATTTGGTTTACTGATGCCTCAGCAAGGAGAATAAATGGCAGATGGCAATACAAGGCTGCTGCATTAAACATCAACACTGGCAAACAAATCATAGAAAAAGGTGAAGGTAGTGCACAAGTAGGAGAATTAAGGGCAGTTGTTCTAGCAGCACAAAATGGAGCAAAAGTGATCTATGTTGACTCCTATGCCGCGTGGGCAGGTGCCACGCAGTGGCTTTGTCAGTGGGAAGTCCTGAACTGGGAAGTAAATAGATCTCCAGTTTGGAGATCTCAAGATTGGCAACTATTCCTTAAAATAGCCAGAGACACTCCATTCAAGATGGGATGGGTGAAAGCTCATGCCAAAAATAATGAACCAGCCACAAACTGGAATCAAAAGGTAGATGAATTGGCAAAAATTAGAAAAATAAAAATAGGAAATTCCTTAAATTCTGAGTGGTATCGATTGGGAGAATGGCTACATCAAAAATTAGGTCATACAGGTAAAGAAGCACTTTATTTTGCTGCACAAAGTAGGGGTTGGCCCCTAAACAGGAAAACCTGTGAAATTATTCTTACAGAATGTCCTCAATGTAGATTAAAATTACAAACGAATCACCCTGCTAAAGCACCCCCCTTACATATTAGTCAGGGAAAGACTTTGTGGTCTACATGGCAAATTGATTACATTGGGCCACTAAAATCTTCTGCAGGGTATCGATATATCCTCACGGGGGTAGAAGTAGTCTCCGGCTTGCTTATGGTAACTAAATGCCGAAAAGCTGATGGGAAAAACACAGTACGAGGACTATCTTCTTGGTTCTCTAGTCTATCTACTCCTGATGCTATCCAAAGCACACATTTCACAAATAGGGAAGTGCAAGAATGGACAAAACAGAAAGAAATTCAACGGGTATTCCACACCCCCTACTACCCCCAATCAAATGGGATGATAGAACGAGCTAATGGCGTATTAAAACAGAGTCTTAAGCCACACGAAGTCCGGTGGGATACACAACTTTCCAAAGTACTCCATCAATTAAACAATCGATACGGACCCACTGGAAGCCCTGTGAGCTCAGCATTCTTTGTAAAAGCTAAATCTAATACCCCCCCTACTGATGAAAGAAAATGTCCGCTAACATTACAGCCAGGACAACCTGTTATGGTAAATTTACCACAAATTGGAACTGTGCCTATGACTTTAACTAAACCCTGTGGCCCACTGGCTTGGGAAGCTATTGATAGCAGTGGTGCAAAACATAGAATCAGTACTAGATGGATTCTTCCTTCTTTCTAAAAGGGGTAACCCCTTCGGCCTTCCCCATCGAAACGTCTTCTTTCTTTTCTTTTAAACAGGAGAAGATGAACCTATACCGATGGCAACAACAGCAGCAGCATCTCCCCAACCCAATTTTATTCTTCCTTTTAGTTGAGATAAGTATAATCCTTTTAGTTCAGACACAAGATCCCTGGGACCATGCACTACTAAATTACACTGGAAATATGGGAACCCTACCAACAGAAAAGACAAACCTGAACCTTGCTATTTTAGTTATACATGGGAATGAGACGTTCAAAAGATGAATGGAGATGGGAGACACTACACCAGAAAGAAATTAAGATATCTCACAATAATTATAACATTCATCAAATTTTATCACTTCAAGCCACACCAGGGGAAGAAATAAAAATAGGGTGCTGTATAATCAATGGATGTACCCACAGAAAATCCACTAAAATTAAAATATACTACACCAATTTCTCTAAACCTAAAACCAATGAGAAGTCTTGCTATAAGACATCAGAACCAGATTGTTGGTACAATTTCACTTTCACGCAACCTGTACTCACTTTTTGTTTCTGAAGTAATTGTGGTGTAGAACTATTGTTTGATTTTATGATTAGTGAATGAAAAATTTGGAATTTGTGTACGACAAGGTGGCCGTGGATTGATGCATATGTGTCTTTTAACAAACCTACATCTAATCTAAATTTATCTGCAATAGTACTACACAATAACATCATCTTTCATAGGCAGGAATGGATTATTAAAGACGAAAATGAAAACCAACAAATTCCATCCTTAAAAGGAACCAAAGGAGACACATTTTGATAAGATGCCGAATTGAAAATCATACTAAATGTATGACAACAACCTTACACATTGTTGTAAACAACATTGAAGGAAAAGACAACATACATACCTGTCCTTTTCAACAAGAATGTTGGTATACCTTTACTATATCCCATTCAGTACTCGTAAGGTGTCTTTGGACAAACCCTAACTCTCATTCCAGCTTAGGTTTTCAATTCAGGATTGATACCGCACAACCACATTCACCAACTCAGCCTCCTATCAAACTGTCTCCTCACATTTATAAGATTGATCCCTATATAATCAAGAACATAGGACAACAGCAAGTGCTATTTAATCCCTCGTGGTCTCTCAAACGAGTGGAGCTATCAATGCAAGTTGATATCTCTACAATTAAACCTGCTTGCTCACCATTCCTGAATACATCTTTTACAGGATGGTTAGCGTGGCTACATGGATGAACCCTCACCTCTCCAAAACGATCAAGGAGAGATGTAACTGGCATCCTAGGAACGGGACTAGGAATATTGAACAGCATGGATGCTGAATTTTTAAGCAAACAAAATAAATTTGGCAATAAGTGATTTACATAAATTAGAACACCCATTACAATCATCTTTGACAGCATTAGGAACAAGCCAGTGGCTTTTGGCTAATATATTGCCTACATGGGAAAGAATTAATGAAAAGGACCACCAACTAATCACAAATACATTTGGCACAATTCAAAATAATATTTCTCTAGCTCTTAGCTGCATCCAGGCTCAATTATGGATACAATCTACCGTGGCATTATAAGGGAAGGTGATGAGGGCACCTTGCCCACTGAAATCCGAAAGGTAGTTTGGGATAATGCAACTAAATTTGAAAAAGAATTTCAAGCTTGGTGGCGTCTAGTCAATTTTACTTACGACTCCACTGACAGCAGAGTCACAGCTTTTGTTTTGACAATACGCAATGCTTCGGTATATATCATATGCCCAATCATTGCGCTAGGATTAAATAGAACATAGAGTATGGACCCAAAAAAATGGGAATAAATGGCAAACTACTGATGTTGATGCATGTGTTTTGTGAGAACAACAGGGATTTATTTGTGAAAGCAATACCATCAAAGCTCAAGACATTTGTCTTGACACTGAACAAAATGTTTGTAATTTTGAAATACATCCTGATGAAACCCCTGAAACTGTACTTATATATGTTGGAAATGCATGTGTTTGCATGAGAACTCTTTGTGATTCCATATTTACAGATAACATAATTGTGGAAACATCTAACCACTCAAATATCTGTATTTGTAATTTTACTAAGATTATGGGATGCGACTTCAACTATTCAGCTCCCGTTACAACCCATCAGTTGCTACAATCAAGCTATACATCTTATCAAGATCTACTACCTACCCCCATTGGAATGAATCTTACATTAATACGAAAACTGTTACAACATGATGACCTGAGTCAATTGCTAAACCAGATTCGAAACAATGGACAAAGAACTCTGGTTACGGTCCATCATGATGCAGAGAAGATACATGATGTCCTAGAAAAGGTGAAGAAGGATGGAGAACATCACTAGTGGGATGTTTTATTTAGATAGTCACCAACAGCAACAGGAACTTTGAATTGGGTTTTACATCCCATAACAATTTTATTAATTTCTATTCTGCTATGCTTATTGTTGAACATTATTCTATGTGTTAAAGTGTGGAAAATAACTAAACAAATGGCACTAATACCAAAACCTCCTCGCATATATAACATTGCTTAATTGTACTTAATAAAACCTTAATAGTTAAGTCTATTAATAATTAAGTATACCAACCAAAAATTTCCCTCAAATTACAATTGGAATATGACATTGATCTGTTTATAGGCACAGAGGCAAGAGGCGACCACACCGCCACTCTGTCATCAAGATGGATTGACTTTAGTCACGGGGTGGATTGTGGTGGTGCATTCATACCCCCCTTCTTCCCTGGGCCACTTGTCGATCTGGGCCGCCTGTTGATCTCAGAAATTTCCATGAAACCTCGGCCTTGGTGTATTGAGTCTGGCAGTTGAGCGCTCCTTGACTGTATCAGAAACTCTGCATGGCTGAGGCTGGGAACATCCTCCCACTGCCTGGCCCGGGTGTCCAGGGAACAACACCGAAACCTTGAGAATTCTTTAGTAATTACCACCTGGGACTGTGGCCAGGATGGAAATTTACGGATGACTAAAGCCAACCATCTTGCGAACCTATAAACGGTGGTCCTGAGTGAGGCCCTTTGAGCTCTCCTGGACCGCAGCGGCTGCACCCAGCATCTCCCTCTGAGTGGGAGCCTCTCAGAGCTTGCCATCTTTCAGGCCTGCGATAGTCGGAGGACCACTGGGTCCTGGGTGAGTCCCTTTCGAAGCTCAACCCTTCGCCCGTTGAGAGGGAATGCCTAGACATTCGACGTGAGTATTTCTTCACTGAAATCGAGGGGAATTTTTAACAGGTATACCTTCTGTATATTTTTATATATATATATGTTTCTCTGTGTGTGTGAACTAATAGTAAGCATAATCTGTAATTAAGTTGTGATTGTAGTAGACTTACTAACCTATTTTGCAAATATTGAATAGTTAATGATTAGGCGTTACTAAAGTTTGTTAATGATTAGTTGATAACTAAGTGTTGCTAAATTGTGAATGAAACCTAGACTGTCCCTGAAATATAAACCCTTAGATGATTTTCCCTTGTATGTTTCACCCATGTAATAAGTAATAGAGTGAACCTTGCCATCGAATTCTATTAGGTCGCACCTTTATAAATCTCTATTAAAATCACTTTCTGCTAATTTCTTTGACGGTGATTCTTTAAGCGGCCTCTAAACCACACTCTCGCGACAGTGGCATTGTCTTGTTTGTCATGCATGTATTCAAACTTTGGAGTTATCAAATAATAATGCAAACCACAGAAAACACAGAGGAGGGGGAACTGAGAAAAAAAAAAAAGAAATTGGAGAATTATTAATAGCTTTCTCCCAGGTGCCAGAGTGTTTCACAGTTCCATTAATTTCAGCAGGACTTTTGGAAATTCAGCACTTTAAAAAAGGCAATAAAATATTTAGTAGTAATTGAAAACTTGTCTACCTCTGTGTGGACAACATAGATGGATTCCTAGTCTGCTCCTAAACTCAATCTTTTTAAAGTAGGACATGCACATTTTGTAAATTTATGCAAGGAAAGGATGCCTTGTAGAAAGAAATGTAAGGACACGTCAAATAATTTTGATTATATTTCTGCCTGTGCTTGGACTGAGTGCACGACCTCTTGTAAATTCTATAAACATCAATTTTCAAAGCTTTGGCATGAGGATACACAGCTCCAGTTGCACTCAACAAAAGTTATGGTGCTCAAAAATTCTGAATCCTTGACTCTTTTCTTCTTAATAATATCTGACATAGCCCAGCAATAAATGTCATAGGAAAGCTTTAAAGTAAATAAATCGCAAATTGCAAAGAAGTATACAAAGCCAGATGATGTTATATTACTATTAATTTAATCACAAAACTAATTACCTCAGCAAGTGAAATAAACATCATCTCAGAACCATTACAGGGGAAAGAAAGGAATGGAAGTATTAAAATAATCATTGTGCTTTGGCGTCTGTGCTTATACACTGCTTGGATACTGTAAGAGCATCTTAGAAAAATATTGTTTACCCACTTTCATTCCACCACATTGCATTCTTCCAAGAATAACAAACATAGATCTGGCTACACTCAAACGGTATTGCTGGCATAGGGGTAAGGAGGAGCACTGACAGTAACTGCATTCAGTGAATTCTGAATTCAGCATCAGAAAAGCACATGCTGCTTATTTAATGTTGGTATCGGTATCTAGAAGAGAGAAAGAGGAAGGGCAAAAATACTGGCTTTTTAGGAGACAATTCTCTGACATCGAGGTGTATATTCAGAGTCAATGGAAATAAAGTTAGTCTTGAGCAATGATTAAGCAGAAAAAAGAAACAGCGGAGAGAAAGTAAGAAGGAAGAGGGCGACTTTTGGAAGTAAGCTAATTGCAGAAGTTAAATAGATTAAAACTTCTGTCATTAATACACAAATGGTGCAGTACAGAAAAGTTAATTCCTCCCATCGGGGTGTGGGGGGGTGAGTGTAAATGAAATCACTCAAGTAAGCGTGTGCAGCACAAGCTGCAGCAATTGTAAATACCAACTGTAAATAAATATGCCTCGCTTTCATTTTTGTATAAGAGATTTCCTATTTGTTTCATGATAATTATAGGTACTAGGTTGGCAGCGTTAAGAAGTTTTTTAACCCATGGCAGGCACAGCCTGGATGTTGGGATAACAATCTGAAATGTCAGAGCAGTGTGCCACATACCTCTGCAATTTAAACCACTGTGAGGTATCTCATGTCCAATGCTGTTACAACTAATTTCCATAAATAGATGCCATTCCTCTGTCTTCAGTTTGATTTGTAAAGAAATTCTGACATGAAAATTTTAATTTTTTTTAATCCTCAGCAGAAACATGTATTTCCTCCCCATCCTCCTTTTTTGGTTCTCGTTATCACCCTGTATGCTAGAGATTTGCTGATAAGCAGCATATCTATTAAAAACAAGTCTTGGAGAAAAAGTTAATCTGAATTCAATTTATAAATATTCAATTCAAGATTCAATTAAATTAATATTTTGAGATAAAAAGGGAACATTTCAAATACTGATTATTGTCTTCTTTACAAAAGAGGGTTTGAGACACCATAATATTTTGCATTAGGAGATTTTTTTTTTAAAGCATGTACTTCATTCATAACAGAACTTTTTTGAAAATGACCTAAATTAAAAGGAAAACCAGTTAAACTGAGTAGTTAAAAATATTTTTTAAAGTGAGTTGACACTACATGTCTCAATTCAGGTGTGAGGGTGGAACTGTTTTGGCTGATCCTGAAACTATATTTTCCTTCCATTATTTTTCAGTTCTGCCATCAAACTGAACGTATTTCTGTCTTCCTCGTCTACTATACTGTGCCGATCTGCTTTTCCAAACTGCAGCAGGGGGAACTACCAAGAGAGTATTTATTTGAGCACGCTGTTAGGCAAAGAGAGGAAAGCAGCAAAAAGCAAATAAGCAATCACTCTCCCGACATCTGTGGTCCCCAAAATGAAATGCTGGCACAGGCACAACAGAAGTACGTTCTGTTATCCCTGCCTGGGGATTTTTGATACTTAACATTTCAGATCAATATTTTTTAAAGGCAGTAATTCTCTCCCTCAGATATCGATGGGAATTCTACACCTAAACAAATTTTAAAATCTGCCTCTGTTGTATTGAAATGTGGGAGCAGATGCCCTTTACTTCAGTTTCAGATTTCCTGGTCAGGAAGTGAGTGGTTCCACCACATTTCTTGTGCAGATCTCCTGTACAGAAGAGTTTTAACAGGCTTGATATATCTTCAATGCACTGAAATCACTGTGCACACGTGGTAGAGTTGACTTGCATATGTACGCATTCAGAATTATTTTCAGAAAGAGTAGCAGACTATTATAAATGAAAGCTGGGCATCTTGTAGCGCAGCTTATGAGGAATCACACCTTTAGAAGGATTTGTTAAGAGTCATCCAGAATGACTGTGGTACACACGTTCCACAACACCAGTTAATTAGAACCAAAGTCATACTCTTTGATTGTTCTCATTACTGAGCCACCCCACCAAGAGCAAAAACAAGTTGAAGGACGGCCTGAAAGAAGGGCTGGAGTGGTTCGTGGTCCTGCCATACAACAAAGCTTCTATATGGTCAGGGCAGCTGAAGAACATTGAACATTACTGCTCACTGTATCTGCAAGCACTGTGTGGCTGCAAGAAACCCATGGCTACTGTTTCACAATAAGTAGTGCTAAAGCCAGGCAAAAGGGACTGTGAAACCAAATTCTCAGTTTTGCACTTGATGTAAAAAGGAGCAAAGAGACCATGGGTTTTATATGAGAGAACAAAAAAGATGACAAGTTTGTGAATGATCTAAGGCTGAGGACCAATCTTGCTACTTTCAAAGGCTGAGATGAGCATAACATACTAGGTTGTAACTGCAATCCAAGAGTAAAAACTCAGAAAGAAACTGCTGAAAAATCCAGAATAAGCTATCAACAAAGCAACAGGAATCTGCTAAATAGAGAAAGTCACCCAGTCCCACCTGTAACTTACACAGGATAGATAACTATCTGTCATGACAGAGAATTCAAAATTATGCAAGAAAAACACCTAGACAGAAAATTTGTGAAGCCCAGAAGCCAAAGTCCACGCAAACAGCACATGGAACTACACATGCTGTGACAATGACAACAAAAACAATGTTTTTCTGTACTGTGCAGCCAACCCACTCACCTTGTGCTTTATAAACATTATTCCCACCCCCATCACTTAGACATAAGAACCCTAAGACAGCATGTGTCATCAAACCTCTTTTCATTGATCTTCCAAGAAATATCTACCTCCTCCTCTAAATCTGTTCTCTCATCTCTATCTCAGTGTTGTCAACAGTCATACACAAAAACATACCTTAGCTACTTCATCAGTCTCAATCATTTTATGGTAAATATGCTGTGTTTAATTTTCTGTTGAATTGCGTCTTCTCCAGTCATTTCTACTAACATAATTCCCCACAAATGGGGAATTTTTCATATTATGTTTACCTTGGTAGATGTAACTGCACAAGGACCAATAGCCTATTGGCCAAATACACAAGTGAATTGTTTACTGTGTTTAAGGTTAAAACTACGCAACAAAGATCTATTTTGTAATAGGTCACTATCATGCCCACCACCTTTATAACAACCCCATTTTATAACTAAAGTGAGACCTATTTCAGAAGTGAGACCTCAGCTCCAGTGTATGCTCAATAACATTGAGTGAAGTCGTGGAAACCAATCAACTTGACAGAGCAGGTAGAAATTCACAATTTGAAAAACACTGTGCTACAGCTTGGAAACATGGAAACTTCCACTCGAGTAACTGACTATGTTTTTGAGAAAAAAAGCCCAACCATGTTGTACAGATGTGGGACAGAAAGGCTACCTAAAACTTAGGGGGCGGGAGAGTGGGATACAGATGGGAAGATCTCCCCACCCCCAGCAAGGATACAACACATCACGGAATGGTTTCGGGACATGAAAAATCCCTTTTCTGTAGCATTCTGCACAAATGCCTTATCTACTTCACTCCACGAGAGAGATAGATCTCAAAGTGAAGCATTTTTTATTAAAATTTGTTTATATAAAAACATTGTTTTAAAAAATTCTACCAGTCTGTGGTTTTTCAAGGTGTTTATCCCCATGATAAAACAACCTTGCAATCTCAGGGGACAGAGCAAAATGTTCTAAAAACCGTAATATTCTTCTACCCAACAATCGACTGAACAGGGCACACACTTTTGTGAAATTTGTGAGCTTCTCTTAAGCATCCCTTGCCGCCGGCCCCAAAAGAGCTTTAAAATTCGTAAGAACACTTAAGCTAATATGAAGCACTTCCTTTCCCCCTTTATTTCAATTTCTTTACTTTAAAAAAAAAAAAAATTAAAAATTGACTGTGCTTTTTCCATCAGGAATACATTCAGCTTTTTATGCCACTTTCAAAGTTTTAAAACATTATCCTCCAAAAGCGTTGTGAGGTCATGAGTTGAAGAGAGGTAAGATTAGACAATCCCTCCCCTCAGCCCCCACTGCCATTTTTATTGCAATAGCCTGGTACAAGTATCACGTTCTACTGTGTTGCTTTAGTTTCTGAATATATACACTAAGGAAAATTGAAATAATAGACATCATAAATTTATATCCATCAGTCTAGGCATGTTAGAAAATAAACTCTAAACACATGAAAGCATACAATAAGTTCATATTAATACAGTTCATGTAAAGTCATCCTCAAAACCTATCTGTAATTAGAATTCTTCAAAACAGTCTAATGTCTTCTATGGTACACTTCTAACGAAAAACTAAGAGGTATTGTATAAAAAACTCTTTGAAACTAAGAGAAAGGGAAACATAAATAAGCCATACTTCCTACATGCCAGAATCAAAAATTAATGTATGTTTTCT
The DNA here is from genome assembly GCF_964195595.1 of Calonectris borealis. Taxonomy (NCBI): domain Eukaryota; kingdom Metazoa; phylum Chordata; class Aves; order Procellariiformes; family Procellariidae; genus Calonectris; species Calonectris borealis. The sequence continues at coordinate 48,641,774 of NC_134316.1, read as the reverse complement.
CTGCTTGCATTCAGTTTTCACACCTTACCACTCCCAGGTGTCCTAAATTTTAAGTTACAGAAAACACTATTTCTCCACTTTTCCTCCTACTACTCAGTTGCTCTTGCCCTCGTCCAGCAGCTCCTACTTTAGTAAAAGCAAATGAGACTGCCAGTTTCCAGTCTGAGATCTTTTGTGCCTACTATTTGCCTTCCTAAAGTCCATATGAAAATCACAGATATACTAACTCTGTTTGAAAGGTTGACTTCTAAGCCAAAACTGAGAAAAACCAGCAAATTTTCTAGTGCGTACTAAGATCTTAAGAAGGAACACATTATTGCTGGTTTTTTAGACTTGGTGAAACAATTCAGTAAATCACTAAAACCCCAACACTCTCAACGAGGACCACATATCTACGGGGCAAGTCCCTGGACCACACAAAGCACAATGGATTTAGCAGGGACAACACAAGACCCTGGTTCTAAACACACTGTGTGATACACAAAAGCGTGTCATATAGGCAGTGTGATAATTTTTGTGACACCAGTAGTGTTTCATACCTAACACTACAAACAATATTGTGATCATTCAACCTATTCCAGATCAACCAAACACAAAGAGAGAAGCAAACTCCTAAGAATTGGCTTTACAGGCAATCGTCCTTAGATGTTTGCAATGCATAGCCTATGGTAAAACTCATTAATTCCATTCAGCGAAGACACGCTCTGTGAAACAAAGACACACCAATGTCAGAAAATCTCCAAGAAAAAGATGGCTAAAATGCAGCTTCTAACATTCTTTTCTAAGTAAATAGCTCGCAAAAGATAAGTCTCTGAAGGGATGAACACTGTGACGAGACTCAGAGAAATGTGACATTTGAGCGGCTTCTCAAAGTTCATTCAGACTATGCAAACCCCTTGTATTTAAACGGTTCGCTCCAGAGTGAACCGCGCCACAGACGAGGTGACTAGCAAAAGGTTTATGCTTTAGTAAAGCAAACAAGACCTTCCATTTTCTTTCTCTACTATTAATTAGTTTTTAGTAGCAAATAAATCACAGAGGACTTGCACTGATCATGGAGTCCCGAAAGACAGAGATGAAAGAAAAAGGAAATTTTCTCTCTCATATATATGGGGTGGTTTTTTTCCAAACTGAAATCTAGTTTAGAGCACAGACCTAAAAGCAGTTGTGCTGCTCAGTTGAGTATAACAACCTGTAGTAGTTAGTAAAGAGAATTAACAGCTTGAGGCATGTCAGGATACTGCCCATCCCATACTACACGTAAGTACCAGTAAACTAGCTTTAGCTGAAAATAAGTTTTCTAACTGAAGATAGACTCCGTTAGCAATAAATTCTGCCTAACTCATTTCTGCCCGCAGCTGGAGGGCCACCCAAATCAGAACTGTGAAATAATCTGTATTTTTGTTTATTTAATTATATATGTTTTTTAAATAAAGGATCATGCCAGTATTCTGAAGGTGAAGGGTAAATTATTGGCAGAGGGGAGTAGCTAGGAAGAGCTGGGAGTAGCTGATTGGAGAAAGCAGCAACGAGTGAAGGTTTGATTGGTTGAAGAGGGTCCATGTGAGCATCAACCATCACCCAACATGTCTGAATAAAACATAACGAGACACTAGCACGCAACTGGGCCTGAACTGAATATATTAGAATTTCTTTACTACAAATGCAATGCTTGGTTTTTGTCCATTTTAGAAATATTAAGATAGAATCATAGAGTGGTTTGAGTTGGAAGGAACCTTTAAAGATCAGGTAGTCCAACCCCCTGAAACCCAGCAAGAAAGTACCAGAGAAGTCTGGTACAGCCTCTGTCTAAAGAGAGGACACCGTGGCCAACTCAACACCTTTAATCAGCATTATGTAAAACAAACCCAGGAAAATATAAATTATTTATTACAATTTTTCCATCTTCTGAGTTGTTTGTCTGGTTTTTTAATGGTTGAAGCTGGATTTATATACATCATTTACCTTGCTCTATAAAATTTGCTTCCAGTTTGTTAGATAAACCACAAGCAGCCAGAATATGAGATAATGGGGACTTTCCAATGCCCAACAGCTAAAAAATTAGTTAATAGAAAATTAGTTAAGTGAACCATTGCTCAGTCTGTCTCTTCATTCATTAAGCTAAGACAGAAGATACTGATAAGCAGCCTTTTTTCCGCCTATTAACTCACAGGATAGTGGTACAATATTTAATTCTTCATTAGCCCAGTACTGTATTTTTGTCATAGGGTCTACGGTATAAACCAAATTTTCCACTCTATATTTGTGGGGCTTTTTTTAAAGCAAGTTAAATTCTATGGTGGAAAGATTCTAGACAGCAGTCTTAATACTAGAAAAAAAATTTAAGCTTAAATTAAGCTCTGAAATCCACAATTAAGATACCTAAAAAACATTTGAGTTTCATAATAGTGAGGAGTATTAAATCTGCTATAGTAGCAGCTGCTGACTAAGAAGTTTCAAATGCTAGGCCAAGTACTTACCTGTCCAAAAAGGAATGTTAGGCAATTATTTTTAAAAATCTTTGTCACATCGCAATATCATTAATTACCACCCACTTGTGCAGATATTCTTCATTAAACTAGAAGATGGATTAACCATTCTTGCCGAACATTAGTCACCTGTTCAAAGGAAGATGAATACAAATCCCATATTATCATCCTAATGGAGAACACAAACAATATAGGTGTATGGTCAACTGTCAATACCCATCTTTATTAAGGATATGAGAAGGAACAAACAAATAGCAGTTTAAGATGCTATCAACTGCAATCCCGTACACTCCACACACACCCTTGGGGTGGGGGGAATAAGTGTTTTGCTCCAAGGTAAAATTTCAAAGAGGGAACAGCCCTTATCAACTATTAATCAGATGGTGTAAAAATAGCCTAGATAAAGCAAACATTATTCACATTACCACCCTAAATTTCAAGTTACAGAATCATAATATCTAAGGGATATTTATTTTTATTAATGAGAATGCTCCAACAACAGGCAAGACTGACAGAAACCGAAGCCCAGGCAGACACCCGGTGATCCAGAGAGGTGCCCAGTCACAAACTACTCAAGGGATTGTTTTTTTGTCTCAGTATTTTGAGATATAGTTGGAAGGAAAAGTAGTCTTAAATAGTAGTAATGGCCAATTTCTTGAGAATTTTTCTTTCATTATTACATCTCAGCATTTCCATCCTACCAGAATTCAAATGTACTATAACAGGCTGTTTCTGTAGCTACATACTTGTTCTATATCAAAAAAGTACTGTGCAGATCTTGTTTTTAAGGCATTAACACTATTGGAATGAAAATATTTGAAAGCCTTGGCCTCTCTCATATTTTCTTTTCCATCCAGGTCTAACCCTTCTTTACTTATCCCCAAGATACCATCAACATGCATGGCTATGTGTTTAGCATGTTCCAAGCATGACCCTCTCCAAGCTGCCTGCATCTGTCTACTGCACTGCCAACAAGGGGATATACCACTCCATGAGGCTCCATCCTCATCACCACCAGATGAAGCCAAAACCCCCATAATTCTTCCATAAACACCAACAGATTTGACTATCCTGCAACAGCAAAATATTTCTCATTTATCTACAGTATCTTGTCTCCTGTAACTCCCAAGGTACTTCTCCTAAATGCTGCACTGCGTAATCACTTCTCATATATTTTGTACCCATGTATGTGCTTTCCTTTACATGTATCACTTTCCACTTTTTTTCACACAATTTTGTATTTTTTTTAGGTCATTTCTCCCCATAAATGTCAAGAAAATGTTACATTCTAATCCTGTCTTACCAAGCATCCAATATTCCTCCCAAGATGATGTCATGTACAAGTGTATTCATTATTACTTCACACACATTATTAATGAAAATAACGTATCCAAGAATGAGAAACTTTTCTGCTTCTTTAACTACCAGTAATATATGGGGATGGAGATCCATGCGGCAGCAAAGACGCAAGGGTTATTAATGTGTTAGAAACCACGGAAGCACCTGAGAATGGTCACGTGGGAATTAGGGCTTCTTCCCCCAAAAAGGTGGCAGGATCAATAGCCCAGCTGAAGTGCATCTACACCAATGCACGCAGCATGGGCAGCAAACAGGAGGAGCTGGGAGCCGTTGTGTAGCAGGAAAACTATGATATAGTTGCCATCACAGAAACATGGTGGGATGACTCGCACAACTGGAGTGCTGCAATGGATGGCTATAAACTCTTCAGAAGGGATAGGCAAGGAAGGAGAGGCGGTGGGGTAGCCCTGTATCTTAGGGAGTGTTTTGATTGTCTAGAGCTTAATGATGGTGATGATAGGGTTGAGTGTTTATGGGTAAGAATCAGGGGGAAGGCCAACAAGGCAGCTATCATGGTGGGAATCTGTTATAGACCACCCAACCAGGATGAAGAGGCAGACGAAATATTCTATAAGCAGCTGGGAGAAATCTCACAATCACTAGCCCTTGTTCTCATGGGGGCCTTCAATTTACCAAATGTCTGCTAGAAATAAAATACGGCAGAGAGGAAACAGTCTAGGAGGTCCCTGGAATGTGTCGATGATGGCTTCCTGACACAGCTGGTGAGGGAGCCAACTAGGGAAGGCGCTGCTGCTAGAACTGTTGTTTGTGAACTTGTGGGTGATGTGGTGGTTGGAGGCCATCTTGGGCATAACGATCACAAAATGATAGAGTTTTCAATTCTTGGAGAAGGAAGGAGGGGCGTCAGCAGAACTGCTACCTTGGGCTTCCGGTGGGCAGAGTTTGGCCTGTTTAGCAGCCCGGTTGACAGAGTCCCTTAGGAGGCAGTCCTGAAGGGCAAAGGAATCCAAGAAGGCTGGACATTCTTCAAGAAGGAGATCCTAAAGGTGCAGGAGCAGGCCATCCCCATGTGCTGAAAGACGAGCCGGTGGGGAAGAAGACCAGCCTGGCTGAACAGAGAGCTTTGGCTGGAACTCAGGAAAAAAAGGAGAGTTTATGACCTTTGGAAGAAGGGGCAGGCAACTCAGAAGGACTACAAAGATGTCATGAGGTTATACAGGGAGAAAATGAGAAGGGCCAAAGCCCAACTAGAACTTTATCTGGCTACTGCCATAAAAGACAATAAAAAAATGTTTCTATAAATACATTAGCAACAAAAGGAGAGCTAAGGAGAATCATCCTTTGTTGGATGCAGGGGGAAACATAGTGACAAAGGATGAGGAAAAGGCTGAGGTACTTAATGCCTTCTTTGCCTCAGTCTTTAATAGTAAGACCAGTTGTTCTCTGGGTACCCAGCCCCCTGAGCTGGACAACAGGGACAGGGAGCAGAACGAAGTCCCCATAATCCAAGGGGAAATGGGTAGTGACCTGCTACGCCACGTAGACACACACAAGTCTACGGGGCCAGATGGGATCCACCTAAGGGTAATGAGAGAGCTGGCGGAAGTGCTCACCAAGCCACTTTCCATCATTTCTCAGCAGTCCCGGCTAACCGGGGAGGTCCCGGTTGACTGGAAGTTAGCAAATGTGACGCCCATCTACAAGAAGGGCCGGAAGGAGGATCCGGGGAACTACAGGCCTGTCAGTCTGACCTCGGTGCCGGGGAAGGCTATGGAGCAGATCATCTTGAGTGCCATCACGTGGCACGTGCAGGACAACAGGGTGATCAGGCCCAGTCAGCATGGGTTTATGAAAGGCAGGTCCTGCCTGACCAACCTGATCTCCTTCTATGACCAGGTGACCCGCCTGGTGGATGAGGGAAAGGCTGTGGATGTTGTTTACCTGCACTTTAGTAAAGCCTTTGACACCGTTTCCCACAGCATTCTCCTGGAGAAACTGGCTGCTCATGGCTTGGACTGGCGTACTCTTCGCTGGGTAAAAATCTGGCTGGACGGCCGAGCCCAGAGAGTTGTGGTCAACGGAGTTAAATCCAGTTGGTGGCCGGTCACGAGCGGTGTTCCCCAGGGCTCAGTACTGGGGCCAGTCCTGTTCAATATCTTTATCAATGATCTGGTGAGGGGATCGAGTGCTCCCTCAGTAAGTTTGCAGACGACACCAAGCTGGGCGGGAGTGTTGATCTGCTGGAGGGCAGGAAGGCTCTGCAGAGGGACCTGGACAGGCTGGATCGATGGGCTGAGGCCAATGTATGAGGTTCAACAAGGCCAAGTGCCGGGTCCTGCACTTGGGCCACAACAACCCCAGGCAACGCTGCAGGCTTGGGGAAGAGTGGCTGGAAAGCTGCCCAGAGGAAAAGGACCTGGGGGTGCTGATTGACAGCCGGCTGAACATGAGCCGGCAGTGTGCTCAGGTGGCCAAGAAGGCCAACGGCATCCTGGCCTGTATCAGAAATAGTGTGGCCAGCAGGACTAGGGAAGCAATCGTCCCTTTGTACTTGGCACTGGTGAGGTTACACCTCGAATACTATGTTCAGTTCTGGGCCCCTCACTACAAGAAGGACATTGAGGTGCTGGAGCATGTCCAGAGAAGGGCAACGAAGCTGGTGAAGGGCCTGGAGCACAAGTCTGATGAGGAGCGGCTGAGGGAACTGGGACTGTTTAGCCTGGAGAAGAGGAGGCTGAGGGGAGACCTCATCACGCTCTACAACTACCTGAAGGGAGGTTGTAGCGAGGTGGGTGTTGGTCTCTTCTCCCAAGAAACAAGCGATAGGACGAGAGGAAATGGCCTCAAGTTGCCCCAGGGGAGGTTTAGACTGGACATTAGGAGAAATTTCTTTACTGAAAGAGTGGTCAGGCGTTGGAACAGGCTGCCCAGGGAAGTGGTGGAGTCACCATCCCTGGAAGTATTTAAAAGACGTGTAGATGTGGCACTTAGGGACATGGTTCAGTGGTGGACTGGGCAGTGCTAGGTTTACAGTTGGACTTGATGATCTCAAAGGTCTTTTCCTACCTTAATGATTCTATGATTCTGTATTTTTTGCCACCATGTTGACTAGGCACAAAGAACATGGATGAGGGTCTCACTGTGCTAAACGTTATGCAAAAAACAGGCAGCCCCTGGAATAAAGCATTTAGTATAGGCACACACTGAGACAACAAATGGATACAGAACAACAGCCAAAAAAAAAAAAAACCTCTGAAAGTCTATTTTAAATTTTTTGTATCTCAGCACATTACTGGTCTGAGATAACAGAATTCACACGTACAGAACAGAAGCCCAAGAGAAACTATTGTATGAACTTACAGCATATCTGTTACCACATTGCATTGGCCTACATACGCTCACTTTTTTGTGAAAAACTTCTAAGGAAATCTGCCTCGTGTTTGTAAGTGGAGAATTCGGGTGAGAGACTGAGACCAGCAGCTATGTAACAGATCGATAGCACACACGAAAATAAAAACATATTTTGTGCGATGGAGGGCACAACGCTGCTAACGTGGACACACTTGAGTTTTTGAAGCACAAACGTCACACTGATGGACAGATATCAAATAATGTGCTATCTTTAAGTAGGCTATATACCCTTTCGCCTCTGGTCAATTCAAACTTGCCACAGTAAGGTGGTTGTTTATGATACCTGAAATGTCTGAGAAAAGTTTGCACACGTGATGATGTTTATGTATACACCAAGGTAATACTTCAATTTTCAGCACAGAAACTGCTACTGTATGGAGGACTAGCATAAATCAACTTCAGAACAGTGAGAAATGATTCACAGTACCTAAGTTACTTCAGCTATGTACAAGCTTGGGACAAAACAGTAGATTTAATAAATTCAAGGGATACAATCTACTTCATCACCTCTTAGGCATATAGTATATGGTGCAAAGAAAGCCTTTTTCTTTTTATAAAATACTTCGTATCAGAAGTTCATTGCTACTTGACAATTAAAGCCTATGGTCACAATGCTTAGCATTATGTATTGGGGTTTTGTTTCTTGGTTTTTTTTTTGTTCTGTTTTTTTTTTTTTATTTGTTTGGGATTTTTTGTTTTGTTCTGTTTTTTAAGTATTCCCAGTGCTGGATCAATGTGAAGAATAGAAACACCCGGAACCACAGAAAGGGTGAGGTTGGAAGTCACCTCTGGAGATCATCTAAATTCAACCCCCCTGCTCAAGCAGGGCCACCTCGAGCAGGTTGTCCAGAACCACGTCCAGGTGGTTTCCAGTATCTCCAAGGAGACTCTACAGCCTCTCTGGGCAAAGTGTTCAGGGATCAATCACCTTGCAGTTAGAAGTTTTTTCTCATGCAAAATGAGAAATTCCAGCATTTCAAATTCGTGCCCATTTCCTCTTGTCCTTTCACTGGGCAACCACCAGAAGAGTCTGATTCATCTTCTTTGTTCCCTCCCATCAAGTATTTATATATATTGCTAAGATCCCCCTATTAAGGAACTGTTAAGAAATGTGACAATTTTGTGAGTGAGTGCAGGAGCGAAGTGCAGAGAGAACACAGTGCAGCAGGCTTAATAAAAAAAATAGTTGCCCTCATACTGATATTGTATTCTCAATTCCCGTAATTATTTCCATATTATAAAATGAATTGCAATAAATAGAAGGTTTATTATTTGACATTGTGTTCACTGCTTATGAAACCAAATTCTTCTTGCAAGGGTCTTTTTGTATAAAAAGATGCATTATGTTCAGGTCTTTTTTTTTTTTTTTTTTGGCTCATTTGAGCTTTATATGAAAGGAACATTGCAGGAGGATAAAAAAAATCGTATGTTTTTTCCCCGTATTACCAAGCACGCCCACATGAAGCCATTTAAACACGTTTTCCTAAGCAGGTCCGTGTGACTTGAGGATCTCTGTGATAGATCTCTATCATCGAAACAAAAGAGGAAACGTTGGGCAGCTTTAGGTTGTGTGGCACCCATCCCTTCTCACCCAGCGATGGGCACATGTGCGAGCCTGGCCTCTTGCGAAGGTTCCCGGTACCCTGGGCAGGCACATGGCAATTACAGCCTGCAAAACTAACCTTTGTAGATACTAAGATACATAAAGGAGATTCCGTTCCTTCATTCAGCACCTTCGATAATCACTCAGGCTTCAAGAGATGATCCCAGCATGACACCTAGTGGCAGCAGCATATTTAACCCCGTCAGTGCCTTTCAGGCAGGTTACTGTTTCCAAGAGATTCACACCTATTTTTACGTGTGTTCTAGCTTGCCTGCAACATCTTGGATGCCCTAAAATAGTAAAAACATGAGTATTCTCAAAATCAGGGAATTGTTTTGTTTTCTCCACTTTCAGCCACAATTAACTGAGACATAGCAGGAACCTATCTAAAATACTAATATCTGAGTAACAATCAAATATCCAGTTACTATTTATTTCTTCATAACTTTTAAAATTCTATTTCTGATCACACTTTTGGGAACAGGAAGTGCTCAACTAAATGATCGTAATGAGGCTGTAAATCTCTCATGTTGAGGTTTAATAGTACATGCAGACTTTCTAAATACTGCTTTGCTTCCACAACTTGAAATGAGAGCTACAAAAATATTTAGGTGACTAATTCCCACTGTCTCACTAAGTCAGGAGATCCTGACATGCAGCCTGAAATATAGTACAGTAATATATGTCTATAAACTGTAATTTACATAGGTGGGTGTTACCTCTAGCATAATAGGTGCTAGAGAGATTATTGATAATGGCCAGATTATGCACACACATACACACACACTCAAGATCGTAACCTTTTAAACACCACTAATAATATTACCTTTTATGGCCCAGAATCTGCTTTGTTTCCCAACTGGTACTTTGATATTCATTTTTAATCCTCTCATAGAAAAATAATTTATAGAATTCACATGGTGGTGTTCATCTCTTAGTATAAATTCAGTATGTTCACTAATCATAAGAAGGGAAAGAAACTTCTTATCCAAAAATTGCAGGCCATTGTTATTTGACATGCAGTAACAATTGTCTTGCCTGTAATAAAAGCAATATTGTTCCTATCAGCTATATGGATGAGCAAAAGGCTATTCCAATCACATCATTTCTGTTTCCTTCAAATAAAATTTTAAAAAGCAACCACAAAAATCACAGCAGCACTAAAGCAAGACTCATTAATTTCATTAAATTTCCAGGTGAGAAGAGGATCTCATAATATCACTCTCTCTACAGCAGGTCAGGACTCAATATAAAAAACAATTTCAAACTACATATTCTCAAATCTGGGGAGATACATTCTTAGACTGCGGTTATGTCCTTGAGGCTCAAGGTTCCTTATTAGTATATGCAAATATGCTTACAGAGTAGAAAGAAAAAAATAAACGAGAAATATTCCTTAAAAAACAGCAATTTGCTGTTTTCTTCTTCATTCGTCTATACCAACCCCCCAAACACTAAATCTACAAAATAAACCGAGTGACCTGTTTTTTTGTCTTGAAGGTTTTGTTTTCTTAGAACACTAGAATTGCAGATCCCTTAAAAATATCTGCTAGGCTTCACGACTGTGTGCATCAGCCTTATTTATCCTAATTTGCGACTCTCCCGTCTGGTAGTAACAGGTTCAGAGGAACCCCGTGCCTCCTCAGACTGGTTGCATTCTGGAGTTAATGTGGCTTCATTGCCTAAGAAGTGAAGGAGAGAGTCCCCTTTCGGGGCACCTCCTCCGAGATGCACACCCTTTACAACCTTCAAGAAAGGCTTAAGAAAAGCAGGAACGCAGTCAATTTGCTAATAGTCTAGTGATGTACAAAACCAGAAAACATTTGATATTACAAAGCCTTTTCCGTCGGACAAAGAAAGGCATAAAAAACCCTCAATAGCTGGAAGAAGTAGTCAGTAAAATTCAAACCCCCCCCCAAAAAAAAAAAAGGAACAATGCAAATTGATGGTAGCTGTAAGTGAAACTACATTGAGAGAGATTACGGGGGAAATAACAAATCCTTCACAAAATAAAGTCTTTAAATCAAGGTTGGCTGTCTTTCTACACGTCTTAGGCATACAAGGTCCAATCACGAAGAAATTCTATAAACTGGAAAGAGGATGGATATTAAAAAGGTTTTTTGATCATGAGAGAAATGAGATTCTAGAACAGCAGGAGAACTGAGGCCTTTTTTAAAAAAAAAAAAAATTGATACATACATGAAAATTATTTTCAGGCAAGCTTATTATATAAGAGCAAGAATTCATCTTCATGACTCGAGAGGTCCCCTTCTTGTCATATACCATTGATTTTAAATTTATTCATCTCCTTTTCTTGAGAAATTACAAAACAGTAATTATTAGGAAGGAATAATTTTGCTGTTATGGATATTGAAAAAATTCCTTGAGGCTCAAACAAGTATCAAAACCCACAGTGTGAAACACTCCGCACAAGCAGCATCTGCTTTGAAAGTATACAGACTATCCAAAAAAAAAAATTTAGCAGGAAATGAGGGAAGACAGAAACATAACCAGGAGTACACAACAGCAATGAAAATCTTTTGCTTCAGGTCACATATTGAGAATATGAGAACAGCTTTATGTACTCTATGTCCTATCTCTGAACAGTGGCCAAAGACTGATGTCTAGAGGAAAAAAAAATAAACTTGGGTGATTCTTCCCCTGAATACTCTTTGCCTCCAGTAGAGAAAAGGGAAGTTAGAAACAGAACCCAAACCTCCTAATTTTTGATCCGATGCTTTAAGAACAAGACCTGCACAGTGCACATTTTTTTTTTTTATATAGAACAAGTACATATCTGTAGGAACAGTCTCAAATAGAACATTTTAATTCTGGTGAGACAGAAATGCTGAAATGGGATAATTAATGAAACAATAATCTTTAAGAAATTGGCTATTACCACCATTTAAGACTATTTTTAGTTCATTATTTGAGCTGGTTAACTCTCTAATAAACTCACTTAATTTCCTTAATTGGCTATTTTTAAATTATAATTTTAGCTAACTACTGAGCTGGCAAAGAGATATCTATTCAGATCAATTCCTTTTACTTTAAGTTACTGCCAAGTGATTTTACCATCTGGACATTTACCTCTCTATCAAATGAGTCACTACCAGCAAAATACTTAATTAGTGTGACATGAAGAGTGGCTGAAGAGAAAAATAAATAAGAAAATAAATTTTTCACAAGTCCCTAAGAGCAAGATATGAGCTGTTCAGTCCCGTTTTCAGAAGACATTGTTCATCTCATTTACTTTAAGTGAAGCTTAAAAGAATAGGCACTAGGCTTAAGTATGGTGGCTTAATGAACAACCAACTTTGAGCTGTGCCACAGTAACTAATAAAACTCATGTTCTTAAAACAGACCAACAGACTTCTCTCCAACCTATCTGGACTCATAACAGACTTTTTGAAGACTCCATTAGTCTTCAGCCAGCCATTTGCCAGAACCTACCAGCTTCACAACTCAGTTAAACTCAGGTAACTCAGTTAAACGCAACAGGACAACATTTTAACGGCTTCAGATACCTAACACTCCAAATCATATTACTTGCTTATTTAAGCTAAAATGACTGACTTTCAGTTCAGTGGATAAGGAGCCCTCCTAAGTGATATTCTGCTGGCTGTGATTTTGGGGTGCAGTACCTACCAGAATTTCAGAGAAGACAGTGTGGGGCCGTAATATCACCTGCTCAGCCATGGCAGAGTGAGCCTACACCTGAACAACTGGCTTCCCCCAGCACTGGCAAAACTTCTTCAATTAAGCAACATATCAAAATATATTCTAGATTATAAGTATATAATCTTTCATTTCCAGCCTAAAAACTGAGTAAGAAGAAAATTAATTTTACTTACGTTTACATACTTTACAGATACCATCTAGGGGCAAGAGTAAAAAAAGGTTTAAGAGACAACTGAATGGACGATTTCAGTATGCATAATAAATATAAGGGTATAACGCAGTTCAATTTCCATGCTTCACAGCAGAAACTAAACATGGAGTTCAGAAAGAAATTTTCCCAAGATCATTAACTCCCTAGTTTGGGGTGGTTTGTACATTTTGAAAAATACCAATTATTATAGTTGCCCCCAAGACAAAATAGGTAGGTGTGCCACTAGTCTAAGATAGGGCAGCTCCTAGATTAAATCTAGCTGAGTGACCATAAAAAGGAGGGGACTTGCCATCTTTCCCCCCTCGCCACCCCGGTTGGGTGGGAAACGAGGTGAAGCTGTTATTGATGAGGTTTTCTTGAGGGAAGCTTGTAGTTCCAATCAAATTTCTCTGTAACCACTGCTGCTGCCTTAGTTAGAGCTTCAGTAGATAGAAACTGCTGATCTCGTTTACGAGCGACTTTTCCAGACCACGGAGGAGGACACTGTCAGTGCGGTGACAAAGGAAGATTGAATTGTCACAGTAATACCGGCTTCAAGATAAAAGGGTCATCACCACATCCCACTGAGGTGACTTTGTACAAGTACGTGAGGTCTGAATCATTTGGATGTGACATTGTGCAAGTCATCTGTTCAAGTTCTGCATGATCTACAATACATAGCTGTTACCAGTAACAACCAAGCTTTGCAAATACTGTTAAAAGCCAGGCTGGAATTTTCTGTATTTATAGACAGTAACAGTGAAATTACTTTACTGGTTTTTTTCAAGCATTTTCATTACTCAGGTAAGGCACTAGACAACATTAAAGACAAAAGCTTCATAGAAGTAATTATTAATAATGAGATATAAAAATTTTAAAGGCAACCTTCTGATCCATATAATATAGTAATCATTAATAGATAGGATTGCAATAATTAGCTTAATTTATTATCAATTTTAATGAGATTATTTTTCTGACTTGAGATAACAAATATAAATTAAAACACTCAAAAGGTGAATAGTCTCCATTTCACTATGGTCATCTGCTCAGAGCAGGAGGTTTAGTAAGTTTGTATAGCATATGCTGTGAAGATACGCTAGTGTAAAACCTCTGTTAAAAAGTTCAGATACGACAATGACAAAGTACAGAATTAGAGTGAGTGTGAATATGAGACACTTTGGCTAGTTGCGAAGTTTCATCTGAAATTTCAAGGTACATTATCTCTTTGTTTTTATTATCTATTTAAAATCGATAACATTATGTCTTTTAAACCCAGAACTGGGATGACCTCAGAGCTGTAAAGAGATTAAAAACTCAGAGTCCACGGACAAGATGCTGAGCTCATTGGGGTATCACGCCCTTGGCGCTCCTCACTGAGGAGCTGAGACCCCGGGCTATGGTGAGTCTTCCCGTGCTCCTCGTGCTGCTGGACACCTAGACCACGAGGACCAGGGGAACTGCAGCAGAGACAGGAGCCAGGATTCCTGCTCATGGCCTAATTCTGAGGTTTCTGAGAGCACCCACCTGTGGGACAGAGGGACAGGTCCCAAATCAGAAAAGATCTGGTAACAAGGAATGAGAAAAAAATGCATCAGAGTACGTCAAGGGATCTCCTTTATGGTTTTCTCACCTCTTTTTGATATCCTAGTGTCGATCTGGGAGGTTAAAAGACTTGAAAGACCATACTTGGATTTCCATGCTAAACAGAGTCCTGGCTCCCCAACAGAATAAAGAATTTCTTTGTTTGAGGTTGAGTGCTCCCCTTTGACCCAGAAATATTGACATCTGGCATGTTCCAGAGTCCGAATCAGTCCAGGCAGCGAGGCTGTCTGCCCCTTCTGACCCCGCCGTTTACCAGCTGGGAAGCAAACCAATACAACTCTCATGGTATATTTTTAATCACAAATTCAACAAAATTCTTGTATTTCTATGAAACGTAAATACAACAATCAGTAACTTCTTGCTAAAAGCCTTAACAGTGGAAACCTCTTAAGCAACTCCATAGCCAACCCTATTATAAACCAGCATTCAGAAAAGATCAACAGAATGACCATGAGAAGTGGAGAGAAATTCCCAATTCAACTGAATAGGAACAAGAAGAATTTGGACAGGATACCCTTGAAGGAGAAGCAAAAGGACTCATCTAGTTCCTGTCACTGCCTCGGGGACAAAAAGTTCCGAGGCCAAGTTGCAGCAATCCTCAGAGCTGGCAGAGGGACTGGAAGTACCCCAGGTCTAGACGGGGGGACCTGGAAGCTCCAGGGCCGAGACTAGAAGCAAAACCCAACCTCACAGCCTGTACAGAAACGACTTTGAGAGAAGAGGAACTAATTTTACTAGAAAGAAAAGGAAACTGAAGATCCAAGAAGAGAAATGTCTTGGAGTTTTGAAGACACAAAGGGAGTCTACTGTGAAAATATTTAATTGTTACGGTCCCTGCACTTGGATAAGGAAATACAAGAGGAAAAACTAAATATTGAAGGTGTCACACCACCTGGGAATGTCAGCCAGGTCTGTACTTTAATTTTAGCTTGCTTTCTGTGCTTAAAATCAGTCTGAAAGAACTATTTAACATCAGTGTCTAAACCAATAAGATCCAGATTAAAATCTGGATAATAATTTCATCCAAATAGATTTGGTTCACACCACCATTCAACATTATACTATTGAATTTATTCTCTTTCTCTGTTTTCTTTTCCGACAAGTATCTGCAAGTCTGGATTCCAGTCAGAACTGTGTGGGTTTTCACACAGGATTCATCACTATAGTAACCAAGCAGAAATCATTAAGTGTGAGGGGTTTTCTGTTGCCCTCTTTTTTCCTTTTTTCTTTTTTTTTTTCTTTTTTTTTTTTTTTTTCCCCTCTTTTAAACCAACAGCGCTGTGGGACACAGAGAGATGGTTAAGATTCTGTGCTGGTTTTGGCTGGAATAGCATTAATTTTCTTCACAGTAGCTAGTGTGGGGCTATGTTTTGGATTTGTGCTGGAAACAGTGTTGATAACCCAGGGATGTTTCGTTCCTGCTGAGCAGGGCTTACACACAGTCAAGGCCTTTTCTGCTCCGCACCCCACCCCACCAGTGAGCAGGCTGGGGGGGCACAAGGAGTTGGGAGGGGACACAGCCGGGACAGCTGACCCCAACTGGCCAATGGGCTATTCCATACCATATGGCATCACACTCAGCATATAAAGCTGGGGAAGAAGAAGGAAGGGGGGGACGTTTGGAGTGATGGCGTTTGTCTTCCCAAGTCACCGTTACGCGTGATGGAGCCCTGCTGTCCTGGGGATGGCTGAACACCTGCCTCCGATGGGAAGTGGTGAATGAATTCCTTGTTTTGCTTTGCTTGTGTGCGGCTTTTGCTTTCCCTATTAAACTGTCTTTACCTCAACCCACGAGTTTTCTCACTTTTACCCTTCTGATTCTCTCCCCCATCCCATTGTGGGGGGAGAGAGTGAGCGGCTGGGTGGGGCTTAGCTGCCTGCTGAGTTAGACCGTGCCAGATTCTCAGAAGCTTCCAGAATTCCAGTGACATTTGGGTTTATAAGCCCTCCAGAATCCATCAGAATCCCTGCATAAATAGAATCACACAGGAAGTCTCTGCAGTGCTTTAAGCCCATGACTACAATAGGAATAAATGTTGTTCCTAATAATTTTATTAATAGAAAGCACAGGATAGATGAAAGATTGTACTCGGGGGTTTTCTAGCCTCATGTTCCAGATGAAAATGTGGATGATTTTGAGGTAAGTCACAAAACATGTCAAGGACCATCGATCACTGGTTAAACAGATTATAAAAAGCCTGAGCCCAACAATTTGAATAAAAGCCAGGGATAAATATTGCCTGTCCTTTGTAATTATTTCAAGAAAACATTTTAAGCAAAACAGTACATTTTTTTTCCCCACAAAAATATTCGTAAATGTGATGGTCCTCAAAACATATACATAACTAAGCCATTGAAAACAATAGTCAAGAAAAGGTATTAACAGAAAGATCATACTTGTACATGTATGTGTGTGCGCGCGCGTGTGTATGTGTATAAATAAATTTGTAATAAAAGATTCATGAAGGTATCGGGCTGCTCTGCAAAGAACAACTGAAAGCAATTGCCTAAGTTTGCCTTAAAATTCCAACAGAAAACTTTTATTTAGTGTTTGTATTTATCCCTCAAATCAGCAGCGTTCCTTATTTCAATTTTATTGTTCTTCAAACAGTTATGGACATGAAAATCCAATAAAATTATTGTGCAATATACAATATAATGAACAGATCTCTCACTTCACTTACTTTCTAATCTTCCTAATAACACACATCGCACTGAAGCATTGGATCAGGTATCAGAAGCGTGCTGCAATCAGATGCAGATTTCTAACTGCGGTATGCAGCTCCAGGAACATTTGGCATAACGTGGTCCAAGAACTGAATGACCAAAACTATGCTTAGCAAACAAACTCCCCAAGTCTGAATCATTCAAATCAATTTTAAAATGAAAAATAGCATAGATGAAATGAATGTCTACTGATCAAAATTCAGTCAACAACTATATGAGTTAGCATCATACATACACAGGTGTAGAGAAATGACACTTGAACAATCATAACAAGAAAGTTTCATCTTGAACCAAGATGAAATTGAACCTGCTCATATAGTCATTAAACACAAAGGTTTAAAATGCAAATGTCACAAACTGGTTAAGCCCATTATTCAATTACTAATTAGAATATTTTCCTCCTGCAACCTTATCGGCACAGAAAAAAAATGTGATAGGGTAGGAGGACTTGTACATTTATTTGTGCAGGCAAGTAAAACCAAAACAAGATGACTGCATTAGTAGAAAGAATCAGAAACAGAGATAGAGCTGTTCAGGTTCAGTTAACCTAGTCCAGTCCTTTACCACGCAACAAAAAATTTTAAGGATCTCATTACTATTGGCTCATTTGTAATGAAATTACTTTGCCAGATCTGGTTGCTTCAAGTAAGCAGCTATCCACGTCCCGAACAGATCATCACACGCGACACCAGATCCTGCCTGCAGGAATGAAATCTCAACTGGGATGACAAGACACAGGAACAATAGGACACACACAGGTCTAATGAAGCGGCAGCATGGCAGTAAAGCCACAATGCTGTTTGTTCACAGCCTACAGGTTTGCATCTAAGGAGTTGCTATAGAAATATAGAGATAGCGTCATTCTCCTACATTCAACTCAAGTACTTCTCTCCATGTAATGAATTCTTACAAACAGTATAAAATATTTTTTGGTACACAAGCTAGCAACAAAAACTATTATACCAAAATACTATTAATGGTCGGTTTCATCTTGTGAATTATAAAATAAATGAGAGCGAAACGAGGGAAAACTGCACTGTTATTGATTTATTTAAGTTGAGGATGAAGTAAGCATTCTGTCCGACTTCCTGTCTGTCACGAATTTGCCTTTACACTGAGCTCATTAATTTGCATTTAATGAAAGTTTAACTTGTATTTGGCTAAAGCATATTTTCTAAAAGTGATATAAATGACATCAAAAGACCAGAAAATACAGCTTCCATGACAGTTTATTCCAGCAGTTCATCATGTTAAAAAGTACCCATTTCTAATTTAAATTTGGCTGGCCACGGCTTTCTAGGATAATTATCTCCTTTTATCTCCTTATAAAAGGAGAAAGCACTTGCCCCCTTTCCCAGCTTGATTAGAAAGACATACCATATTTTGTAACAAGACATTGCTAACTAGAGGGTAGTTCAGGATTAGTTTCTCCCCTCCTGATGAAAATTTCTGACAATCACATACTGATTCTGATAACCAGAAAGAAAGATACAAATGACGAAAAATGAATGAAATGACAAAAAGGATGAAGAATAATGAAAGACTGAAAATACACCTAAAAAATCACATAGGAAATACTTACTTCTCCAGCTGGCCAACATAAAGAATTACTAACCAAAAGAACTCTTATTGGAATGAGCAGATGTAGGGGAAACTTATCATCCATAGGTTACATGAGATGAGCTCAGTCCTAAAAAATGCCCCTTAAGAGAGTGTTTGGAAAGGAAAAAATAAGCAGCACATGAGTAAGAAGTTTCAGACCGCACGAGGACACGAAGACAGAACAACCACCCCTTCCCTAGGAAGAAAACTATATACTTGTTGCAGTGTCTTGCGAGGAACTGCTGGAAATTACAGAATTAAAAGCCTGCATTCTGTTCCCCAAAGGCAGCAATTGGCTAAGATGACACTGGCTGATTAAAATGGATTCTCTATTTTATGCATAGAGGGTATAAGACTAATGGGGCAGAACAGCTATAGCTATGAAACAACTGTAAGGCTGAATTATCACCCCAAGGACCAACCCATAAGGATGCAGAGTTCTGTCACACACAAAAAAGTCTGTGTTCTGTCATATGAATTTACCACCTCGTATTTGTGGAATATATACCGCCAGTACTTGTGGAATTAAAAACAAACAAAAAGCTTGTTTTTCGGCAGTAGCATCTTGGGAAAACAAACTTTACTCAGCATCAGGATATATAACAAGAAGAAATTAATGAAAACATTTACTCCATTAACAGCCATACTGTTCTTGTAAATAAGAGAACTGCACAAGAAAATCTCTCTCTCAAATACGGAAAATGTCAGATTAACACCACCACCCCCGCAAAGAGAGCACCTAACTAATGAGGATAGATCTAATTTATGTCCACAGTGACAGCTGTCTTACAAGCAGATTCACTGGTTCTCGATAACATTTTTCAAACCAGTTTCCGTAGCAACTGCCACCTCATACTCTTGTCCCTAAGGCACAAAACATCTAATAAAATAATAATAATAACAACAATAACAACAACAATACTATCTACTTCCACAACGTCTATCAGGAGAGTAGGTTAGATTTCTACTGGGAAACAAGGTTGATTCTTACAGTGGGGATTCAATCTATTGCAAACACATTACAATGTATTTTTTATTATTTATTTTGTTTTGTGAGATGGAAAACACAAGTACACAACCCTCTAGAAAATTAAATCAGAGTGAACTGCCCTTTCATTCAAACCATTTGCTGCCATGGCAGTAATGAATTTCAGGAAGGAAAGCAGAGGAACATATAAAAGAGAAAAAGGAAACACAGCAAGAACAATCAAATAAGCTATAATTTTTACTTGTTGGTCAGGTTCTGTCCATTAGGAATTGATTTAGGCAGTTCTCCCGACAGGTGTTGAAGGAACTAGGAAAACCTGTTAACTTTTCAAGTAAGTGATGCCCACTATCAAGATCAGTGACATCTATTCTTCCTTTGGCAGCAGTGATAAAGGAGTGCAGTATTTTCTGGCTCTCAGAAAATTCCAGGAGAGTTGTAAAAACAGATTCTTTGCTACAGCTACTTCCACAGAGCATATGATGTTAACAAGTAGTACATCTGCCATAAAGCCTAGCAGAAACACCACTGTATGATACCATAATAGTATCTTATACTCATATAACCTCTCTCTGTTCCCTCATGGATTATGCATGACCCATATATGCTTCATGACGACTGTAAAACTGCTGAAAGCCTATGCAAGTCTTCTCTCACAGTAGAGGGATTAAACACAGATTCACAGACGTCTTATAATCTACCTATTAGTGGGCAGATATTCTTGAGTTATTCCAAACAGAGTCTGATAGGGAATTATTCAGTGCAGCTCTATTTAATATTTGAAGATTGATTATTGAGCCAAAGACAAAAAAAAATATTTTCAGGTACAGTCTCAGGACAGCATGCCCACCAACAGGATAGTAATCATGAGAATAGGTACTTTTACACCGAGATTTGAATATCAAAATTCAGCAAACAACCTCCCGCCTTCCCATACACTTTTTAATACAACCTAGCATAATACAATGGGTTCAAGTATTTGATAAGAAGCGTCATTTGCCTTAAGTTGCAGACTCGGAGACATTTAGGGTCACCACATACCTTTACCTACTGCCAATTAAGTCAAGAAAAGTTACTAAGATTCCTGAGTATGTAAAAGGAGACTATTAAGTGTGGAAATGATCTTAGTAATACACTGTACTGGTGTTTTGACCAGCACTGCTGGTATTCAACCTTCCAGAAAAATGAGTAAGTTCCAAAAGTAAAACAACCACCAAAAAATGACTTGGGGACTGAAAACAAGTCTGATAATGCAATGATAGAGCCCATTTGATCCAAAAAGCTGGCTGAGAAGTGGTTTCATGTCTTTGTAGACAGACTTACACATGAAAAATACACAGTCATATGGAAGTTTTCTGTTCTTACTCGCAAAGCATAACTGAAAAATTAAGTCTTGAAACAAAATGCAATTTCCTAGGAATACGGGAACTGACACTGAAACGGTCTGTGAGGTGAAGGAAGAGACTCCCACCGTTTCCTGTCCCCAGAATCTAGGGACTTAACCGTCATGCTGTGAATATGCTTTCTGGGAACACTCTGCAGTTTGTTTTTGAGATATAAACATGCCTAGGCAGAGTAGTAGTCTCTTCCACACCTGTGACCGGTGAATCCATTAATTTCCTTGTTTATCTGTCTTTACAATTATGTGCATTGCCCTGGCCATGCTCACAACACTAGCTTCATGTTTGGGTAAGTATCATTAACTTTTTCACAATTAATTTGAGACTTGTATCTTTGAGTGCAACCCAGCTCTGAACACATAATGGAATCATTCAGTTATGTATCCAAATATAAAGTTAATCATCAGATTTGGTAAGATGACACCAACAGGAAAAATTATTTTCCTGTTGTTGTTGGTTTTTTCCCCTCTTTGTCTCATTTTGGAATACGAATGGTCAGTTAATGAACATGCTGTCATGGCAAAGCCTTGCATCACGGTGATACCATGTTCTCTCCTGTTCTCTGCTTGTCTCACAAAACAGGTTAGTTATACTGTAACACAGTAATCCTCAGGAAACTAAAGCTATTGACTTCTCTATAGGATTACCTGGACAAAATTTAATAGCCTATAACAAAGTAAAATGAAAAGGCCAACTAATCCCTTCCTGCTTTAAACGGTACAATTTCTTTGAAATACCACGCAGTTAAAATAGTATAGCCTGTCTGGTGCAAGCCCTTAACTACTAACTTTCCACACATTTTAAACACACAGCTCAGACGACACTAAGACGAGGAAAGCCTTGCTTCCTAATCAGGTGCAGAGAAGAAAAGTCGGAAATTAAAGGGAGCAGCGGTGAAGGGTGGCAGCGAGGGAGGTGCAGTCCGAGGGAGTACTCTGGGAAGCCCAGAACAGCACCCCTCGATGTGATCCCCTGCACACTGCGTCCCTCGGAATACTCAGAGCATCGAATTTGCACGTGCAGCCAAGGGAGCGACAGTAAACGAGCACCACAGTCATCCTGTTCCCGAGGGAAGTGTGGGCATGGCTAAAGCAGAACGCTTCAGCTGGCAGACTGGCTGCATCAGTGCGTTCCTTACCTTTAGGACACGGTGGCATTTTGATCCAACAGGGTGCAACCATCGGTTCCCGACGCTCGGTGAGTGCCACCCCAAGTCTAGGTGACATCTCCGGCACAACCACTTTCACAGAGCAGTGGATACTGTGCTGAGGTTCTGCGTGTCCTATTCTTTCTCCATCACTAATATACAGATATTTACGCACAGAGACACACAATATACATGAGCTGCACTTTAACATATGCTTTTTGTTGGTATCGGGGCTTCTCCTGATGTTGCAGATTTTATCTCACCAAGACTGGACTGGTTCCCCACGTTACATCTACGCAAGCTTAACACTGGCACCTGTGCAGCCTGAGAAAGTTTTTGAGTTCCTGATCTTTTCTTTTTCTCCCCTCTCTCTCTCCCCCACTTACTGTGTGGGAAAGAAAAGAACAAGGGACAGAGATGACAAGAAAAGGGTTGTTTAAGGATTGACTTTCCAGACATTCTCCAGTCTCTTTGTACAAGGGCACCAGCAGTGTCTGGATACTCCTCTGTTCTCTCTCTACTACTGATTTGTTATAAAACCTTGGGCAAGTCATTTACATCCCTGTAACTTCTGTTCTACCATCTCCAAAACTCAACGCTAAAGCTTACATTAATGCTAATATTAAATGCTAAATTCATGCTAGTGTTACTGCCTGTATTAAAGCTAATAATTAACACTTTCCTAATAAGCACTTGCAGGTCTACGGTGAAGATATTTTAGTTAATAATGCTTAAGGCACAACAAAACTTTGCTCTAAAATAGAGCCAATTTGCAACAAGCGACAATATATCCCTTTTGTATCTTTCTTGTGCTTGTACAGCTTATTTCTTGAATAAGATAAACTTCACGGTGACATTTTTTTATAGTTCAGATACAATAAGAGGACAATAAAATTCCAACAGGCAGTAGTGCCATTTTTATTACATTTTAACACTAAAGCAGTAAACGGTTCCAAGATCACTGTTGAATTACTTCTGGAATAGATTAATTATCTCAGTTGTCCCATCATCTATGGCAGAAGTTTATTGCTTTGGTTTTTTTTTTTAAAGGAAGCAAGTTAGAAAAAAATCTTCTTATGCAGTTCACGAGGGAGACTGGATTTTATTTTAAAGCTCCTGCAGAAGGAAACCCAAGTAGGAGAGGAGACAGGTGGCAGTTCTGTGTGCCGTTTCAGCTAGAAGAGATGCACGGCCGCTACGCGCAGCTACAGACCTGTGCGGTGCACGTTATCCTGATTGAACCAAGCCTCCACCCAAGCTCGTGGAGATAAAGCGCTCTCGCTCTCCAGCTCAGCGGGCTGCGAAGGCACCGCTGCTGCGGAGCGAGCCGAGGGAAAGCCGGGGGGGGAAAGGAGGAAGAGCAAAATTCCAGCTGCGCTCGCTCACATAAGAGCTCCCTGTTCAACAGCCTTGGAAAGAGCCACGGCACCAAGTTCAGAGGAAGCCTGCTCGGTGCCAAGTTGGCACCTGCTGAGGAGGAAAGGAAGCTGCTGGGGGAAAGAAAACTAGAAAGAAAAAGGAGTGGCGAAGAGTCACTAGAAAGAAGTTAAATAAGTATGGAAAATGGACATTAAGTGCTGCTTTTGCCCCAAGACTACAGTTTGGCAGGAAAACCTAGGTTAAAATAGCTGAGAAAAACGCAGCAGTACTGTCTCAGGTATTGGTCTTGCTAAAGTATACAAGCTGGGCAAAGCACAACGTGGTGGGCTGCTACGCAAGGCAGGCGGAAGGTTAAATTAAATTACAGAAAGCCATGCCAAAGATGCGGAACGTGGTGTTCTCCACCACATAAAAGAAAGTGATTTCACTGGCAGATTTATCTTTTGGTATAGGTATAAAACAGAATTGAAACTCTTCCTATTTATTAAAAAGTTCACAGAGTTTAAGATGTCTTCCCTAGTGCCCTAAACCAATTCAAGCACTGTAATTGCAATTTGCCTACCGAAAATGATTACATGGCCAATGATTACACGGGTGTAGACTACTACTGCTCCTGCAGTCTCTGAGGTAGCTTATGACCTATTAACCCTACCACAATGGTTTTTACTCTGGTAGCCAAAAGCTTTATATTTATAATCATTAAAATTAAAAGTGTATGACCATTACAGCACTCACATACCTCTACATACTCACACGCATTAAAAAGAGGTGCTTTAACAAGTATTTTTTCAAAAATTACTTGAGCTAATTAAATGCTATACATTTCCTAAATAACGTAAACACCAAGCCACAATTATCAAAATTAACTACCTGTAACGAACCACCTCTAGGACAGAATAGACAAGAGAGTATGCTAATGGGGTCAGCAGAAAATCCTGGTGTCAAGGTATGCCGCTAAAAACTTTGGCAACCCCTAACAAAGCAAATTTAAGAGCACTTGAAGCCGTATTCTAAGCATTTGGCAATCACTATGATTTAGCCAGCATGACCATTTGGAGATTTTGCTAATTTGATCTGCAGGGGTTTTTGGCACTAATACCAACCTTGAAGCCAAAGAGAAACTTCTGATCTTTGATGGGTACAGCCACAAAATACTGTTTTTAAGTAGGAAATAAAATATATCCCTTTTGTCATTTTATTCTGTCCCACAAGATGTCTTTTCAATTATTTCTCTGGAGTTTCCTAAATATTCTCTTTCCTTGGAGGTTTATATCTGCTTGTTACCACTATGAACAAAATAGCTAATATAGATTAATGTAAAAAAATCAACCTAGGAAATAGAAAATTTCTCTGAGGAGTTGTTTAAAGACGATATGAATCCTGATATTACTCATTTTGACATGAGACCGGAACAGAGATGCTTATGGTGACTGTGTACTTCCTACTACCCCATTCCTACTACTCGGCACTGGTGAGGCCGCACCTCGAATCCTGTGTTCAGTTCTGGGCCCCTCACCACAAGAAGGACATGGAGGTGCTGGAGCGTGTCCAGAGAAGGGCAACGAAGCTGGTGAAGGGCCTGGAGCACAAGTCCTGTGAGGAGCGGCTGAGGGAACTGGGGGTGTTTAGCCTGGAGAAGAGGAGGCTGAGGGGAGACCTCATCACGCTCTACAACTACCTGAAGGGAGGTTGTAGCCAGGTGGGTGTTGGTCTCTTCTCCCAAGTAACAGCGATAGGACGAGAGGAAATGGCCTCAAGTTGCGCCAGGGGAGGTTTAGACTGGACATTAGGAGAAATTTCTTTACTGAAAGAGTGGTCAGGCCTTGGAACAGGCTGCCCAGGGAAGTGGTGGCGTCACCAACCCTTGAAGTATTTAAAAGACGTGTAGATGAGGCGCTTAGGGACATGTTTTAATGGGCATGGTGGTGTTGGGTTGATGGTTGGACTCGATGGTCTTAGAGGTCTTTTCCAACCTTAATGATTCTATGATTGGCACCTGCTGGTTAAGATAAAGAACAACTGCATTTAGCTGGAGGTGGTGAAGGCCAGGTGGCACAATGTCCAGCATGGCTGGTGTTAGCTAGCAGAGAGCACAGTGACTCTAGATAGAGCAGTGTCATGTGAATGCTCTATGTATATTCAGCACAACATTTTAAGTGGAATATAAAGTAGAGCTCTTCATAAAACTCCTTCACTTTTTTCATTTGATGACCATACTGGGGACAGGAAGATGAGGGACAGATGTGTCAAGCTTTTTTTTATAAAATGAAACAAAGAAAAGAGTTAAAATTTCCATAATGGAAAAACATATTTTGTTCATCCTGAAACAAAATATTGGGGGGAGGCATGAGTAGCCTTTTTTTTTCCCCAATCAAGTAAACTTCTTAGAGAAAAACTTCACTTCAAAAGAAGAAAGCAAAAGGTCAGCATTTAAACTCTTTGCTGAATTTGATCCAAATTCATTGTTTTGCTCATAAAGATATTTTTCATCAAATTTAATACATTTTTCCGAGCATTAAAAGCACTTAATTTCTAGACCTGCGCTGGAATGTATTGGTCTGTCCTTCTAGCTGGAGTCAGATCTCTGCATCATTAAATCCATTACACCCTGTTAAGCCTATGTTCTGCAGACATTCTTGGACAGTACATGTGATAAGAAACAGCAAAAAGGAGAAAGATTTAGTAAGGTTTGTATTACATAAGCTCAGGCAGTATCACTAATTGTAACTTCAGAAATAGCAAAAATTTTGTGCATAGGTTTTATTGGCAGAAGATGGCAACATAACCTCAGACTAATTTTTAAAACATCAAAAGATACATGAAAAAAAAAAGAAAAAGAACTAATATGCAGCTATGCCTGGTTTGAAGATAACAGCTGTTAAGCAATTTGAAGAAATACCATAGGAAGTTTAGGGAATAAGAAAAGGATAACATTAAATATGAGAAAATAACTCAAAATTATATAAGATAATATATTGAGTAAATACTATTGAATAAATACCAATTTACTTAAATTGATCTGTTAGCTTACTTTCATTAAAATGCTTGGTAATCAGTGTTCCTGCTGTAGCTTGTGTGCAAACAATTTGATACAAATGAGTAACTGAAAGGTGGCTTTTATTAATCTCAGACCATTTCGTTAGGAGACCCATTTCTAATCTCTTGTTATAAACAAGACGGCTGTTTCCCACCACCCACAAGATTGTCTGTCCTCTGAGGTTCTCATGGTTCTGAAGTTTCTCTCTCCAAAATTTTTCCCTACAGATGAGATCACTTATAGGAAAATTTACTGGAAATTAATACGTTTCTTTGGAAGGGTATAGTTTCAAACAAACTATATTTTTAATTGAATTATGTTTTATGGAAAAATTGCATAATAGTTTTAATCACTCTTTAAAGAGCTAAGTCAGGTTTCTTTTCCATTATTCAATCAGCTCTAGAACTACACAAGTAAAATCATACTATCCCTAACTTGCTGATCATCATGTTAAAAAAAATTAAATTAGGGGTATATTTAGATTTACATTTGCAAAAATGGACTATTGTATGTACACATGTTGATTTTCAGGAAACTTAATCGAAGTTTGCTCTAATTAATTCTGGCATAACAGATTCTAAAATTTTAATAATTCTTCTGTACATTTAAGAAACCGAGAGTGCTGTACCCTGTGCAGGTGGAGCCCCTACCTATACGCTTTTTATCCACACCAAATCCAGATGCGCTTCCCTATTCACTGACCCACTTGGAAAGTAAGATTCCCCCCCCCCGCCCCCGAGTTATTTTTTTCTAACACAATAGTTTTGTGATTCAATTCACTGTGTAGCCAAAACAAGCAACTGCGCTTACATAAAAGGACAGTAAAGAAGAGAGAAAAACAGGGGATGGGGACTAGGAAAGAGATGATGGAAGGAGACATTGCCATCAAGTAAGTTGCACGCAACTCTTGACCGAGTACGCAGAAATCAATCAACTGAAGTATTAGCTGCTTTGAACACTGAACTTCATTTTCTCATCACATGAGACACGTTGTATCAGTGAAACAGGGTCACCACAGAAAAATCACATAATGAATCATTAGCATAATCTAGTTTAGAAAAGACTTTTGCCCAAGTTAAAAAAAAAAAAAATCTCCACATGGCTTTTCATGAGAAAAGGGGCTATCTCATAGCAAAAGATTAGGGAGTATAAATACAGTAGTGAAATGGCTGCTGCTGAGGTGGATGAACTAGTGGGAGAGGAGAAAGTAGAAGTGGAATTTGGTATTGTTCTCTTCTCCCAAGCAATCTTGTAATTTCATAGCAACAGTGCAAGCCACTACTTTGAAATGGTGGGAGGAAAGGTCCCTTAGTTTTGTAGAAGGACAGGAGGTGGGAAGGAAGGGACACTCCCTTCATTCAGGATCCCAGGGTTGCTTTGTAGGAAATGCATAATTCAAATTACTTCAATTTGAAGGTCAAACTTGGTGCCGTGCATTAGCACAGTGAAACTCAGATTGTTCACGAAAACCTTCTGTTGCTTTCAACTATAAAAAAGTCAAAATTAATATATCTATTGAATTAAGCCTGACGTGGTTTAAAATGGGAGCCAATCTGTTTTCAATTCTGCAATCATTCATTGCTCCTATTTTATTAAACCAAAAGACAGAACAAGCTTAAAATGCATTAACTTAGTTAAACAAAGCCTGATTTTATGATGCAAATGTCAGTCTTCACAGTTCAGTAAGTTCTTTTAAATGTTATACGACTTGTCTACATTACCTCAGCTGGCAGGTTTTTTTATATAGTTCTTTTTTCGGTACGTATCAGGGTCCCTGCTTCTACCACCCACAGCTATGCTGATCGAAACATCATCTGAAGTTACGCACGTTGGCTTCGCAAGAAGCTCCTGCTCTGCAGGTCGACACCTGGTAACCATCGAATTGGGAGCAGCTCACAGGAGACGTCCTGCACAGCCCTCATGGACAACATTTTATTCCACAAACATCAAACGGAGATACCTGCATACATACCAGGTACAACCAAGTACCTACATTTTAAGTCATTATACGTCAGCTGCTCCATGTATTTGTCTCCCATCTGGGAACTAAGGCACCATGAATTACAGCACCTTCCTCCTCCTTCTCTTCATTGTATGAGCTTTTTTCCCCTCAGCTGTAGATTAACTTGTCTGATTTTTCACTGGCTCGAAACAAGCAAGCTAATGAATTAGTCAATGTTAGGAAAAAAAAAATCTTTTTAAATTAGTAGAAGAACATATATAAACAATGAAGGAATGAATTATTCAAAGGTAGTGAGTCATATAAACCAAATACTGTATTTTAGAGACACTGTCACAGGAACTAAGAGTCATAAAAACTTCAGGCAGACTACAACTCCAGATATTGGTAAGGGAAATGAAAAAAAACCTGCCTCATTAAAATGCTGATAATCCCTGTGAGAATGTATTTAAAGCAACTCTTAATTAAGTGAGATGCTTCCAGTTTCAGCCACACCAGAGCACTTTAACCCTTGCAACATATAGAGACACATTGTTCAGTAACAGAAGAGTTCAATTAATTTAATTCATTTTTCTTTTGCTGAAAGACAAGCAGAGGGATTTAACTTTGCTATAACACAAGTAATAAAAGAGGAGACTATACTAAAGATTAGCATGAAGCTGGACTCGATGCTTTAGCTATGCCTAGTATGCCATAAGCAAGAAGTGGATAGATTATTTTAAATCACCCCACACAAATAAACAATTTCTTTAAAGAGGCAGTTTATGAAAACTAGAAGTGTCTGATGTCCATCTGGGATAGCTGTGAAGTAGTGTAATTAACTATCAGCCACATATGAAGCAAAAAGTAACATATTTCTTGTGTGGAAGCTAAGCATTGACGTGTAAGGTAAATGGCCGATACTGATATGTGCAGTTGTGAAATGGAAAAGCATTTTCAAAATAGACATGCATAAGCAATAGGAAAGAAGTTCCCAGCGTTGCGCTGCTGGGGAAGGATTCCCTTTTTCCCCTCCTACCCTAGGTGGTCACAAGTCTACTTTGTCTTGCCCGAGTCCCCTCAGAAAGACTGTGTAAATTATGAAGTACTGCTAACATACAAAAATAATCAGGACACGCTACAGATTAGACTAAGCTGTATGTGGCTGCCAGGTGCATAGCTTTTCCACCACAAATTGAAGGGAAACATGCATGGAATTGTTTTGGTAGAATTCAGAGACTGTTTTGGAGATAAAACTTTCAGATTGCAGTTCCTTCCTCGTCTGTTTATTCATTCTGAGTTTGCAGGTTTGGAAAATTATCCATAACAATAACCTCCATCAATACCCTGTGAAGTGGAGCTATCTGTCACTACATGCAACTAAAGATAGAGTACAGATGGGCAATAACTTTGTTATGATGGAGAATAAATATTAAATAAATTCTATAATAGCATTATTAAATAACCTTACAAGTATTTTAAACCTGAGCATTGCGAGAAAATAAAAATTACGTGACTGCCAAGAAAGCACAAAATTCCATCGCTTCTTCCCATTTGAATGGTGTTTTCTTGTGTCCTGGTTTTGGCTGGGGTAGAGTTAAATTTCCTCCTAGTGTTGTGGTTTGGATTTAGTATGAGAAGAATGTTGATAACACACTGATGTTTTTATAGTTGTTGCTAAGTAGCCTGCTAGTCAAGGACTTTCAGCTTCTCATGCTCTGCCAAGAGGCTGGGAGGGAGCATAGCCAGGACAGCTGGCCCAGCTGGCCAACAGGGTATTCCATACCATGTGATGTCATGCTCAGTATATGAATGGTAGGCGTGATCCAGGAAGCAGCGATCGCTACTTGGTTATTGGTCAGCGCGGGTGGTGAGCAATTGCATTTTGCATCACTCATTTTGTATATTCTATCATTATAATTATTAGTAGTATTATTGTTTTCCCTTTTCTGTTCTGTTAAACTGTCTTTATCTCAACCCACGAGTTTTTCTCACTCTTAGCCTTCTGATTGTCTCCCTGTCCCACTGCAGGGGGTGAGGAGTGAGCAAGCGGCTGGGTGGGGTTTGGCTGCCTGCCGGGTTAAACCATGACATCTTGTATGCAGAGGGCACAGTGACCATCCACACCTATCATGAGACAATTCACTACAAACCATTAATAACCAGGGATGGTTGTTACAGTAGGGACGGGTGGGTCTACCTCCACCAAAGCTTTTACTCCTTTATTTTTACTCCTTTTAACTCTTTCTTTTATTTCCCTCCTGCACCGAGCACGGACGATACAGACGTTAGCACCAAGCACAGCCCCGCAGCGATGCTGGAGGAGGAGGCAGAGGTGGGAGCCGGACGTACGCTGCGTCTGTGCAGCAGCCCTGGCACGGGGGATCCCCACCAGCAAAACCACATTACAGATGCCACTGCCGGTTACATCTGATTTTCCTGAGGGTCCAGACTCAAAACTGTTAACAAAATTCTTCTCCTGGAAGAAATTAATCCTAGTTTTGCCAAACCTTTATGTTTCAAACACATGATGTGGCCACATTTCCACACCTAAACAATTGCTCCAAACCCATTCTTTCTTTTTCTAACTTACAGCCATCCAACCATAAAAAGAAACACAACTAAAGTGCTACATTTAATCTGAGAGTTTCTCACCTCAAAACATCATCTAAGATTTCCAAATAACTATAATGCATGTTTATTACTTTTGAAAGTACATTAAAAAGCCCACAAAAATGATGTATAATCAGCATGGTGCCAGGATTACTTGTTAACAGTTTTTACTCTCTCAGGATATTAATGCTCTAAATTATCCAGAAAGCCTAACAACTGACAAACAAGTAGGTGAAAAGTCATAATTCCCATCCTTTGAGAAAATCCAGCATTTCAAATTACATTTTCATTTTCTATCAGGATTACCATTTACTTACAGACAAGACATTTAAGAAGAATGCCAGAAATGCCAAGACAAAGATCTTTGGATCAAAATGAAGAGTTTAGCATTCCCACGCAACACCTATGTCAGCCTGATTTCAGACTGTATGGAGTCTGCTTGAGTCGCTGTAGTACCCCATGACTTATTCCCCTCTGCTGGCCACCCTGCCTTTGAGCTGTAGCTCCTATAATATGATAAAATGATTCATCCAAAGGTTAAACTAGATATAAGGAAGAGATTTTTTACGATGAGGGTGGTGAAACACTGGCACAGGTTGCCCAGAGAGGTGGTAGATGCCCCATCCTTGGGAACATTCCAGGTCAGGTTGGACGGGGCTCTGAGCAACCTGATCGAGTTGAAGATGTCCCTGCCCACGGCAGGGGCGTTGGACTAGATGGCCTTGAAAGGTCCCTTCCAACCCAAACTATTCTATGATTCTATGATTCTAAACTGGCACACACAGTCCTGGATGTAGTCCAGTCAGAGAGTCTAGTCCATGCACATATTCCTTTAGAGGAAACAAGTCAGTGAACCGACCCAGCTGATTCAATTCAATTAAATTTGAATGTTATGATTCAGGTCTACTGTACCCATAATTGCTTTCACTTTTTCTCAATGGAGAGGAGGAAAGGAAGTTTACTATGCTATTTCTAACATAGAAACAGAACATGTCAAATCATCTACTGAAGCTTTCAGCTAGAAAAGCTAATGAGCAATTCAACACCTTCGTTCAATAATTTAACATTTTCATTCAATATTTGGGAAGCCATAGATATTCTAACAGGAAGCCTGTGCAGTACCTGATACTCAAGTATGCTGAGATCAAAGCTGGATCCCTTCTGAAACATGTATTTTAGTCAAAATATATGTGAGGGGCTCACAGAGGCAACTGGGTAAACTGAACAACATGCAGACATTCAAATTAGGTGAAGTGCTGCCTAAGTTTTTTGGACATCCCACTTTTTTTGCTCCTGGAGAATACGGTAAGTTTAGAGTTTCTAAAGAAGATCTTTTATCCAATGCATACAATTGAATATTTGTTTGGAAGTAGATCAGTGGAGGGTAGCTCAAATTGAACACCTCAGTAGTGTCATTGGAAAGCATCCCCATCTTCAACAAGGAAAAGTTGATCAATGATATTTAAATGCCAAGCAATTATCTATAATGTTGTTATCAATCTTGAAATTTTGAAGCCACAGGTTTTAATTTTTTCAAATCACTCTAAGCAGACAAAACAGCCTAAACCTCATTTTTACCATGAAAGCAATAGATTAAATAGTACGTGCAAAATTTTATTCTAACAGCTACCTAATAGCTAAAAATCAAAGTACAGAAAGTGACATCAGTGATACCCTACCAGAAAAGCATTAGGATGGATAATACAATAGATGTTGGAGCGAAGCAAGAAGCACAGACTGGTTTTAGAGCAAACTCTACTACTAAGCAGCCTAGTACGTTTAAAGTAGTCTTCCCTCTACCATGGCTAACGGAAATTACTGCTTTTCTTACACTGATATTAAATAACAAATACAGCATTATAACGGGGAAGATAATGTGGAAGCCCATAGTGATCTGCATTTCTGTAGAACAGTAGTAATTCATTTCAACATGGAGTTCTATAAAATAAGCACATTAATAAGAGAAATGTAAAGTTTATCAGGATAGTTCATGACAATTTTAACACTTGCCGTGTTTCCCTGCAAAGATTTTACTCCAGATATTCATCCCTCAGACCTAACAGAGACACTGCAAAGAAATTCCGGACAACATTTGCAGAGGAAAAAAACACTGTGATTCTGAAGAACTTTCAACATTCCCTCTGGGATGTGCCCACCGCGTGTAGTCCACCAACAGCTTTCTGCTTTGACTGCTTTTTATCCCGTTATCTTAACATACAGTACGACTCTTCAGGGGTCCTTTTTAAACTGTTTGCTAACGATATGTAGAGGAAGCAGGAGACGCCAAGGTCAGCCAGTTCTTGTTATGCCACTACCTCACGTGGACTAGACAGGGTTTTGCCGGAACAGAAAATTGCTAATCACTGCTATTGAGTTTGTAAACATATTCTTTACAGACAAAATCTAAGCTCCGGTGAGCTCATTTGCTGTATATTCTCAGCTCCTCCTGACACACTGCTTCTTTCCTTCAATGGCACCTTTCATAAACAATTCCTATATATGCTGCAGAGCTAGAGGTCAACTGAAACATAGTTCCACCATCAATATCTGAAGCATAGGCTAAAGAATTATATGTGGCAATGTTTTACTGCCTTATCTCATAGCAAGCATAAAAGGGACAACAGAGATATTTCTTAAAGATGATTTTATCTCCCAAGAAAGCTCACGCCCAACCAGTGAAAAGGGAGTGTTGGAAGAAAGCGATCTGACAGTCACTGACTCTGCATAACAAACGTGCCAGTGCACTTGAGACACTACTGTGAAAATCTTTATGACATTTATACGGAAGGTCTTTAAATACACACCGAAAAACATCTAGCTGCTGTTTATCTGCAAATCTATTAGACATGCTCATTGGTAGCAAGCTATGCTAATTTAAAACATCCAAAATAGCTCACTTAAAAATAACTCCCACAATCCACTAAATATTCTGCATTAGTATCTACCCATGAAGGTAATGTTACAGACAAAATACCTATTCTGTCAATAGGATGGTTTATGGTTGGTAAAGACTACCATAAGAGTTATCTGCCCTGAAGGTTACAACCGATGTTCAAAGACGTGCCAGATAGCACGATGTAACATCACGGTTCAGATGTGTCTGTGGAGAGGTTGATCAAGGAGGAAGGAAGGGACTTAGGAGTCTGTAAAAACACAGCAAACAAAACAAGGCATAGGAAAAGAACAAGAATGTTCACCTGCAGGAGACGTAAGCATCTCAGCAGCAGGCCAGCTAAAACAGTTAAAATGCCTCAGGCATAAACCTGAGCTGAGCTTGTTTAGCCGGGCTAAAGGAAGCCAAGAGGAAATGTAATGCCAGCCTCAGCTGTCTGAATGGGAGTTAGAATGGATGGCAGCGATGCTCCTCTCCATACGGCACGCTGCTGCAACAACAACCTGTCGTCACCGCTCGCAGCTTGGAAGGTTCTGATTAGACATCAGGGAAAAGTTAATCAGGAGGGTGCGGCAGCCCGGGGACAGCTGCTGAGACGTCCGTCCTCGGAAGCTTTCAGGATTCAGCATGGCAATGGCACTGGCTTGGACTAGGTTGTGAGAGATTCCTTTTAACCAAAATTTGTAAGATTCTACAAAAGCAGGAAGAATTGGAATGGCAGAAAGCAAATAGCATAGCTTATATATATGTGCAATAGTATTAACATATAAATATAAAATTATAAAGACGTAGATGTAGGTAAGGTATACAGTGACTTGATATGACAAATTGTAGAAAGGTTTAGGGTTAGTCTGTTTAATATATACTTGCTGTTTTCAGCAAAATTTAGTTAGAAATTCTTAAAATTAATAAATTGAGAGTTCTTGAACTAGTCTCCAGTTTTAGTACTTGGTTTACTGATACCAGAAAGAAAAATTAAAAACAAAATCCTTTTTTGATTTTCTGCTTCACCACATATATGAAACTAAATAACTCTCCCATCCCATTTTCATAAATATAACTTTTTTCCCCTGACACTAGGACGTCAGTCTAAAGCAGAACTTCCAAAGAAAACCTAAAGCATGAACTGAAAGAAAGCTATGAAATATTAATATGACAAACATGCTCCTGCTCATCAATAAAGAAATGAAGGGGAAAAAATTACAGTGAAAGTGTTCTAATTTTAAAGGACACCATGAAATATTTGTTGTGATAATAAGAATGACCTAACATCAGTATTGACCTAAGACAGTCGATATCATTGAGTTTAATGACCCATTACACATAGTTAATAGCCCAGAGCTTTGCTCTGAGCAATCAGATCTAATAGACAGAAGCATTCTACCTGTCATTTAGTGTTCAGAACTTATTTGCTGCTGACTTTCTGAAGTTTATTCTTCAAATTCAACTTTACTTGCTAAGTATCCTTCATGAGACACCCCAATCCCAAAATACATGCCGATTGAACAGGACTCTGTGTCCTGATTTCAGCTGGGATAGAGTTAATTTTCTCCCTAGTAGCTGGTGTAGTGCTGTGTTTTGGGTTTAGGATGAGAATAGTGTTGATAACACACTGATGTTTTAGTTGTTGCTAAGCAGTGCTTACCTAGTCAAGGACTTTTCAGCTTCCCATGCTCGGCCAGGTGCACAAGAAGCCGGGAGGGAGCATAGCCAGGACAACTGACCCAACTGGCCAACGGGGTATTCCATAGTATATAAACTGGGGGAATTGGCTGGGGGGCAGTGACCGCTGCTCAGGGATGGGCTGGGCATCAGTCGGCAGCTGGTGAGCGGTTGCATCACTTGTTTTTCCTGGGTTTTGTTCCCCTCTCTCTCTCGTTTTCCTTTTCATTACAATTTATTATTATTGTTGTTATTATTATTGTAATTATTTTTGGTTTATTTCAAGTATTAAACCATTCTTATCTCAACCCTCGAGTTTTCTTACTTTTACCCTTCCGATTTTCTCCACCATCCCACCGGGGGTGGGGGGGAGGGTGAGCGAGCGGCTGCGTGGTGCTTGGTTGCCGGCTGGGGTTTAAACCACAACACTCTGGAAGACCACTAAGCCTAAATAACTTATTTTGCAGAAACATTTCAAAACTATTCAAAGAAACTAGCTTTATCTTAGCAACCATTATGAGGTATATGAAAAATAACTGAAAATCAGTGTCTTTTGCTATCAGTGACCAGCTTGGGTCAAATATTAATTCCTAGATGCAGAGTTTTCAGAAGAAATAAAAACAGCCTTAAAGACTGTAAACTTAAATACTATAAATTACATCAACAAAACCCTCACTTTAGTACTTTGCAATTTGCAAATGTTATTTTTAATACTAGAGACACATCTGATTTTTATAATATACCATTTAAATTTCTTTATTTTACTCAAACTGTTTATCCCTTGTTAAGGCATTCAGTTTTTAAACTGGTTCTTTCAGAATGATGTTCACATTTAAATAATGGTTTCTAACCTACAAAGTATGCATTTGTAGCCCACATAGAAATACGAAAGCTGTTTTACTGTAGTTAGTTTTGGTACCAGTGACAAAGTAGCTGCAGAGCGGTTGGTTCAACACATGCTGCTGTCTCAGTAGCACCCCAATCATATACCTGGAGCTCCGTTCTGTGCCTGACTGTAACCCTCAGCCCTGGCCCAAATGTGTGATGCAAAGCCTATTTAGTGCATTACAAATGTGTGACCTTGGCTCAGTTTTGCTGAAAAAGTTATTTCAAGACATGAGGAAGTGCGTGAGCTGAAAGACTGAAAAAGTTGAAGCAAAGAAGTGTAATTTTTGATACAGGGATCCTTATCAGCTTAAAGATTTGACAGTAAAAACATTGACATAAAAAGCTAATAATAAAAAAAAAATAAAAGGATAATTGAAAGACGATAGAAGATTGGCCTGTTTCAAGGAAAAATAAAGGCTGACTTCCTCACCTCACTGAGGACTGCTGGCCAGCAGAGACTTATCAGCTGTCCCATCAGGGTCAGTAAATCTAATAATACTACCTATTTATTGTTCATATTAGCCAATACATATTTGCTGACACATTATATATCCTGCCCCTTTCCCGGTGGTAAAAAGTACCTGAACAAGACTGATAGGAACAGGGAGGAGGTTACACCAGAATACACAGACATTTTAAAGGCCACATGGATGCGCCCGAATGAGCTGTAGTTACTGGTTGCCCTCCACAGGACGTACATGAATACCATTCTCAGTACAAAATAGCTTTAGAAAAATACTCTATTAGGCATCCAAACAGAATTGTAGTGAGAAAATATGAAAAATAAATATTATAGTAGGAAAATTATTTAAACTGAATTATTTAAACTCTTCAACACCTAAATGCTGAGGTTCTTGAGTTTAAAGCATGACATTTCTCATTGTGCATTTTCTCATTTAAAGTGTGATTAACAAGATTTGAGCATTTGACCTCTGGAAGACAGTTGACATTTCCTCACTCTCGGTATTCATGCAATGAATAAAGGCTATGATACCTGGTGCACATACACAAAATCAAAAAAGCTATCATGTAGAATGAAATTCAAATCCAATTCAGGCATAAAAGCAAGTAAGGTCTTAGTATGAGTAGCTTTATACTTGGAATCATTAATATTTAATTCCAGATATATGTATTAATTCACGTTTCGTGCAGCAGTATTTGGAAGGATTCGGTTCAAAGATAAAAGAAAGAGGCCATGGGTAAGGAGGCAGGAGTTCTGCTCGAGTGCTCCAGGCCTCTGCATGTTTGCAGGCAACAGCTGAGAACAACTTTTTCAGAAGGGTTTCAGAAGCTCCAGGAGCTTAAACCTTACCATGAGCAAACTGCCTCGCAGGTCACATCTTCCCACGCTCTCGGAACTAGGGCGCTCAGAAAAAGTCAGCATCCAGATCAGAGACAATTATGTTTTAATTATTTGTAATTGGTAGAAATCCCCTTTTTGTACTCTTTTCGCCTAATCCTAGATGTCCATTCACAGGTATCCCACACCAGTCTTTTATGTTGATTGTTAGTAACTGTCATTACCTTTTTATCAAGACTGCATATACAATAATATTAATTTAATGTTCTTGAAAACTCCTGAGCAGGCAGAGTTCAGGCTTACTCTTCATGGAGTTGAGCTGGGTTACAGAAAGAACAGAACTGCAATCCCAATCTGTTCATACAATGACATCCAGCGATTTCATTGGTAGTCTTATTTACCTCTAGCACTTCAACAGTTCTTTTACATAATAAAAATTCGTTACTATAGGCTCTTCAATTCACAAATCTAAGAATAATTTAGGAATGTTGATTAGACTTTAAAATATGAATAAAGTGCATTTGCTCCAAATCATTACTCCATTCCACAGGCCAACTCATGATGCAACAAATATGGATCTATCAGAAGTAACTAAGCACTTTATAAACATACGACAAAATCAACGTTCACTGAGTGCTTATGGTTTTTTGAGAACATGCTGAAAGCAGTTAAGTATAGTTCTTTAAATTCACAGAGTAAGTCAGTACAGCTGCTGCTTCTCAGCTGCAGTAATCATAGGCAACTGCTTTTTGTAAGCTTTTCAAAACCAAAAACTTTCTTTGTATTCTGCTTGTTTAATTTAATGCCAGCGTTCTCAATTTACAGATGCTAATTTTGTCTTTGACTTCTCTCAGCAAAAGTGCGCCTTAGACAGGAGGGAGAAAAATAAAAAGTGTCTGGCTGCTGGTAATGGAATAGTTTTGCATGTAAGCTGACTCGCGCTTTAGAGAGCCTTGGACCCATTAACCAATTGCTAAGCAGAAGTCCAGGTACTGCGTCCTTGAAATTACATGTAGCAAACCCTTCATCTGTGGAAATTAAAGGCTAGAAATAATGGTCATATCTAGGGGTAATGGTTATATCTAGAAAATGGGAGAAGCTAAATTCCCAAAAAGTACTACTTAATGTACTAGAAGTGTATTTGGTGAACACAGCTAGGAACAGAAGAGAGAAAAATCTTCCCTATTCTTCTGTTAGAAACAGGCAAATTCTTGCCCACCAAATATGAAACCTGCTGTCCCCTAAGCTCAAAATGAACATTTTATTAAGTATCATCCATTGGGTTAGTCAAGCATCTAGAAACCTAAGCATGTATTTACCCCAGAATATTAAACCCGTAAAAACAGCCACGGGAGATTGAAAAAGAAAATGCTGGAAAGGAGGAATGGACATTCTGAAAGGCATTCTGAAAAGGCAGGACATCCTGCAAAGTCATTCCAGTCTTGCAGTTCTGCTATCAGGGCTCTCAACTTTAGAATCCCTTCAATTTTCATTCCTATCCTTCTTCTACAAAGAGACGCTTTCCTTATTTACAGATTTATAGGTTCAGCCCATACAAAATGCTACGTGTTAAGAGAAAAGTTGTTTGCTTTTATATCCAGTTACCAATATTAATCCCTGAAATTAGAGCCTAACTTTAAAATTCAACAATAACATTAAGAACGTATTTAATGTCTAAAGTTAGAAACATACATACGAAGTACAAAAAAGCTGATACCTGGCACAGCAGGAGTATACCAATGGTCTTTATCAATTTCTGAAAAATTCTGCCTATTTGTGAAAACAGGGGTATTTTCCTTTCTCATTGAAATTGAGAATTTACACATGGTTGACATGAGGGAGCCTTTTTTTCCTTGAGACATAAGCAATACGTTGACTAAGAACAAATCTCACAGTCCCCTCATTCAAACCCATCACTTTTTTCAGTAACGGTAACAACGTATACCCAATTGCCTGGCAGATAGAGCAGAGAATCAGCGCTGAACATGAAATTGCAAAGACCACTGCGAACGGGAATTTGAAAGGATAAATGAGCATTTATTTCTGTGAAATGGAAGAGACAGAAGACAGTCCTTTGTGTCTGATGCAGGAC
Source organism: Calonectris borealis (assembly GCF_964195595.1). Classification (NCBI taxonomy): domain Eukaryota; kingdom Metazoa; phylum Chordata; class Aves; order Procellariiformes; family Procellariidae; genus Calonectris; species Calonectris borealis. Next base: position 48,601,813 of record NC_134316.1, on the reverse strand, counting down.
CAGGGTGGGAGATGACACCAACTGTCGCCTTCAAACTCCACGAAATAAAACGGCAGAAGGCGGCTGATGTCCCACCCCATCCCCACGGCCCTGCCCAGCCATCCCGTGGCTGTATCTCGCTCCAGTCCCCTCACCGAGCCTGATCTTGACCCCCACCTACGGGCCAACATCCTGGCCTGACCTTGGCCTGTCCCATGGAGGTGCCTGATGCCCCCGGCCCTGCTCCCTGGCAGGGACCCTGCTCTGACTGATACTCAGATGTACTCAAAGCACTAGAAATCTCACAGCTCATTCTTGCATTAAGGATGTTAAGTTCCTCCAACCTTCAACTCAAAAATAGGCTTTTTGGAGAAGGTTTCCTCAAGTGGAGAAGGGTCTTTGAGTAAGATTTTTCTCAGCTTATTCTAACCAAGCACCCTCAACATGTTAGGGTACATTCATCACCTATCACTCTGCTGAAAACAAAATAAATAGAAAAAAAATAGCAGTCCATTAGCCTTAAGCAGCTTGTGAGGATGTTTGTGTTTCACATGAATAAATTTAATTAGTGCTGTGGGTGGCAGAGCTCCATTACTCTCCACCTTCGTCCTTTGTAAAAATTACCCAACTGCCATATGAACCATATCCTTTAAACAGTGCTCTGCGTTTCTATTCAGAAAACACAGGCATATGGTCTGAGGTGCTCATTCTAAAAAATGGGTAAAACCATAGAGAGTATAAGTAAAGTCAACCTATGCAACTTAACCTACACAAAGTCTGGAGCCAACTGTAGTACCCAGATATCTTGGGAACGTTATGCTGCTTGTTACTTCTTTAAATTTAAAAGAGTTACTGAAAGTTGAGAGCATTTGTAGAGAAATAAAAATGGCCTTTTTCGGCACAATGCTTTGCATTTTATATCTGCATGAAAAGTCATTGTCTTCTCTATTTGCTTTTCTCTAAGCAGCTGCATTCACTGCAGAAGCATTAACCAAGCATATTCTATCCGCAAAGGCAAAAAAATCTGTCTACAGTAGGTACTGCTTACCCTTGTATCGACACCCTGTGTGGCACCTTTTATTCTTCCCATGAAAGGATTTCATACAGAACCTCCCTATCTGTTTTATATTGTTAGTGATTCTAATTATAGATACAAAACTTGGTTCTCTACCATAGACCAAAAGGAAGGAGAGCTCTGTTTCTCTGAAATTTCAGCCAGAACAAGTCTGGAGTTTTTTAACCAGATGTAACATGGGCTTAAACTTGCTCTCAAAAGCCACTGCATGTGCCTTGCACTGGCTCGTACGTAAAAGCCAACATATAGAGGTATACTCACATTCCTCAGATTGTGCCATATGAATGTGCAAATCAAACACGCTCAGAAAACCTACGGTATCTTTTAAGGGAAAAGATAATTCTATAAAGCTTGAGCAATAGCTGCATTCATGTGCATCTCTTATATTATACAAAAAATTAAACTAAGTAGAAAGCGGGCCTACTGCCCCCCGTCCTACTGATGAATCCTTGGCCAGTGAAGGAATAGAAACTCTAAGTGAGGGGGAAAAGCTCTCCAAGACATCAGCCAGAAAAGGCTTTAATAGGAATGATCAATTGGCTATTGCAAGGAACACATAGGAGCACATAATCATAAGACATCCCTCTAATGAGATATGGATCTTGATTTATATTTTATCATCTCTTGAATAAACAGTGGGGTCGTTTGAGTTTTTGTCTGTTTGTTTTATATACATGCATACACCCACACCTACATACATATGTGTATTTATAAAGTAAGTGTAGCAAATTGGGTCACAGACCAAAGCCCATTGAAAAATGCCATAAATTCAGTTCTATTTTCAACCTTAAACTTTTGTGTGTCTAACATGCACATTTCTTGTCTGTTACATGAAAATCAAGTTTGGTCTTCCTGAAATCACAATGCTAGGATTGCCTACCTTTGTTTGATCAGAACTGAATTTGCCATTAAGTCTCCCCTTTCTCCTTTCCCTACTGACATATACATAAGAACATAAAAATAAATGACAAAACGTCTTAAGCAAGACAAAAGGCCCTGCAACATCAGTCATTAGTAAGTTAATTCTTCTAGTTATTTTCAGAATAAATACTTTCTCTAACATTTGATATTGCAGGGATTTCCAATACTGTCCCACTGTCTGAGCAGTGCTGGAACTAGATCCACACAATTTGCCATTCTTAAATAATTTTAACAGATTGGTCAGCCCAGGAGTTTAAAATTTCAAGACATCCACAAAGGTCTGCTCTGAGTGCTTACTTAGTTTGTAGGGGCTTAGTCATACTTATCTCAAGCGCAACATGGATATTCCAGTTAATGAATTCAAAACAGTGAAAGGTATCAAGACAATAACAACTGTAAGATCTCATTAAATTTATTCACTCAGTCTTAACAGTCACAATTTCACAGATCCAAGAGTTCATAGTTTCAGAGATTTTTGTTTACTTGACTATCTTGAGAAACTACTCTTGCTCATCCCAGAAAACTGACTATAGTGACAGCGTACTAAGTCAACAGGGCTTGACTCTACCGAACGCAGCGCTCTCCAGCAGCGGCTGCACGCTTGTCCAGGGAAGAGAACAAGTTCAATGAATGCATACATCATATTTCCAGCCAATACTCTCCCAACGTCCAACTACCTTCACCCGAGACAGTTCCTGAAATGAACGCGATACCAACATATTAAGTAGCCTTCATTTAACTATCTTCCATCCAATCTACTACTGAATTTTATTACATTATTATAAGCTTATAAACCAGATGAGACTGACTAGAGACAAAGGAGCCCGATGAGCTAATCTTACAGCAACCACGCAGGGTGTTTGCCTTGGAACGGAAATGCAGATGTTGGAAACTGATCTAATCCTAGTCTTTTTTCAGATTTTTAAAGATGCCTCTTTTCATGAAAGTCAGGAGAGCTTTTGAACTGTCCTTGGGCCTCTATCTTCCAGACTGAAAATAGCAACAACATTGTTTCCCCATTACTGATCATTAGTTATCAGATGTGATAGTAGAAAACACACACAAGAAGTGTCCACAGATAAACAAAACCTGGCTCAACTCTCTGCAGACCTGGGTAGTAAGAGTCAGCATAGCTTATTTGCCAGATAAGCTATTAACTTTTTGCCTGCATACTAATAAACACACCCTGCTAAACCCACAATATTTGAAATCTACAAAGGGGGACAATACAAAGCAAGGAGAAAAGTTACACCTTTCAATAACATCGGAACATAGCCTGGAAACATTTCTTGAGGGAGGTCTTTTTAAATAATTACATCCTTCTCATAAAAATAAGGACTCCCCCAGGAGACAGCACATGAACCTTATCTGTCACACGGAGTAAAGAACATCTTCCCTAACCGTACACTATATTCCTGGCTTACCTGGACTCCGCAAGTCCCTCCCTCTGCTTTCCGCTCCCTCTCCATAAAGTAGAGCAGCAAATTCATTACATAGGCCTAAGATAATTTATTCAACCTCAAAAGAGGGATCCAGTGTGAAAGGAAGCACTACTGACCAACTGCAGAATCCACTAGTCTAGTTGGTACTAAGTGGCTAGTGGCAATAACGTACAGGAGTCCCAATCCCACTGCTGAAGACCTGCGCCTCCTCCTCACCACAATCCAGTTTGTTTGCCTTAAGGAGAAATCAGAAAGGGTTCAAGAGATTTGTAAACAGCTTTTCTGGGGAAAAAAATAATCTTCAATGTGATACAGTGATTTGAAAATATCATATGTTAGACACTGTTAGACACAAGAAAATATCTGCCAAGTTAATCAACAAAGTTTTTTTTTTCCTTAGATAAAGTCAAGGGAGACACTCATTGTCCTGGTTTCGGCTGGGATAGGGTTAAATTTCTTCCTAGTGCTGTGTTTTGGATTTAGTATGAGGAGAATGTTGATAACACACTGATGTTTTCAGTTGTTGCTAAGTGCCCTCCTAGTCCAAGGACAGCTCCCGTGCCTACTGACTGAGATGGGAGGGAACACAATCAGGACAGCCAGCCCAGCTGGCCAATGGGGTATTCCATACCATGTGACGTCATGCTCAGTATATGAAGGGTAGGCGTGATCCAGGAAGTACCAATCGCTACTTGGTTATCGGTCAGCACGGGTGGTGAGCAATTGCATTGTGCATCACTCATTTTGTATATTCTATCATTATTATTATTATTTTCCCCTTTTCTGTTCTATTAAACTCTCTTCATCTCAACCCACGAGTTTTTCTCACTCTTACCCTTCCGATTCTCTCCCTGGTCCCACTGGGGAGGCAGGGGGAGTGAGCGAGTGGCTGCGTGGTATTTGGCTGCCTACCAGGTTAAACCACGACACTCATGACATCATTAGAATATGTAAGTACCTTTGATAACACAGCCTGGAGTATAATGGCTTTGCTATAGACTGTGCATGATCCTGGTATCTCATCCATTCTCCCCTGTAGAAAACTTACTTGAATACACTAAAACCAGTTGCCACCAATCTAAATGTAGCAGGTATAAGGCTCAAATATCACAATTTTATATTAAGATCAAAGACATGTAAAAACACGGTTCTTGAATATACTAGCAGGACATAGCATATATTGCTCAATAAAGTAATAGCCAAGGTAAATGTAATGCTCTAGTTGAGTAAATTAAACAGTTAAAAAAAAATTCAATCACGGAGATGGAGAGGAAGAAATCTATTCAATGCCCTTGTTTCTAATCCATTAATGGTTAGGTCATGGTTGACTTTACTTCTAAAGTTCAGTGTTTTTCATTCATGAGATCAACACAAAAGACACAGAGATGATCTAAATCAAGGTTTTTCTCATGCAGGACTTCAGTTGTGTATCTTCACGTTGTCATTTCACAGCATGTGGAAATGCTGAATGCTGACCCTGTTTGCTTTTTACATGTAACATTATCTTCAAAATGTTTTCTTTATTATTTTTAATTTCAGTACTATGATTTAAAGTTCAATTTCAACATTATCAGAGTAGCTTTCCTACAGCTCTGGGATCTCCCTACATTTTTAATATAAGCTATTCATCAGCACTTCTATAATTAGGCAAAATGTTCCAAGAAGCTAGTAAGAGCAAAGAAGATACATTATCACATATCTTGATCTGGCATTACACAACAGAGCATCATTAAGAAAAGAGAACAAGATAGGAAGAGAAAGATCAAAGTGACAATAGCAAGATGACTCTCAAAAGAGAGCAATGCTCATGCAAAACTGTTCTCAACTGTTAACTTTTTTCTTTAGCCTTCCTTCTATTGACTAACCAGCAGAACCAAGTTTTTAGAAATGCATCATTGTGATAAATCAATTTGGCACCAAGTTTTAAGCTTCAGGGTGCACTAGGCAGGACACAATGAGTCAACTGCAGTAGAGCAAAAGCGGAGAAAAAATTGTAATGGAATCAGAGCTAGACTAAGACAGGGAAGGGAGAATAAGGATAAGAGTTTGATTTCATTCTAATGATATAATTACTGAGCTAGACACATAACTTGGTCTTTATTGCACTATAGGCTAGAAATTTCTATACGAAGCTGAACTGTACCAGACATATCCGAAAGAAAAACACAACTTCTGGAAATAATGCAATTTACTGCCAGAGGGGCACTATTGGAACAAAAGAAGTTAAGGATCAGAATTGGAGAGTTATATTTATAAGTATTTCATCGTTTTAATACACCAGTCTGGGAATAAACCAAAAGGCCTCCACAAAGCAGTAAAACTTAAACCTCCAATGTTGTGGAGCATTAAAGAACTGACTGAAGTGGATGTGGACTGCCTCTTCCTTTAAGTTATCAGGTCTTAAGTAGAGATTGGATAGTAAATTTCTGCTAGCATTACACACACTATCCTCTCTGATTCACTACTTTCATTCATCTCGCTGCTCTCTAATTTATAAAGATGCAGACAAAGTATAAATATTCACGTCAGATCTGGAAACAGACCATGCAGCTTTCCTCCTTAGTTAGGAAAGGATCAAACGTGAAATAGTGCTACAGACAAGGTTTGAAAATGATACATTTGACATGTCAGTGAGCATTACAATAAAGAATGGTGCATTTAAATCCTGGAAATGAACTGCATGACTTGTACAGAAACACAAAAGGAGAAAACCGCTTCAATATATACCCTTAAAAATCTTACACTTAGTGGTTTCGTCTCCCACAGGAAAGGTAAATACCATTACTAATCTTAACAGCTGCTAAACACTTCACAGGATCAGATCCTAGGAAGTTACAAATTCATATGTGGTAAGACAGAGATATATACAGTCTTCTGTAGAATAACGATGAACAATGTCAAGAAGTCTGGCTATGTATCTTAACAACTACCATTAAGCTGTGATAAACTGGATAGCTAATAAATATCTGACTTTAGAAAATGCTATTAGAAGGCATCTAATGTTAGAGGGGAAGATGTCATCATAAAAATCTTACAGATACATCTTGAGCTTTTCAATGGAGGTCTCATTTATGCAGATACTTGAGATGGAAATATAGGGAAAATATAGTGATCAGAATTCAGTGTTTTCACACTAATCTGGATTTGATGGTATTAAAATTTCAAATACAAACTCTTCCCTCTAGCCTGGCCTGAGAATTGGAAAAGAGTCTCATCCAAATCATAACTACAGTTATCGCCCAACCTAAACAAAATTAGATTGAGTTGCCTAAACTTAACTTTTCCTGAAAATTCTCTTTTGTCTGGACTCCAGAACTTCAGATTTTCAAGACCCTCTTTGGCTCTCTACCTCGCACTAATGACTGGCATTCACACACAGTATTCGGGGTCTGACTTCGGTGCAGTCAGTTTCGCTGACTAATTTTAAAAAAGTATTTTCTTTGGAGTTTTGTTGGTTGGTTGTGAAGGTTGGTTTGTTTTTTAAGTATAGCAAGAAACAGTTTTAAAACTTGGCTAAGAAAGCATTCTAGATATTTCCCATGAAGTTATTACATAGCTTTGGTGAATTTACCATCAAGGCTGTTGGAGCAGGAATCAAACGCAAGATTGACGCGAGAACATTGCATCACCTACACCAAATCAAAGGAGCAGTTCTGGGGGGGAAGACTTGATTTAAATGCACTCAGACTCAATGTACGATCTTGAGTCAGCCACACTAACATCTGGAAACTAAATCATGTGAGAAACAGCCTTGCGCCTGGCTTATCCAAATATCCTAAATCATTCTTGGCACTTTATCAAACATTATCACTTCCATTGAGAAACATATATAAAAACTCAAATCTCTCTATTGCAGGGCAAATGATTTTTTAAAGCTTTATACACTAAGAAGTATTGTGTCTAATGAGGCGTTACACATTAGACTAGCTCCCCGTAAAGAAGTGTTTGGCAGAAATCAGGATTTTGGAAACAAAAACTCAGAGTAAATTTTCTGTCTTCCTTACACTACCTCCCATCATTAAGACAGCAGGTAACGGCCACTCAGAAATCTTTCAGAAATAAATTTACACTCAAACATTTGTTTTCATTCTGTAGTTTAAGACATTGCTAAAATAACTGCATACAACAAATGGCAGGATTATGTTTTTGTTGATGATTTACTTTCATTTCTTCATTAGATAAAAAAATTTTCCCCCTTCCCTTTCACATCTGTTGAGATATTTAGCATTCCTGTTCCCCTCCACTCAGTTTCATTGCTCAACAGATTGTTCTTCATTCCCTGTCTCATTCAATTTACATGATTTTCAGACTGCATCCTTCTTGCGATTACTGTTCCAAGCCTTTAGCTGGTGGCTTACGAGATCAACATATCTTGTAATTGAAACAACTCTAGCAAGAAAGCTTTTTAGAATTAAAACTGAAAGTGCAACGGGTTATAGATTTATTAAAGGCAGGGTCTCTTATACTAGCATATTTTAGTCTGTATTACAAAAACAAGTTTGAGATCTGTGGGGTTTTTCCATTAGATTTTCCATTAGGCTTTTCAGAGCTAAGTGTACACAAGCGTGCCTCCTTTCACCGAGAGGTACATGATCAGCATTTGGTACAACAGTCCCCTCTGCAAAAGTGCCTTTCTCATGGTTTGCATCAGAATTTCTTGCGTTTCTTTTCCTAGTTCAATATAAAAGAGTGTGTGTATATATATACACATATATATGTAAATATATATATACAAAAAAAACATGTGCCTACTTAGTAACTGAACAGACTTTGAATCCCTTTGCTCTGTCATACAGACTCGCTGTCTGTTTTTAAGCGATGAACACGCACTACTGTTAGCAGGGACAAGTAAGTTAAATTGGTTACGTCGTGTACTGGGACCCAAGTGCTTCAACACGCGGTAGTCCACCTGCATGCTCTGTTACTCCTCAGTTATGTTATTTCTTTATGCATGAGTTATATTTTTTCTGGGTTTTCATCTAGCCCGACAACACTAGCTGTGTACAACCTTTTATTTTATTTTCCGCAGATAAAATATATGCAAACCTTTTATTCACTGTACAATAGCTATTCAATGACTTTTCCAAGGCCTGCAAAGCAATTTTGCTAAGGACCCCTAGGAAGGAACAACATCTCTGTGCATCCTGGTGTTGGTATACCATCTTTACAACTAGTAACCTGAGGAATGAAGTCTACCTGTAGCCTAAGAAGACAGGAAAATAACAATACGGGCTGTCACACAGGAAGAGAACATCTGAGAAATCGGTGAGGTCTAGCAACAAGCTGACTTGTGGTCCAGACTTAAGTCCAACATTTGAATAATCCTGCAATGAGTGCTCGGTGAGTATTTCTGAAATACAGTATCATAGCATCCTCTCAGTAAAGCAAAACCAACTGGAAACACAAAGTGTCTCAGAACTAGGTATTATCAGAATCAAATATACTTTTCAATTAAAATCAATAGATAATAGCCACAGAATGAAAAGCTCTTTAAATCTTTGAGTTATCCTCCCAGGATAGGAGTTATCTCCTAGGGAGTTTAAAACCTACTGAATCTTTTAGCTTTGTCATCATTTTATTTAGATTAATACCCGAGTTTGTTTTGTTCTTAGTAGCAGATGTTATTCTGAGAACAAAAAACCAAGGACAGTGACACCTATCCCAGGCATTTCTCATTTGTGCCAAACAAGGAAAAATCCAGAGTCTTCCTGCTCAATTTTTGTTTTAACACTGACTGCCCGATTCAAACCTCAGAGTCAGCAAGGAGGAAGCAGCAACATGACAAAGTTCACTTGCCCTGGTAGCCCATCCAAACCACAGAGATGTGCTTTTGGGGAGGTCAGACCTGCTGCAGGTGTGCGGATCCATCACATTTCACATCAGCACAGCTCAGACACAGGGGTCATCCTTCCCTTCCCCTAGAGCAACCCCGGTCTGCACAGAGGAAGAGATTAAATCCCAACACCACCTTAATGTTATAAGCCTCAGAGTCAGTATTTATGGCCCTACCACTATAGCCTGCTTCCCCACTTTGGACAAGCCAGCACAAATTTATCTGTCCACTCAATGAAATATTCGAGGCAGCTATTACTCCTCCCACACATGGTAGTATAATTCCTGTTGCAAAAAGCCTCTGATTTTTGTAAATTACTCAAGATAGATTAATAACGCAAATTAGACTAGACAAAAACCCCACTCAACAATCAGATCGCTTGTTAATGAAAGTCACATGAGGCCTCCTTTGGTCCAGTGGAAAGACAATGAAACTATGTGCATGATTTTAAAAAAAAAAAAACCAAACAACTACAACAAAACCAAAAAGCAAAACAAAAAAAACCCACACACAAAAAAAACCCAACAAAAAAACCACACCACAAAAAAAACCCAAACCACTCAGAAACAGAAGATTCATATTGACTCAAAGAACAATTAAATTACTTTGTCACTTTTAACATCAGTACTTTTTTCTGTTATATGTAATATATTTTGTAAAATATATTTTGTAAAAAGCTATTAATCATACAAATGTTATCACCTAACAGACCTCTCCTCCACCTTTTTTAATAGTAGAGGCTATAGAGTTTTTCATTTTTCATTTGCTTGTGTGTGTCAAGGGCAACCAAATACAACACACAAAAGCACAAGATGATTCATGGGTATTTATGGTGGTACATGTTCTGCAATTTATCCTAATAAAATTATTACAGCACAGAATAGAATTAACAAGGTTGAGGGTAATTGAGCTGATACGTCATTGTGTACTGATTATAAAAGGGTTTTTAAAACAGTGAATAGAGTGTTCAAAAGGTTCATATTTGAATCTTCTACAAGAGAGACACGTAACTGAACATCTTCAAAGGGTTTGTTTTGAAGTTGTTGCCCTTGGGAGAGATGGGGAGTCTCCCCCTCCTTTTTAAAGGCAGGCAGTCTCATCAGATAGGTTTAGATTTCTGGTCACAGAAGCACAAACTACTCCTGGTTCCAAAACCAACTCTTTCTGGAGATTTAGGCTAATGACTTAACCTCTTTGATTCAGTCTTCCTGCCTCTAAAACAGGGCTGAAACCAATCATCAGCTTGTTATGAGGACTGGGTAACCAGCACATATTTGCGAAGCACCATTAAGATGAAAAGCGTAATTACCTAATTATTATGTATTATAATGCTAAGAAATATTCCTACTTGAATGCCACCTAAAATATCATGGCTTTTGTGATTTTAAGAACTATCAATAGGGAATGAGTTGTCAAACAGTTACATGGAACTTGATAACACGAGAGTAGCTTCTTTTTCTTCCCTCTTCTCCTCCTTTCTAGAATACACAGTCCTGCATTCTACTTTTCCAATCCGATTTCTAAGCACTTAGCCAGAGAAGCTACTGCCAGGATGAGTGGCTCCTGTCTAACGTTGGCCGGCAGGGACAAGAAAATGGTAAGTCTGGCAGCTGTTGCAGAACCACACAGAAACTATGTTTTAGGTCTTGTACGCTAGTAAAGATTGGTACACTCACTAGCTTTTCATAGGAAGTTAGCTTAATTCTAGATTTATACACCAGAAATAGTAAGATCTTAATCTATTTTATTTGGAAAGATGAGAAAGAATTTTACTTGTGTGGCATATTCCATTACTGATTCAAGAGCATCCATCAAATCCAAAGCATCAGTTCAGTATCTCTTTTAAAAACTATTAAACCAGATACCATTCAAAATATTTTAACACTGTTTGTGGAAGGCTAATGTGCAAGTGGATGTGGTAACTGAAGTGAATATTATAGTGGAATCGTTTGTGCAACGCTAAGAATGGTGGTCAAACTTAAGATGAGAAATTTATGTTCTTGCTTCATAGACAACTGTCACATAAAAGTCATCCCACTGCTACATTCGAAGTCCTGGCCAGAAAACCCACAGAAAAGGAAGTGATTCTCTTAATTTCTCTGTCAAGATTAATTTTTATAAAACTTTATCATAGTCTGTGGGTTCTATCCCTGATCAGTTCCTCACAGCTTTCCAATAACTCTAATGTGGACTTGCGAACTTAAACAGAAAATAAACTTGTTCATTTCTCTTACACGTCAACACTACAACCACTGTCTTCAAATTCTGTACCGAATACCCAAAGGCTGCCTAGAAAGTTCCATTATTTCATTATCATAACTTTGATTTCATCTTTCTGTGAGAAGATTCAGTAAACAAATCATTTAGAAACAAAAGAGAATTAATTTAAGAATACATGTCCCAAGAACAAACCACAGTGCAGGCTGTTGAAACGGCCAAATGCATTTGTCCTTTGGCTTTAACAAGAGTAACGACACTCGTAATCTCCCAATAATTTGATATTTAAACGTGTTCAGAAAGAGCCAATCAAACAAGGTTTATCCTCAAGGAGAACTGCTGCCCTGCGGAGGAAATGAAGCAAATCAAAGCTTTCAAAGGCAGATGCATTTCTGAGGCTGCAGAGCAAGGGCAGCTCGCACCCTCGCACCTCCTCGCCCGCAGGGAGAGGTCTGGGAGGTTGACGTTGCAGCAAAAATCCTGAGATTTTATTTAACTAAAAATTAAAGCCATCGGATTCTGTTTGCAAACTGAAAGCGTTTTGTTAAAAAGCATGACACGTCCAAGGCTTTATGAAAACATTTTCTTGTATTTGCAGCGAGAAGTCAAGTTATCTCAGATTCCCGACTGCTGAATGAACCAAGTCATTAAACCGGCATTTGCATCGAAAGGCTTTTCACAGGGCTTTCTGTCAGGCCTTTCAAACAGGAATGAAATGAATGAGGGCCAGCTTACAAATGATGCATTGTTGAATGTATGTGGGAGCAAACAGCCACCATTGTGAGTGCAGGTGGGAAAGAAAAATGAATAGACAAGGAAGCTCACGGAGATGGAGAATCTCATTATTGATGGACTATGTGCACGTCTTTAATGAAGTTTACCCAGTAAAAGATGGATTTTCCCCTGATCCTCCTCTTTAAAAATTACATTGAAAAATATACAATGGTGAAACATCTCAAAGATTATATATGCTTCTCTTTCATCATTATACTACTAATTAAGATCCAGAAAGACTCTTCCTTCAAGTATCTCAAAACATTCAAGTATTTCAAAACTCAGCTCAATCTCTTACAGAAATACCCTCATGGCCTTTCATTCAGATGAGGAAACTAAGGCATAATTTACCAATAGCATGCAAGAAGAATGACTTAAAACCTAGTATTTTTTAACTCCAGTCCTTTAACTATGGAATTACACATTAGTCTTCATTTTATCTTCTCTGAATTACAATGCAACGATGTGCCCTAATGCCAAAAGTTTAAACAAACAAGAACAAAACCAGAAGTAACAGATGCTCCAATAACACTGCATGGAAAATACTATATCCCTGTCACAATCTTTTTGTCTGTGAATAGTCTCAAGATAGTATTCTGCCATATTCTTCACAGCTGCTTCATCAGTTTTCTCTCCTGTTGTCTGGTAGCAGCTTTTATCCACGTTTTCCTCACTGAAAAGGCACTTCAAGTCTCATTTGAAAACATTTCTTTGCCATTCTGTTATCTTCTTCCTGCTTTTGTTTTGCAATGGAACACACTTAGGCAGTATTTTTGCACTGTAGTTTCTGTACCATCTACTACGACAGTCTCTCACCATTTAATTTTGCAAGCCTCTGTGTGTTACTGTTTACAATGAAAATGCTTAATTCTACTAATTCTCAACTTAGAAACAGTATCTCCCTTTCCTAAGAACATCATTACCTTCACTTGATTCTTAGAAACTGCTTATTTTACTCCTCAACATCCATGTCACCAGAGTTCTTAACAACTTTATAGTTTTCCTCCAGGTTAATAACATTAACCTGTGTGGGATCAGGACCTGATCCCCGACGGGTTGTAGTAGAAATATATCTGCAATAACCTTTTGAGATGATTGTGCCTTTCTAATGGAGTCAATGTGCACAGTGTTGGGTTTTTTTAGTATTCTATTTAAAATTTAATAAAAGCAACACTCTAAATGCCTTACAAAAGCCTAAGGACACGTTTCTGCCATGCAATACATGTAATACCAAGTCACCTGCACTACTGCCATCTCAGCACCGAAAGTACCACCATTGCTGCTGCATCAGCACACGGAGACAATAAACCTTGCAAGGAGAGCTGAACACTTTACAGAACTTTCACTTCCACTAGAAGAACCAACTAGTCCTTGAAATCAAAGGTCTAACCCAAAACCAAAGTCAGGAAGGGAGCATAGGCTGTGAGTCCCAGACTCGCCCACCCACAGTGTCTAAAGAGCCAGACATACCTCTCCATAGCTTGCACACCTCTTAACTTTGTGTTAATTGTGAATCTCATTTGCTGCTGATCATCATGCATTCCAGAGAGACTATGCAAGTCTCATCTGGGACTAATGAATGAATATGAGATTTTAAACCTAAAAAAGTTCGAAGTTAAAGCACTATCAGATATGCTTGGAATTTAGTTAAAAATAAAAAGCTATCCTGACAATGTTGTTTTTTTTTTTTTTAATTTTACTGATTAGAAATAATTATGTTACTTTTTACACTTAAGACACAAGTATTAGGTTGAACATTCATCTATTCTTTGTTCTTTTTAAATATTGTTACAACGCTATTAACCTTATTATGGAATTTCCCTAATGCTCCAAGATTTATAATATACCAATGTTACAGATGACTTGCCCAGATAAGTTTTAAAATAGCTGCAAAAAGTTCAGTCGAAATACCTTGATGGAACTCAAAGGCTAAAAACATTTTGCTTCAACAAATACACTACCTACTAGGAAACTGGAAAATAATTCATTGTCAGTTAACTATATAAATCGGTACTTTTCCAAAACAAAAATATAAGACATATTCATCTTCCTGAATTATTGGTAATACCACTGGTTCCATGTTGTTAGATTTATATCTCCTTGTATTTCCTTTTGCCCCCAAGACATACATATGTAATAAAAATATGTAATATATTTTATAATACATATATTTTGAACACAATTTCTACACATCATCCTTCTGTTTATTACCCTGAGATACCTCTTTGTGTCATTTTACATCATCATCTGTAGTTCCCAAAAAAAAAGTAAAGATCAATTTTTTTTTTTTTTTCATTTTCTCTACAAACTATTTGTTTTGATTCATGAAGCATGCTTTTTAAGATCATAATTACAAAACGTTTTGAAAACAGTTCCCAAGCATCAATTAGTCTTCTCTCCAAAAACCCTCTCATAGTTCAGGAATCTCATTTTTTTGCAACCGTACCTAGCTGCATTGAAAACCTGACAGTGGTTTCTATTGGTTTGGAGTTTTCTTTTTGCACATAAGTAATAATCCTATTATATCAGATACTTTTTAGCTCTGTCATGTTTTATTGTGTGAGATTTATGCCCAATATGAAACTCCCCACATTGTATGTAAGGTTTTTGAACATGGAATTAATAGTCTATAGAAGTGTTAAAATTGTGTGGGTTGGGGAGGGCAGGGGACACCACACACCACTGGCACCATTGCATCTCCAGCGTACGCCATTCAAGCTGAAACCATCTATGCTGAAGCATTTTTCTCCCATCATTTTATACATGGCAAAGAACTGAATATTCCATTTTCTTCTGTGATTTGGCAACTGATAGGAGAATAATAAAGACTACATTTACATTTTATATCATGAACATGTAAGTATGCTAGATCATTTGCTCCTAGTTACCAGGAATTTGGAAATAAGTAACATCGTTTTACATGAGCGCAACTTCATTTCTTTTTCACCCACTTAGTCATTCTTAATAAGGTCATAAATATTTATTTTAACATTTCAATTCCAGGGACTGAAATAGCCATATTTTAGTTACCACTTCATCAAGTTTAAATTTGGAAATGAGCAATTTCAATTAATCTTAAAAATAATAATAAGAATAATTAAGCTCCTAACACTGAGTTTGGCTATTACATGATTTCTTTTCGTATTCTGGCAGCTTCATCATTGCCTTTCTCCATTTTGACTCTGTGTTAAATAAAACATCCCCATTCCATACCTCCTCAGCGTTTCAGTCATGAGTTTCAAGAGATTCTGATGTATCTAGAAGACTCATTCTTTGAACACAATTTTCTTCAACGCTGGGCAAAAAAAAATCACAAGTTGTACAGCACCGTCCTTCCACTGATGATGAACCAAAATACATCAGCACCCTGTGTGCACTTGCTTAGTCATTGATTCACATTAAATATCATCCTATATTCGTTAAACAGAATGGAGATCCAGAATATTTGGGACAATTTTCTCCTGTTTCCTCTGGGGTCTCTGAAGTGATCCATTTCTCCGGAAACCTTTTTTTTTTTTTTTTTTTTTTTTAAAGTTTTGTTTCACCATCCATTAAATCTCACCTACAAGTTGTAGAGAGTCCTGGTTCTTGGACCAAGCTGTGTTTCACATCCATCAGATGACAGTTTCTCCTGCTGTCTATCACTCTCTTGGAAAAGATTTCTTTTATTCACCTGAATATAAAATTTCAAGTGAGGACTATCTGTCTTCTGGGCACATATACTCGTACGATAGGTGTGGAATTGGAAGACTGTACACAATACTATTATACAGTACATCAATTGTTAAAGTAACCTGTATTCCTGCAAAAAACCCTGCCACCACTACCTTCCTTCCCCACAAAACAACAAGAAATATGGTACAAATTGCAAATCGGAAGTCGTGATCTTTATTTACGCCACAGCTGTACTGAGCGCAGACCTGTACCTAAACGAGCCTCTCAAACTCCTCTTCCAAACATCCTTCAACCTGCCTCCCTGGAATTCCTGTTGGCTAGCTTCACGCATCCAGAAGATGCTAGGTCATACTCAGCCCCATAGTATCATAATTTTTTTTTTTTAAACTGTTTTTTAAACTTCAGTACACCTAGTTTCAGCCAACACTGCTGGCATCAAGATGCAAACAGTCCTGTTTTGTCTGTACTCCTCAAGGCCAGTAAGTCTTCAGCAAGGTCCAACTTCAAAGAGTGAATATTTAACACTTTGTAAACCAGTTGTAGTATTTTAATATCCAAATCAATATCTGATAAAAATTCACTGGGGGGGGAGGGGGAAATCATAACGAAAAGACAAGAGCGTCTAAGCTCTTCAGTTCCCAGCTCATAAATAGCCCTGTTTTGCTTGCTATTGAAATATTATGTATTTCAGACAGACCTGACCCACGGATCGTATTATGCTCCTTTAGCTCATGTCCACACACAGACCCCCTTTGACTATCACCTACAAAGCCTGCATCTCAAATACAGGAATGGGATGCAAGTTGTCTTAGAAACGGGTTCGTGCTTACCTTACGCCAACTAAACAGTAGGTTTAGCAGGTTAGTACTTTGCTGCGGGCTGAACACTAACAACGCAACGTGCAAGTTCAGTTTGCTGCAAATGGTTCAATGGGTTACTCTGCTACTGGATTAGCAAATTAATCTGATTGTTTGTGCAGCCACATAAACTAAAAGTAACCCCCCCCACACACACACCCCCAAAACTTACACAAAAGCAACAGTAGAAACAGCTAGAAGAGAAAGAAAAAGGAGAGCCCACCCTTCACTGCATGTCAGCCTTAAGTGTGCAACCGTTGCAGTTTGTCGCTTTAAGCCGACGTAAAACCTGCCAAGTCGCAATCAACCTATCGCCCCGTACCTGCCCTACCAATTCCTCTGCATCCTTCAGACTCTGGAACAAATCCATCCGGGAGTTAAACAAGCAAAGCAAACTGTTTTGTCTAATCTTGTTCAACAAGCGGACACGCAGCTGCCCTTACTCGCCAGCAGAAGGGCTCGCAGGGATACATCCACTTTCCACTCACTGATTCTCCTTCCCTTCTCCTTTACCAGGTGAACACAGAAAACAGAAACTCTGAGACGGCACGGAAAAGCTCCAGCATCAAGCCATCCTGGTGATTCCTACGGGGAGCCACTACATTGGTTTTACCACATTTATGGCTGCAAAAGATAAATACAGTATAAAAATAAAAAAAAAAAAAAAACAAACACAAACACACCAAACCAAAAAAAAGAAAAAAAAAGAGACCCACCAAAAAAAAAAAAAACACCCACAAAACACCAACCACCCTTCTTTTATGACCTTCCTTCCTAAACATTTATAAAATATTCAAGGATTACATTTGTCTTTTGAATGGGATGTTTTTAGTGTTATAAACACTGTGATTCATTATAGTTCCCATGACCCCCCTATAATTAACCTTGGTTACATTTCCACTATACAGGATCTATCATTGCTTTTGGTAGCGAAGCCTATTGTTATTCAGGATAATAGAAGGCTACTTTAATAACTGAAAAAACAGCAGTCACTGTGTATAAAATTTTTCTATCGCATTTTTTTCATTTGTTTTAAAAGTTGTTTCAGAATTTGTCCTTGTCAGTATACAAAGTGAGATAAGGATCATTCCAGCCAAAATAACAAGCCACTTCAGAGAATGAAAATAAAGCCAGACACCAGTATTGTGCATGAAAGCACAGAGTAAGTTGATTTCTTCTAAACACTTATCATCATTATTATTGAGTTAGACTTTAGGGAAAAAAAAAATTATCCAGCCCTTTGGTTTTTTTGGGGTTTTTTGTTTTGTTTTGTTTTGTTTTTTTTTTCTATTTTGAACCAAACATCCACATTCATAAGCAAATACAACCTATCCCTTTATACCTGACTGACAAACTAACAAACTTCAAAACATTTTAAAAGCCAAACTAATAATTGCAAAGAAAAACAACTCTCTTTAAATATAAGGTATTTGCTCTGAACTTTGCTTTGATTCTTATTTGCCGGTGATTCAATGCAGCTAATCCCCTAAGCTCTTCAACACAGCATTTAACTTCACTACCACAAGTACATCACTTGGTATCACTGGAATCAATCAACTGCAAATTCAGTCATAGCAATTTTGTTGAGAATGAAGTTACCTGCAACACTAAACTGTTGTGCTGGAAGTGGTAAGTTTCTTGCTAATGGAAATGGCCACTTTACTGGCACTCACAAAGAACAGTAATGCTGAGATTTATTTGCATGTACTAAAAGATGGCAAAGCAGTCAATGGTTTTTGACCTGCTTAGTTTTTTCAAGTTTTTTTATACTTAAACGTGCAGCTTAAGTTGAGCCATTTGTGACTCATTCTGAAATACCAAAACAAAGGCATTATGCTCAAACTATTGCTTTTCTGCTTAAATTACTGTATTTAAAAAGGCAAGTCCCTGTTGTAAGAACAGAGATGCACATTAGAATACTTTAACACTTTGCTATGATTCTCTGCAGCACTTACTGTTGACTAAGCAGAAAAGGCAATGTACAGAAGGACCTGGGAAATTACTACATTACTCCATTTTCACCGAGTGGAAGAGAAGGTAATTTCATCATACAGGGTCATCTGTCTCATTAGCACTCCTGTTTTTCTGGTTTTATTCCATCTGGAGTACAGCAATTCCTGTTCCTTTCCTATTCTGCAGCGTATTAACGACGACTACGTTATGTTGTTAGACATATGCAGGTGGCTCTCACTGGCACCGGTAGACACAAGCTTTCATCTGAGGGTAACGCCGATTTTGATGAACAGTAAATAAACAACATTTTGTTCTTAATTTAGCAAACAGGTGTGGCTCCCACCAGCATTCAGGAAGACCCACCTTGCAAAACGTAAGCAGAATAGATTTCAGAAAAAGAATACACAGACGCTTGCGCTTCTTTACGTAGAGGAACAAGCAGGAAAGCAAAGCAGTCGCTAGGACTGCTGCTTCCAGCCTCAGCAAGAGTCACAACATGCAAACTGCAGTGAGTCCAGCTAAGTCAAAGCAATTATTTGCCCAACGCAGCAATGGAAGCTTACTCCAGCTGTTAATATGACCATTTAGAAAGTTCCTTAAAGTTAGTTAATAGTACTTAAAGAAAAAAAAAAGTATCCAAAGCATACTTAAAGGAGTGTTAGGAGTGTTTTTGTAATTTTTTCTCAATGGAGAAACAAATCACAGAAGGACTAAATTATAAAGTGACACTGGCATTGGCAAAAATTCAGATCCACCAGCATGGCTGAGCAAGAAAGATGAATCGAAATGAAAAAGTAGTATATCGGGACCTGCAGATCTATGATGTGGGGCAGTCAGGTGAGTTACAGGGTAACTGACTTGGGTAGAGGCTGAAGTTACTGCTGCCTTTTAGAAATCAATCGTCAATCCAAAAGCACTTTTTTATTAATCCCTCCGTGTATCTACCAAAAAAAGCATCCCGTATCTAACCAATTACTGTATCACAGAGACATAGCCTGAACATAGAACATAGCCTGACACAGAAAAATTCCTTAAAAGCTTTCAACAGAAGACCAACGAGTGACTTGCCCATCTATTGCAGTTGGATGGGACAGGCACCGGGCTACAGAAGAGCACTGCACACTCCGTGCAGGAGAAATGAAGCAGGTTATCAAGGTGGGAGGCACATTATAGCAAAGACTTGGAAAGAGGGTATTAATCTAGGTTTGGAACATTTGCCATCTTTAAGTGCTTGACACCTGGGAGAGGAACGTAATTTGCCATTCGGATTTCGCCCTGCAAAAGCTGGTCGCTAAAAAGCACACAGAAATTGCAGCTCTGGTAAAAGCAAACTCTTCTTTACTTCCCAGGGCGGAGGCTTGAGTTTCTTAATGGCAGAAGACCAGACTTCATCAGTGTCACTTGTGTATTATGACTGCAACTGCACAAGGATTTGTAAATACGGGGTTTCAATGCCGCTAAAAACACAACAAAACCTTTCCTCTTGTATATGCTGTTCAAGTTATTTACTAAATCTTCCTTAAGCTCTTCTAGAGATAACATTCAAGACTTGCAAAGGGTAAACTGAAAATCTGACTGGTCTGCTTATATTTTGCATATCAATAGGCAGTAGCCTATATGAAATTTCATCCATATCTACACACACACCAGCAGTATGACATCATAACATACTCACAGATTACACTGTCAATCATAATAGTTAGCAAGGGCAAGAAATCCATTGCATACAGCAGCCTTGTCAGTGTGCAGATCCCAAGGACTATTTATGACTGCAGAGGCCAAGAGCAGAAGGAGATAAAGTAGACTGAGTATTCAATCAGGTCAAAAGACCTCATTAAATACCACACACACACAACCCCCTTCTCCTCTCCCTATTCCTTGCTTATTCTTTCATGAAAGCATATTCTGGGAGAATACAGTATGTTCACTTCATGGTACATGCACCAAACATATTTTATTTTTTAAAAGTTGGGCTAATCTTTACAAGTTTTTCCGATAAAGCAGCAGTTGCACTACAGAAGATGCCTGTCCCTGGCATGTCTGAAAACAAAACAAAACCCCACCAGACCAGACCCTACACCCCACATACATTCCTATCCACCACTTGCTGGAAGAAAGGCACCTGATATGCTCAGAAGTGGTGGGTATATGCACTCCGTTGCTATATCATGTGCAGATTATAGAAGATAATCTCCTATTACTGCAAATTCATTGTCTAGACTGTGACAACAACAGCAGGATCCATCTAGACTTCCACATTGAAATTCAGAGAATCTCTTGCCTTCATAGCTGGAACGTCAGCACTTTGTTGTTTTTTAGCTTTTCCCTTCTTCCACAGATAAATTTTATGGTCATAAAAACCATCTGACCATAGATTCAGCTGAGAATGAACCATAATACAGATAAAGGCCATATAATATAATCCTAACCTCTTCACAATTCTTTTAAGACATGCAAGTTGGGGAAAAAAAAAAAACCACTATTCCAGCCTTGGCTAGACATGGTATTTTATTGCCATAGTGTAGTCCCAGCATAAATTTTCTGTCCATATAGTTTCCCCTTCCTCATAAGCCCACTGTCCTAATTTTTGGTCCTCCTTACCAGCAGACCCAGCAAGTCCCGTCCATCCTAAAGCTAGCACACAAACAAATTTTATTAAATACAAAATGCAGCATATACCTCATCCCTGTTTAGTTATCTGTGCTCCATTTTTAGTAGCAGTTGCAAGCAAATGTCCGTATGGATCCAGATGAAGAGTGATCCGTACTATTTCCCCTCCCCATATTCACAAATAATTTCCCATTTTCCCAAGGAAAAGGAAATAGGGAGGGAGGGAGGGAGGGGAGGTTACAATAACAGCCAATTAAATTAAAACACAGCGTCTGTATAACACTTGGCACCATCACTAGAAGCATGCGGATTTCTCAATGATTTTAAGAAAAAGCGAGGAGGATGCTGAACATGACTTGCAGCAAGTAAGCAATGCATCACAGGAACAAGGTCATACTCTCTTTCATCAAAGATTTTATTTCTGGACTGTAGGTTTTCTGCCTTCCTTTAAATTATCTTTTTTGTTTTTCCCCAACATTGTTCCCCATCCCAATAAATACAAGCAGAAGAAATCCATTCTGCAACGCTTCCCTCACCCAAACTTCTCTACAGGGCAGTCCCCTGCCCCTCTCTCCCTCTCCTAAACATCCATGCCATTGATTTGGCCTCTTTTGTTTTAAGGTCTCCAGTAAAGACTGATACAGCAGTGCAGTTCTATTTTGTATTAACCATCTAGAAAAAGAGAACAGTAAGATTTTGAATGACTGTTCCAATCACTTAACATTATCACCCTAAGAACTGCCACAGTAACTAACCAGCCTTCCAAAGAAGTCAGCAATAGGGGAAAAAAAAAAGTGAGAAACAGGGAAAGAAAACAGAAAAAATGCTTTGATAGTATTGAACACTTTCAGGAAGATTAATTGCTCTGTAGTATGAAGCAGGGCTAAAACGCTATCGATAACATCTACCTTTAGGGGTTGGCCTAAACCTATAGATCTGAATAGTAAACACCAAAGTCCTGTCCTGGTTGGACTGCCATATGCAGGAGCTATCCTTCTCCCACCCAAACTTTCGCCGAGTATCTTTTTTTGTACTTATGCAAAATAGGGAAACCAGACCTTGATCCTATTCATCTAACTGCTGAGATAAATGAGAGAAGACAGTCAATGGTGACCTGGAAGCAGTGTCAACAGCTACGTTTTGTCCTGTGCTATTTATGAAAGGAACAGATAGGAGCAATCAGAGCATTTTTTGGTCCTCACTGGAGGAACACAAGTGATGAGAAGTCAACGAGCAACCTGCTAGGGCTCATAATATGCTTTAAACAGTACTGCATCAAGCATTATCATTACGATCCATTCTTCCCATTAATTCAAAGGCCAAGATAAGGTTTTAATAAAAAAAAAAAGTATATAAAAAAAGGAATGTTCTTAGCCATCACAGTCTCCACTAATGAATTTGTTGACAGAAACTTCTATTGGTTTCACTGCTGTTAGTTCTGTAGTCAAGTGAGCCAGCTGGACTCTGTTCTGACTCATGCAGCTTCATATGTAATTAAGTTTCATTTATAGAATCAAACTCCTCCAGTGGTTATAACCTTGCAAAAGACAGAGGGTCATTGACTTGTAAAAATCTTTTTACTGGTATGTGTGATAAAGAAAAATACCTACTTTTACTGTCACTTTTCAAAGCAAATATGCACTGCTAGGTCATTCAACACAGTCATTCTGTGATATGGAATTATTCCTTAATATTGCTATACACCTTCCATTCTCTTTCCCAGATATTTCTTTTGGCAGCATAGTTGGCCCTCGCTTTATATATTCAGCAGCTGTTATACTGATAATTGAAGAGTTAATGGAAGCCATTAATGGAAGAGGTAAAGGTGCACTCATTTTCTGAAATGCTGTGAAAAGGTCCTAGTTCGCAATTCACCAGAAATAAAAAGGCAACAATTTGCACCATAATTTGTTTTTACAAATCAGCATTCACTTACATTCCTGGAGCCAGTATTGGAAAACTAGTTTGAAATTCTAACTGGAAACATTCATTGTCCATTTGTGACCACAAGCAAGCTACAAATACACTTCTGGTGAAAAAAGTCTATTATTTTTTTCAAATAAGTGAGTGGTAATATTAAAATCACCCATAATATCACAACACTTGCTAACCTTTTAATTCTCATTCCTGAATTTCTTAACCAGAAAACAGTAGAAAAATAATTGGTGGCTAAATATGCACATTATTTTATGTAAAAAGAAGTTAGTTCAAGTATATCATACCATAGTAGGCGAAAGAAAAGGGGGAGGTGATAAGAAATGGTAAATAGCCAAATATATCTTGTATTTTTTAATAAATTTTATCAAGATATCCACAATCCCTGGTGTGCTGTTATTTTCAATACTGCATGAGAAAAGCAAATTATGAAAAACTCCAGAGTTCTCAAGTTTCTAGAATTATCAATATTTTTAAAAACAACAAAAAAAAAAATAGTCTCACCACAGCATTTAACTCAATGTCAGTTCTAAAATCTATTTGTCCTCAAGGAGATTGTTAACTGAAGTCAACTACCAAAGAATTTGGTTTTTAATAATCAGTTGCAACAGTGTAAAAAAAAAAAAAATGGTAAGACTAATTCCTAAATTTTGATCCTTCCAATGCCCTTGCTGATGAAGTTTTACACAAGTAAAACATTTAACTTCTTTTAGTTTGAGTTTCACCATCTTCAAAATGAAGGTGCCTACACTAAAGCAGAACTGAAAACAAATTAATCTACAAAGAACTTCAGAGATCTTATGTTCGTATACCTCTTGACACATCTTGCTAGATTAATCTTATCATCTTTTCCTGAGTATAAATAAATACCAAATAAAAAAAGTCTATGGATATTTCAAATCATTTTGATAAAGGATAGGTTGTTGTTTTGTTTTTTTTTTTTTTTTTTTTTAATACCCTCCAGAATATTAGCTGAATACCAAATATAACTTGTGGTAATAAAAGGACTTACTATCTCAAAATCATATACTTAACATATTAACAGCGTAATCCTTTTACATTCCAGGCTATACATAGACATTAAAGTCATCTGCTAATTAACCACAGATTAATGACAACGCACAAATCTGACTGAGCTGAAAGGCCAGCCAATATAGTCACACATTCCTTATCACCTTTTTGCAGTCAGATCCAAGTGACACAGACTCTCCCTAAGATACGGTAGAGTTTAATGTAAAAGCTACATCTTATGACTGACATACGTACAAGTGAAAATACTATATCCAAATATATTTATAATTTCTTTTTGAAAAGTTTTCGATTAGTCATTGCATGATATATCCTCATGTGAGGAGAATGAACTGAATCAGGACTCTGAAATTCATATTCTGGGTTTTATGGATTTGGGGTTTTATTATTATTATCGCCATTATACATAATTTTCTCTGAAGGTAACATGTCCCTTTTTGGTCTTAAAAAATTCCTACTGTTTGATGCAGACTAATGAGACTGAGTACCCACTTTAATACTTCAAAAGCTACATCTTATGGTTTAAGTGATAAAAAATAACCAGAGGCACTGGAGATATTCTTACAATTGCAAAAGAGCTGTTTGTATGAGGGCCAATTTACCTTGTTTCCCTCATGTCTCTGCAGAAGTCGCTCCTTTCTGTTTCACTATTTTTCTGTTTTAGTTTTATTCCAGGGTCTTCATTCTCTACACGGCAGGATATTAGAAAAATATCTTTTTTGTATGTTTATTTAAACCATGAATACTAGGAAGCAATTTTTTTTTTTAAATTAAATACAATGTTGAACAAACCTACTTATTTTAAACATATCATGTATTATGACAGCAAATATTAAAAAGCATACCACAGTACAGATATTAGGGTGAGAGATGTGTATACTGGGAAATGTTAGTAATAGATTAGCTACAGAAATGAAGGAAGATGCTTTAACTAGATGATAGCGACTACGAAGATCTGTATTTAATGACATAGCTGTTTTGAAGATAATTTAGCCACGTACTGGTACAGTTTAAACTTTGAGAAATCGCTTCTGAGATCGTTATCGCTGGCATCAAGAATAGTCCAGAAATACTCTTGGCAGAGAGGGCACTCGGGAGAGCGCTGCGTACCGCCGGGCCTGCCGCGGGAGCGGCACAGGCTCCTTCCAACCATCCACACACCCAAGGGGGTGACGTGTCCAACAGCTGGAGCGTGGGAATTTGACTTGGCTAGATCAGAAGCTAGAAGTACAGGACGATTCTGCGTTTGGGAAGAGACCTGGGCGTTGTCAACGGCAGAGCACACGAGACTACGGTGTGTGCACGTCTCCAGAGACGTGTGTGCTGAGAAGGTGGGAAGCATTACTCAAAGACACTGCTAGAACATCGTCCTCCGGCCACGAGGCCCCTCCGAGCCACGGGGCCCTCAGATCCCTTACCAGCCAGTGACATTACAATAGCCAGAAAACTCTGGCACTCGGTTTTAATCCAGTATAACGAAGTTTATTCCTACTTAACAAAGTGAACGAAGTAGCTGACAAGGTGAGGCTGAAGCAATTCCTCCGAAGCTATTCCAGGGCGATGCTCAGAATTACCAATAGTGGGTGTATTTCCAGAAGGGAGGAGTTGCTGAAGCTGCAGCGCTGTGGGGTTGAAAGTCAAGTTTAACCCAGACATGCTGCATTTGCCATTGCTTTTGGGAAATCTCCATTTCAGAATCCATAGGATGATATTGTTCATATTTCACATCATTTTGGATGTGAACAGGTCAGTCACCCACATGACAGCAGCAGTGACCACTTACACAAGCTGCTGGTGAGAGAAGGGATGGCAAGATGAGTTATTTGACTGTGTCATCGTACATTAAAAATCATTTGATACACCTTTTTTAAGAAGGCGACAGTATTCCCCTAATGAAGGCAATTGCATTCCCCTAATCAAGGCATCTTGAGTATTTCCGACAGTCAGGTCCTAAATACGAGTCAACATTCCAAATGAGGGATCCCACAATACTCTGCCAGGTCTGTTTATACCACCAAGTGAGACAGAAGAATAAATGAGCAACTTTGACATCTGTGTGACAAGAAACACAAGCGCTTCAGAAGACCGTTTTCACCAGCACCAGCAGAGAACCATTGCTGCTTCTGAAGCAGGGACCTGTTGCACTCGAAGTAAAATCATACTCAGCAAGACATAATTAATGTTCACATGCCTCAAGCACAGGCATAAGCAAACTGAAATAGCACAACCAGCAAAAACAGGTAAGTACTGTGTGACATTGTTACACCACTAATCACATAACCAGCAACAAGCATTTCTAACCCAGCTAAACATAAATAACATGAATTGCAAAGGGGCAAGTAGAAAATTATGATGGAATTGCACAGATGGGGTAGAGCAAGACATGCAAGTAGTAAAATCTACAAGGTAACAAAGGATGTCAAACACATAGGAAAGATGTTCTGCTGGACTATTTTGGATTCACCATAGAAACAGGAAAGATGCTTGGTTAAAGTAGCAAATGAGACCATACTCTTATTTTGGGAAGAGGAAGATGCGATACCAATAATGAAGAAGAAAGGATGGGGTGAAAGACGACACGACACTGGCTTCCATTTGACCTTCCCTCCTTCAAAAGAACACTTAAGCAGGATCACCTCCACCTTCAAATAAGGCCATCAAGGACTTGCAGCCATCAGTGCCAAAAAAGTGGCATCACCTCTACTGGACTGTACGCTCGCAGCTGAATTAGGATAGATTGTTATGGACTAACTGTGTGAATATATAGTGATAACGATTAAGAGGTAGCCATTGGCAATGTGTATTGTTAATGAACATCAGCTAAAGGAAGTGCTGTTTCCAAGGTTGAAACCAATCTGTTGGTTTTCCTAACCATTCCCACTGCAGCACTGTGATTCCCTGAGACACGTATATTCTCCACACTAGAACTGTTTTAAAGCAGAAATATTAACTCCTGATAAAGATTCAACTTCTTGATGAAGAAACACAAAGAGCAACAAAAAGCATCAAATTGAATGACAAAGAACCAAGTGAGCAAAAAGAGTTAAGAAATAATTTATTCTGGATGGAAAAAACATTCATCTTTATTTGTGCTCCGAAATACTCCAGCAGAAGGGAAAATACACACTCTATTGCCTGACAGATGTTAAAGTCCACGGTCAGGCTGTGACAGACCCAGATTGAGAGTGCTGCTTTGTCTCAATCAGAGCACAGATTGCTTGGATTCCCTCAGAAATCCCAAGCCAATAAACCACCCAATAGGCTATGAAAACGCAGACTTTGTATTCCTCTCAAAGCTGCTGACAAAGATGAAAGTAAAAACAACAGGTCTCCATTAAAACTTTTTACTTAACCGAAAAGGTTTATACATAAAGTTCATGCAATTCCTAAATGAAGGCAGAAGCATTAGGTACTGGCCACTAAAGAAAGTGGTAACTGGTTCGTAATGGTTTCTCAATGCTGTTGGGTAGAGAGGAAAAGCTTCACCATTTACAAGATGAGTTTTCCTAAACTGAAGCTTTCCTCATCCGAGGCTTGTGTACTATATTTAGCATGCTTGATACTTACTGTATATACTATAGATAGTTATATACTGAAAGAGAGATAATTAGGTGGCCAGTTAACTCAACTTTTTTTAATTTAGAAGTTAACAAGTTAGAATTTAACAATCTCTTAATGACAACTCTACAAATTAAGTAACAACAAACCCTTTCTTATCCTTCCCACATGCAATAACAAGTTTCCAAATAATAGTCCAAAAGATAATTAGTATTGTAAAGGAATAAAGTGAGAATTACTACTGAAAGTAGAGCAAGTTTTCTTGTAACAGAAAAACTGCACCGAAATGTACTGTTGCTATGAAAAACTTTTTTTGCTGTGAACTGAATTTTATCACCTGACCCGGCCTAATCCCGCCGAGCAGCAGGACTTGACGGAACGGCCCGAGCAGATCGCCCAGCCACCTCTCACTGCAGCGAAGGAGCTGACCTGAATCCCACCACGAGGACAGCTAAGGCCATGGAGCTGCATCCACACGCAAGGACAACTTACGACCCCAAACTTATTAACCCACATTAAACAGACTGGAAGACAAGGGATATTTTTCCCCCCCCGCCCCCGCCTATGAATTTTGCAAGGACAAGACACTTTTGGCCCCTTTCTAGTAAATATTTTTCCAAGGCAAAACCAGTGAACATATCAAGCCTCTTGGGCTGCCAACATCCATGCCCATCTCTTACCAGCTACAATTTGGAGGGAAACCGATAGGCAGACATGGGTGAAGAAAGAAGCCTTGTGCGCTTCAATGAATATTCATTACATCCTCTAATTTATTATCATGTTTACAGCCAAAACTGCAGAGCAAATTACATTCCACATAAGGTCCCGAGGGAGTTTTCATTTCCACAGCTTGGACTGGTACCAAAATAAAGCACATTAGAGAGAAATTGCAATGAGAGTCATTAATATTTAATGGACTACTAACAGCAGCGGTCCTCATGACAAAGAGGCAGGGCAGGGGAGGGATGGGAAGGATCACTCAGAACTTTGCTCCACAAAAATCCTTTTCATTAAGCAAACTGAATCCAAACAGACAAACATGCCAGGTGGCTTTCTAAAACAAAACAAAACAAAAACCACCCCATAAAACCCACAAGAACAAAAAAAAACTGAAACCCACCCACAACACAAAAACAAAAGAACAACCACCCAATATCAAGTAGAAATAAGCAGCTAAAATTGGTCCCAGGAGACAACAGACAGCGCAAAGGAGAAATTAAGTTCTTACAGAAGCAGAACAGAATTTGAAACTGCGCATGCATAGAGAAAATGTATCATGTGGAGAAAATCCAAAATAATCAGTGGTTGGCGAGTGTGGACAAGTCAGTGAACAAGACAACTCTGAAATTTCCATTTCCTAGCACAGGAAAAGCTTCAAACTGCCACTACAAGGGGATAGAATTAAAACATAGGGAAAAAACAAGCGTCCAGGGGAAAAAAAAAGTTAGGACTTTTACAGCACTAACACAAATGGCACAAACTTGTAACACTTCTTTAGTGATTCAAGTAGGGTGGCAGAAGCAGCACAGTCAGTGCTAAGGGGGTGACAGATAAGGATACTCACACTGGTCTAGATTCATTTTCAAAACTGAAAGCAGATACAGTAGGTCACTTGCTTAAATCAGCATTTTGTTCCCATCGCAGCCAGTGAGGAAATCCCCAACTACTCCTCCTCCAACACTTAGCAAAGTGATAGTCATGCAAATACAGTTGCACTTTCAGATTGCAACCACAGCTCCAAGGTAGCCTCTGAGCACTGACCACGGACCATTGACCATCACCTCCTGGACAACCTCCGTTTCCATAGAACAACTCTGTGCCTTTGCCCCTATTCCATTATTCCTGAACTGATATTTTAAACAACTTGATCATGCTGACTGCCTGACCCTGTGCAGACAGACTCAGGCTGATACCTGCTTAATTCAATCTCCCAATCAATGTTTCCATAGTTAATCCAAATGACTTTTGAGATACCATTGTCAGTTTTCATCCACAGTTTCTTATCTCTTCCCACCTACTTTGTACCTCTATGGGAAGAATGAGCTGGGAGCTGCAGGTCCTTATCTGCCCGCTGGACATCCTTCTCTCC
Organism: Calonectris borealis; assembly: GCF_964195595.1. NCBI lineage: Eukaryota > Metazoa > Chordata > Aves > Procellariiformes > Procellariidae > Calonectris > Calonectris borealis. Next base: position 48,571,866 of record NC_134316.1, on the reverse strand, counting down.
CCCTCCAACACCTTCGACAGGGGGAGGATTCTCCCCGGTAGAGTAGGCGTACGGCTGGAAAGACTGACGTTTCATCCTGCAATGAATTTTAGTCTATCTCTGAAACCTCCTCTGTTTGAAAGCCTTCACAAAGCCAGTCCTGTTTCTCAGGGGATTGCGCAGATCTGGAAGCGTTAAAGATTGGGAACAACAGAAGACATTCTAAATTGAGACAGTCTAAATGGCAACTAATTTATTTCTTAAGCAATATCATCTTCTAGCATGGCACAGATCAGAATTCACATCATGTTTTTGTCTTATCTTTTTAACATCTTCTCTAGGTTCCAAACTGTTAGGAACCTTTCACAGCTGGTACAGCTGCCAGAGGAACTAACAAAAATAGCTACAAAATAAATACACACAGGTCACTACAAATTAAGCAATGTAGGTCCTTGTCTTTTTTTGTCATACATTTTCCTGATCATACAATAAAACCCCAAGTTGTATGAAAGAGCATTAACCATTAAGACAGTTGTTCCATTAACCTTTAAGTTTTGGACGTCCCAGAGCATCATTACGCTACTTTGTACTTGAAGTATTCTTCCAGAAGGAATTTCATCTCACAAATATATTTAAGGTCTGACCTCTATTCAGTAAAAATAACAGAATAATCCCAAAACAATATGTTGGGAGTTTTTATTCACATTACAGAAGTGTGTTTTGCTTTGGAAAAGAATTACTTTTGAAAGAAAACAACATAAATAGCAAAACAAAGGTTGTAACGTCACTTGAAGTAATTCAGTTTTCGATCTACAAAAACCACTTAGTGGAGTCAGGAGTAAAAGTCCTACTACCTCAGTGATGAGAGTGGATAACAGAGACAACTTTACCAGGTCCCCAGATTGCTGGCTTCAGATTTTCATATTACTGTGGCCTTGCATTGAACCCCAGTCTTTATTATCAACCTAGGGGCCATCAGGGCCCTTTACTGTGGCCACTGTTGATATGAAACAGTCTCTCAATTGGACCTTTTTCATCCAAGTTTCATCCTTTTTCATCCAATTGGACCCTTTTCATCCAAATCCTAGAAGTCAAAAAGTGATTCTTAGAATCATAGAATAGTTTGGGTTGGAAGGGACCTTTAAAGGCCATCTAGTCCGACCCCCCTGCCATGGGCAGGAACATCTTCAACGAGATCAGGGTGCTCAGAGCCCCGTCCAACCTGACCTTGAAATTGGCCAAAATTCTTTGACCAGAGGAACAGATACAGACCAAAGTCTGAAGGGCTGCTAACTCAGAAGTGGCAACAAGAGGAAAAAAAAAAACAGTTTCAAATGCTAAGAAGTTTCTCTCCAGAAGAGCTGAAAACAAAAAAAAAAGAGAGCGATTTTGCCCAGCAGGAATGCATTAGCACAAACAGGCACGAGGTGACGGACAAAAATAGTTCCTTCCCAGGCAGAGGAGACTAAGCTCCTAAGGTCCCTGGGGTTTACAGGCAATAGCACTGCCTGCGTTCATTCCCAGCCAGAAAACTTTTCTGCTTTACAGACGTTAAAATGGAGACAATTAGAAGATTCCAGAGACTCAAACCTGCGACTCCCCTAAATCACGAGCTGGGAACGAGTGCTCGCTGGAGATATTCTCCTGGAAAGAAGCAGTTGGCAGTGGACAGGCAGCCCTAGCATCAGCGTCCAGCTTGTGCTTCCCACACCCAGCCAAAACATGAATAACGCAGGAAAATGAGAAAATTCAAGATAGCGGGTTAGACCATTCATCTTCAACCTTGTAATTATCTTTCCTTCTGACTAATAATTTTTGGGAAGGGGAAAGAGCCGGTGAATGAGTACAGCCATTCAGACAGCCTCACATGCCGACACACAAACTAACTTAAATCCCAGGGAAGGAGCTTTACGTGAATGCGAAGTTGTGATGAAGATACGTTGGACTTGGTAGAAGAGGTGTCAGATGTAGTTATTGGATCTGACAAGAATTGATTATTAGGGCAAGTTACAAGGAAGATGACTGCTTTTAGAAATAAACTGGTTTCCCATTAAAAGAAATGATCAATATGTCAAATTCTCAGATTATAACTAATCAGCAGTAAGCTAATATATAGAAAAATAACCCTTCAGAGCGAGGGCGCCACTTGCCATTCACTTTAGATAGGTATAGCACACACGAGGAATGTTCGCCTATAAGATGTTGTTCCTGGATGAACGACACATTCTCAGGAGAGCTAGACAAATCTAGGTCAAGCTTAAGAGTTGGAAAAGTGTTTGAAAATGGGTACGGCACAGAGGTCCTTTCCAGCTCCACTCTCAGCTGCGACTGAAGGCAGTCTGCCATGGCCTGACCACCGGCGTAGAGGGGGACAACCCGCGAGTAGGATTTGGTACTGAATCACGGATCGCTACACGGGGAAGGCTAACGGTGCTCAACCCCAGCTGAGTACGTGTGGAGGACAAACTGTGATTAACGTCCAAAGTCAAACCTATTACGGAGTGGATTACACAGAAACATAACGTAATATCACCAGGCACATCCCTCAATCAAGCCCCTCTCCTGAACAGAGTGATCAACACTAATCCCATTGCCATGCTATTATATATTAGTAGACTCAAAAGCTTTCCATTCCCCCATTTAAAGGTACAAAGCTGATGGCTCCTGGCCATTTGATACATCAAAATAGTAGGGACAGGGTTCAGACTTCCCTGAACGTTGCTGAAAGTCCTAAACATTAAATCTGTTGGAAAAAATCTCAGCTAACAGTATATCCCTCAACACGCGCAGCTGAGAAACCTCACAGTCTTCTCCTCGGATGGCAGCAACGGACACCCTGAGCTAGCACGTCCTTTTGCATCAACATGACAATCTACATTATAATCACTATTTTTACACCACACATGCTTAAGCAAGCAAAATGATTACAGCCACGTCATTCAATTGGCTAAATCCAAAGCGGAATTTATGCAAACAAGTGTTGTCTAAGAGAGATTTTACTCCAAATGGAAGTCTTATTATTTTGTCTAGTCTGATGCCAAAAGATGCTACAAGATATTTGTAAAAAATACGAAAACATGTTCTGTAGCTAATATTGTCTAATGAGAACTTGAATAAAATGTACCCAATTTCCAAATGCAAAACATCCATAGGTCACAGACACTTGTTTCATTGCTTTTTTTTCCACTTTTGTTGTTTTTAACCATAAGATTAGCCTTTCAGTAATATTTAAGTATACTACAGAAGCAGCATTTACTAAGATTAAAATTTTTTCCTTCTTTTTCTTCAGTTGTCTAGGCAAAGTTAGGAATAAATAGACTTAGAGACTAGAATTCTTTTATCTCTTTTCAACTTTGCTGATTTGTTTTGGCTTTTGAAATCATCCAGTGAAAATTAGCAAATTAATTGAAAAATTATTTTTGTGATGTATTTTAGAAAGAAAAGGGGGGGTGTTAACACCAAAACATTAATGGGTGCCATACTAGACATTTACGTTTACATTAAGAAACCAGTTGCAGGACGCTAGTTGGCCTGCATATAAAAATCAATTTAGAATCCAACTCATTTAACTTCATTAGGCTAGACAATTAAATTTTCAAAGGTACTTTAAGTAATCAATTTCTGGAAATATCTACTGCCAAAAATATGATTCACCATACCCTAAAATTAGGCATGTAAAGAAATCTAGGTAGTATGAATCATTTGACAGAAGTAATCTTTTCCCCACCTTGACTCTATAGGAATAGGAGGAGGGGAGGCACTACAGCTCAGGCCAGATGCTGGACTTTGAGCTAGACACATTTATATGGCATAAATCACGCCCCATACAGTAATGATTTCAGTACTGGTTGGCAGTTTCCATCTTCAGGCCTCCTATATCACAACCACCACGAAGCTGGTGAAGGGCCTGGAGCACAAGTCTGATGGGGAGCGGCTGAGGGAACTGGGGGTGTTTAGCCTGGAGAAGAGGAGGTGAGGGGAGACCTCATCGCGCTCTACAACTACCTGAAGGGAGGGTGTAGCGAGGTGGGTGTTGGTCTCTTCTCCCAAGTAACAAGCGACAGGACAAGAGGAAATGGCCTCAGGTTGCGCCAGGGGAGGTTTAGATTGGACATTAGGAGAAATTTCTTTCCTGAAAGAGTGGTCAGGCCTTGGAACAGGCTGCCCAGGGAGGTGGTGGAGTCACCATCCCTGGAAGTATTTAAAAGACGTGTAGATGAGGCGCTTAGGGACATGGTTTAGCAGGCATGGTGGTGTTGGGTTGATGGTTGGACTTGATGATCTTAGAGGTGTTTTCCAACCTTCATGATTCTATAATTCTATATATGTGTAATATTATACCTCTCTGCAGTCGTATAACAAGGCATAGCAGGTTTGAAGTCAACCTAACTGGAGTAAACAGCTTAAGTCACTGGCACTTACTTCAAAGGTTTATTCCTAACTGCTTTAAGAAAAACAGTGAGAGGCATTAACACATTCTCTCCCATAAAAAACCCCTGCGATGCAATACCAGCTGTGCAGAATACACACTTAAATCACTCCTTTACAGTGTAGTCCCTACATAACACCACCACCGGGAACAAGAACCTCTTTGTCACAGCAATTTATCAGCTTCCAGCAGACCCCTCCTTCCCAGGACAGCAAAGCCCGGAGCCCAAACTGCTGCAAGGGCAGAAGCACCAGGCTCTGCCGGGCAGGCTCGGGCTGAGCGTCAGCTCGCCAAATGGATGCTGACAGCTTGCCAGAGGGGAGGGCGCTTACGGGCTCACCGACACGCAGCCTCTTTCCCCGCATCTGCAGAACCTGCGGCTAGCCTCGCGTCTCCGGCTGCTCGTACCTCTCCTCCTCTCGCCAGCGCTCGGGCACCCGGCGGGCATCTACCACCTCTGAACAACACGTTGAATCGGAGAAAACTCAGTTCAAGTTACTGCAAACAGCAACGCGTTCAAAACTCATTGACTTCCAACAGATACTGGGTCCTCATTATGAAAAGGAAAAAGAGCTAGGAGTTACAGGGCCCCTCCGCCCGTGTTCCCACACAGCCTCATTTCCTCGGAATGATGCCCTTGGGAGCTTATTGCTGGAGCCTACAATAATCAGATATCCTTAAAACCCTAAAAAAGGCTAGCTATCCTCCAAACACAATCCTGCAAGTACTGTGTGCTGTCCAAAACTAAGCTCCTCTCCTTAGTTTCCCTTCATTTATTACAAGGGAACTTCTACTGCTTTCTCCCTGTTACAGGTCCGGAGTTCCCAGCCATTCACTATGTTCCCCAGAACACAAAGCGAGACTTTTTTTTTTTATATATTACAGTTTCCATAAGCACCCCCATATTTTCTCACCAGCAGTATAACATGGGAAAGAAGCAGGAGACACTGTTCCACAGATGAAAAGGAGCGAGCACAGTAAAGATCTGCTATTCCGATTCGTGGTACTGGTACATCTTTGCAGTTTCGCATCCTCAAAGATTCAACAACAAATGGCAGGACACAGGTCAGAGAAGATTTTCGTCCCGTGAGCATCCCGCTACGAACGTTGACCCGCTCTGCCTTCCCACGCCACAGCAGAGCGAGTTTGCTGCTGGCGCAGGCGGCCAAGACTGGGACCTCCGCCGCCGGCGCGCCGGCAGTTTTCTC